>NC_068347.1:31901087-32221947 GCF_014633365.1 Diospyros lotus | reverse complement strand
AAGTTACAAATGAAGATGTAGCAGAAGCGAGGATGGGAGAAGCATGTAATAACACTTAGTTAGAATGCATGATGTATTGGCTATATGTTTATGTAGCATATGTATTTAAGTTCTGCTACTTTTGAATTTTGAACGTTTTAAAGAATAATGATGTATAACCTTATTTGTGGTTAATGTTAAAGTTAAGGTTCGATTATTTGCTTTTGCTATTGATGAATTACTTAGTCTAGCGTATATAATGTATGATGAATCTCATGCTAGGTAGGTAGATGGAAATTTTGAGAGTTTTGTATTATGTTGAGATTGTTTCTTGAAAAGAATAGCTCAAAATTTTCTAAGTTATAACATGCTCATAAAAGTGGGGTGTTACATCCTAGGTAACAATTAGCATTATGTCAGGACGATCTTATCAGCAGTAAAGTCAATACTTCTAGTAAACCTATTTAGGATTTCGATTATTGTGTACTATAATCCTTCTATTGATTAACATCTCGACTTAATAAGAGTTATGGATTGATCAAACTCACACAACTTAGTAATGATGCCTAGATGTAGTATGGTGTGATAGAGATGACTCATTAGAACTCTTTCGAACATCAAAAACTCCTTTTTGATCGTGTGTACCTTAGCAAGGTTTTTTCAATCACTAACTAACTAAAATTGCATAAAATGTTTACCTCATGTCAAAGGTCAATGGATTCCATTAATAATCATCTGCTTCCATATGCCACTAAACAGAGATTACATAGAAAACATTCCCACCTCATATTCGGGCAGTTCCACGCAACTACAAATCTTTGACACCAACGTACAAGACAATTGTGTTGCCTCCAGTTTGAGGACTAGTTATACAATCGAATGTTAGTAACAGATCATTAATCCTCTAAGTCATGTGATCTGTTATATGAGTCATATTCAATAGATATTCAATCAACATCTACCCATATGTCTACTATCTGCATTTTATGCAATATGACATATAACTCATAATTTATTATCATTAACATCCCATATTAATGAATGGTAGTAACCTATATGTCAGTCCGTAATCAATTAATCATATTTCTTTTTTGAGAAATCTAATGATCGAAAATTACTTTAAAATTTTTTATATTATAGATCGTTATTATATATTCTTAACAATTGATTATCAAGAGATCTAATAACTCATTCATATATAATTAGAGAGACATAAATGAAGATATGATCGTTTATTAAAATATAAAATTATATTATTAGACCCAACACATATACTAAATGTCATCTAAATATAATATTAAAAAACTAACACCAACAGTTGATAGTTGATCATGGCTATCTCTAATCAAACTTTCAATCTTTAAGTCAAGTCGTCTCTTTTGAGTCTGAGTATGGCGTCACACCCATTTCAAATTAATGACAATGTTGGAATTTATTATTGTTGCAGGGGTATTTTGGGGAGTTAATTTATGACTTTATCCATCTTCATATTTACATATGAGCTTTATTTATTTATTTTTTGAAGGGTTTGCCTTGGCGTGTGTAAAATAAAGTATAAAATTTTAAATAAAAATTTATTAAGTGATGTATGAGTGTTTTAAATAAAGTAATAATTTTATATCTCGTTCATCAGTCAATATCTTTATTTATGAATCATTTGTCACATTTTTATATATATATTTATATATTTTGTGACAAAAACATATTTTTGCATGAGATATATGACATGAATAACTAATTTCATCAAATGATAATATTATAATTTTTTAAAATAATAAAAAACATATTTTTAAAATTTTAAAATAAACATTCAAAATAAAAAATTAAAAATAAATTTAAAATTCAAAGCTAAAATATGAGAGGATAACACCACCAAGACAATTGAGAGAACACTTCTCCTGCCAATCCATTTCTTCTTTGCACGCGCAATTGATTGCGCCAATTGCGCCTGCAAAGCTGTGTCTTTCTTTCAAAGCTGTCTCTTTCTTTCACAATTTTCTCTTCTTCCATCTTTTGCTTTTTTTCTCTCTCCAAGTGCCCAATTAGTCCCCTGTGAGCAGTAGCCAAGAACGCTAATTTGGCTTTATCGCTAAAGGTCATCAGTGATGATAGTGATGTGGTTTCCTTGTTGAAGAAAATGTTAGGCAATAGAGATAATAATAATCTTTCAAATCTTTCATAACAAAGGCACAACATATCATTAATGACATTGTCATATACCCTACTCTTATTCTTATCTCAATTAATATGGTATTTTGATTTTTTTCTTAAAGTTGTATTTAATTAATTCTATTATAATATATAATATATATAATAATTATGTACATCAATTGCGCCTGCAAAGCTCTCTCTTTCTTTCACAATTTTCTCTTCTTCCATCCTTTGCTTTTTTCTCTCCAAGTGCCCAATTAGTCCCCTGTGAGCTGTAGCCAAGCCAAGAAAGCCAATTTGGGTTTATCTCAATTAACATGCTATTTTGACTTTTTTTAAAGTTGTATTTAATTAATTCTATTATAATATATAATATATATTATTACAAGTTAATTATATACAGATAATTTTTCTCTTTTATATTATGCTGCTAAAATTATTAATAATAATTTAATCTCCATTAATTATTAATGGTGGATGAGAATATTGTACCAGCTCAAATTTACTAATCTAATGCTATGCCCACTTTTGAGTGTAACCTTTTATGTTTATAGTTGAGTAGTGATGGAGACATGTCAAACTCTTTAACAGAGACTGAACATTTTGATTTACAACGAGAATCCCTCCATCTCTCTAAATAATCTTGAAAGGTTTTAGGTGACAATTAACACTATATCAAGATGATCTTGTTAGCAGTAAAGTTAATACTTCTAGTAAATCTATTTGGGTTTTGAATTACTGTGCACTATAATTATTTTATTGATTAAGATCCCAACTTAATAAGTTTCATGGACCGATCAAACTTACAAGACTCGATAACTATGCCAAGATGTAGTATGGTATGATCAAGATGACACATTAACACCTTTTCGATTTTGTGTACCTTAGCCAAGGTTTTTTCAATTACTAATCAACTAAGATTGCATATAATGTTCACCTCACGTCAGATATCAATGGATCTCATTAGCAATCACATGTCTCTATATGTCATTGAACAAAGATCACATAAAGAACATTCCCACCTCATATTTGGGCAATTCCACGCAACTGCAAATCTCTAATACTAGCGTACAAGACAATTGTGTCGCCTCCGATCCGAGGACCAGTTATATAATCGAATGTTAGTAACACATCATTAATCCTCTAAGTTATGTGATATGTTAGATGCACCACATTCAGTAGATATTCAATTAACACCTACTCACATGTTTACTATCTGTATCTCATGTAATATGACATGTAACTCACCATTCATCATTATTAGCATCCCATATTAATAAATGATAATAACTTATGTGTCAGTTCATAATTGATTAATTATATTTTTATTTTAAAAAATCTAAAAATTGAAAATTATTTTAAAAAATTCTGGGTATAGATCTTTAAGAAATTCTCTGTTATAGATCTTTACCCAAGAAAAAAATGCCTCGTGGCTCCACTGTTACAACCTTTGGCTCCACCCTGTATAGATTCCTTGGAAGTTCTGGTCTTTGACGTTGTCATCTTATATATCTCGTCTCCCTGTACGCATTCGGGGGGGGGGGGGGGGGGGGGGGGGTTGCATTTTCAGGTTGTATGGTTGAAGAAAAAGCTCTAGTTTCCCTATCTATACCTTTTGTTTTCCTTCTTGGAAAACTGATTATTCCATAGATGTAGAGTCATTAATGCCCTTCAAAGCCCCATCTAAATTTGTTCCATGGAACTTGATTTTGTTATATCACCAGACCAAGTCAGGTATCCTCTTAGTTCTGTGGATGATGCAGTTACAAGTCTGGAAAATCAGACCTGCCTATTGTTACAGATGTGATGATGATCCTTGAGATCACATCTGCTCCAGTTAGGCCTTACATTTAATAGTTTTCCTTTTTTCCCTTTTACTTGACTCCGCTGATTGCTTTCATAGGCACCCATTCCCAAATCCTTGCCTGTGTTTCTGGTACTTGCTTATATTCAGATTTCCAAATAATACTTGGAAATTGACAATATTTGTTAAGGCTAGTCATGTTCTCTGACTATATTTTAGCAATGGATTGTGTGATGAATGTTGATGTCAAAAAGGGGCATCCCGTTTTGACAATTGTGAAAGAAGAAAACTAAAGGAAAGAAAAAGGAGAGAAGAATTGGAGGCGGCCAAGAGATGCACATGGGCAGCTTTGAATAAGCTGTCCATGCGACGCCACCCATGCTAAGAAAAAGAAGAGAAGAATTGGAGGCGGCCAAGAGGTGCACATGGGCAGCCTTGAATAAGCTGTCCATGCGAGGCCACCCATGCTCTTCAACGCGTTGGGAAGGCCTATAAGTTGGCCTTCCCAGACTCAATTCTTTCCATTTTCATTCTCAATATCTTAGGTTGTGTTCTTTTGCGTTGTGAATGCCACTTCAATACGTAGTATTCTCTTTATTTTTTAATTTTTTATTTTGATAGTCTATTTTTAAAAAATTAAAAATGCGTTCTTTTTGTCATTTTAAAAAATTATTCCTCAAAACAAAAAATTAGAAAACGTGTTCTTTTTGAAATTTTGAAAATAATTTTTTAATTATATTTTATTCAATAAATTTGATTATTTAATAAAATAAAAATATTTAATGTTAATATTATATTAAAAAATACATACATTTTAAAGTTAATAAATTTTATAATATTTTTTTCTATTACAATAATAAAATATGAATAAATAAATAAATAAACGTGTTTTGAGTTTATTTTGAATGAAAATACTTAAAATAATTTTTTATTGTTTTGAATTTTCTTTATAATTTTTTTTTATTTTCAAAAATACATTTTTAAAAACAATAAAGAGAACGCGTTTTCATTATTTTAGAAAATAGAAAACTAAAAATGACTTGGAATAAATAAAGATAACGCAACCTTAGTGTGAGAAAAGAAATAGAGAATTAAAAATATTAAAAGTATTTTTTATTTTATTTTTAAGTGAGATTATTGTTATTACCTTCTTGTAATTTAGATAAAAAATTATAATTTTTATTATTTTTTATGGTGATTTTTTTTTAATTTTTATCCTGATTTATTTAAAAAGAGTTTACGCAAAATTTATATATTTAATTTTTTTATTATTATTTTTCTCAAATTAGTAACCGTAACTTTCCTCTAAATCGGTGTAATTTTATAACAATGAATTAGATTCATACCCCCATTCATTTGCATACATTCTTCATGATGGAATTCTGACTTGCACCAACTTACTGCCATGACATAATACATAAGGAAGAATTGGTGATATTCAGGCAGTATCATATTCTTCTTGTTGGCCTTATTTGTTTGATTTTCTGCTCAGTTAGGTTTTTGTGTTTCATTTCATGGGCACTTACTAAAGATCCCGTCATATGTTGTTGGCATATGCTATATGCTGGCTGTTTACCGCAGATAAGACCGGAGTCATTGTCAATCCGAAGGGTGGTGAAATGAAAGGTAAGGTCCCATTAAGAACTATTTTATCTGGACTGCTTCCGTATTTTTGTCTTGTGCTTATTGTAGAGGAGAAAGCAGTATATACAGTTAAGAGCAGATTCCCTACTGTCTTCTCGTGTTTCTTCTACATTCTTGTTATATGATTTCTGGTGTATAATGCTGAATCAAACTGGCTCCATGGATGTGTTATATTATCTACTCATAAACTTAAGTGAGCCTTTTTTTTTTTTTTTCTTGGGGCCCAAGTTTTGGATGCGGTGTTGTCTTTTGAAGAATGTGATCTGTTAAATGTGGTTGTAGGCATGGCTAACTGCTTCATGCATGGTGGTTTCAGGGTCTGCTATCACCGTTCCCGTTTGGCAAGGAGTGTGCCGATCTGTGGCCAAGGATTGCTAGTGCAGCCAATGCTATAGTCTAGTCCAAGTTCTCACTTAGTGTTGTTGAAGTTCTCTATATTAAGAATTTATACTTGTTTTCTTGAATTTGTTTAGGCGTTTGATTTACTAATGACGTTGAAAATTCTGTTCCCAATCAGAAAATAACATCCCAATGACTGCGCAGTTAACACTTTGTGTCCTCCGTTTTGATTCTGAAATGTTTGAAATTGGGTTTTAAACATCAAGTCATCTGTTGAAGATGGGGCATATTGCTTTTCTATTAATGATTTACATTTGGGGCATCAGGTTGCTATGGGTAGGGGTGTGCAATCGGTTATAATCGAATCGAATCGACCAAAAATTATGAATCGAACTGAACTGAACTATATGCAATAACTGAACCGAACCGACTGACCCACCCCAACTAACTGAAGCCTAAACCATATTAACTGAACTAAACCGAAAACGAATTGGAACACAAAACTAACCAAGAGACTGCCTTGTTATTGTCGCCGGCCACATAGTCGGCCGGTGATTCCGATAATCAGAATCAATCATCGGATTCCCCCCACCATGGTGACCCACATACCCAAAAATTAAAAGCATATAATGGTTAGATTTTAGTAGATCTAGGTTTCAAACTTTTAATGTAAAAGAGAAGTTGTATCCAGAAAACTTACCCAAAAACCATCGGCGTCATCTTCGTCTCTGGCCATCGGAAACAGCTCGCATTGGCGTCATCTTTGTCTTTGGCCATCGGCAACAGCTCACATCGGCGTCATCTTCGTCTTTGTCTTTGTCTTCACCATCGACGACGACAAGGGATGGTGGAGGGAGAGAAAAGAGATGAAGAGATGAGGTGGAGAGATGAAGTGATCAAGATAAAGATGAAAAATATTTCAACATTTTTATCAATCTGTTTGTTATTTTTTTTGAAATATACTGGAGGACATATGCATAATTTTTTTCTTATCTGTAAGGTCAAATATATGTTTATCTTGAGAGTGATATGTTTATTTTGAGGGGAAGATAGATAAACATATCTGAAAAATGTCAAATAAAAGTTATGTAATTTTTTTTTTTAAAAATCGTTAAATAAATTTAACTAACATATTAGAAATGACAAAAATTTAGAATATTTTTTATATTTTAATTTTTCTGATTTATATTTGGTTAATAAACGCTACCCAAGTAAATGTTGTAACAAATAGTGGCGAAATCAAGATATGGGGCAAAAGTCTAAATCTGTATATTAATTTTTTTTATAACACATTAAAATAATCATAAATTTATATTCAAATACGCATATACTTAGATTCTATCAAACAGTTTTTTAATTTCATGGAATTCGAATTCCATTTTAGTTCAAAAAGTGAATATTTTCCTTGAAATCAAGGAATTGAAATTTTCAGGGATTGGGGTGAGAATTGGAATTCCACTCTCATTTTCTAACTCTATCAAACGCACCCTTAGTTCTTTCTCCCATCTAAATTCACGTTACGTAATTGTACGTCACACCTACCCCCACCTCAAAGGGTAAGTGTCCACCTCCCTGCTGTGTTGATCGGTAGGCTGGGGGCAATGGGATAAAGGAAAAGGGTGGTTGGGGCGGAACCAAAACAAGGTTAGTACACAAAAATTATCAAAAAAAAAGTAAATCGATAATAGCAATAAGAAGAACACGAATTAAACTCCTTGTTTCAGCCAACGAATGACAATCACAAAGACAATGGATCAAGGCTCAATTTTGGACTCGTCAACACCACTTAGATAACTCAAAAAATAGGGACATCAACCCACAAAGGGGCCCAAACCCCTCAAGAATTGAAAACCTCAAACCCCCACGCCTCCCGGTTAATTGACACCCCTCACTCAAGCCACACAAGTTTCCACACACAATAGGATCCACCAAGGAACAGAGAGTAATCACGAAGATATGGATTCAACAAAGGCCAAGAACAATACCCATATCGAAAAGGCGATTGATCCCCATAAATACACCTTATTGACAAATCGTCCAAGACAAAACAAGGAAAGACGCAACACTCAACAAAGAAAGGATCGTCAGACCAAGAAGGAAAACAACCCACGAAGAATCGGCCATACAAGGAAGGAGGTAAGGCACGATCGGCCGAGAAGAGAGGAATGAGAGAACACCATCGGTTGCCACACACTAAGCACAAATAAGAGAACAAATCCCTTATATATGGAAACCCTAGGGCAAAAGGAAATGGGCTTAAGAATTTGGGCTTCATGGGCTTCCCTCTCTCTTGAGCAAATGGGCCAATGCCCATTTCTCCTCCAAAGAGAAGGTTAAGGGCTTATGGCCTGACTCATATTTGGGCTACCAATAAAGGTGTTGAACCGTCACTTCAATTTCGGGCCGAAACCCATGAAGCTAACTCGTAACATCGTCATCACCTTGGGCCTCATTAGGAAACACAAACCCAACAATCTCTACTTTAATTCTTAATGAGGCCAACACACATAGGCAACAAGAAATAAGCACATGCAACAAATGTAAAATCTTATAACAAATGCATTCATCCACACAAGAAATAGATTCATAAACATGCAACAAATGCATAAACTTGGGCTAGCTTTCTCTCCATCCTACTTAGGTTTGGATCTCACTAATCCTCCCACTTAGACCAGGATTTACCTCATCCTTTCACTTAGGTTATGATTGACTCTCCACCTTGCTCAAGGTGGTGGAAATAAGAATACTTGATTCTTCACTAAAACGGAATGACGAATACATAATTCTTATCCATTGGCTCATCCTCCCACGTAGGCTAAGGATCTTTCTAATCCTTTCACTTAGACTAGAATCTCTTACTCATCCTACCACTTAGGCTAGGATCTCACTCATCCTATCACTTGCGTTAGGATCTATTTCATCCTACCACTTAGGTTAGGATTTAAAAAATAAACAACAATGTAGTATAAAGCATATACTTAGAGATGCATCATGAGGTCTTCAAAACTCTAAATTTTCATGGGGGGGGGGGGGTGATAAATATTGATAATTATAACTATAATTTATAACTTTCTTATAAATTTTAATTATAAGAATAATCTTTGTTATAGAATAGAATTTTCTTAGGCGAGGGGCTGTTTATGATTAAATATAGCACTTTTCTTATAGTTATTACTATTATATTATATATAGTAATAAGTTTCAATCTCAACTCTTTAATAATTAACATGATCATAATTCATAAATAAAGATAATTAATTAAAATTTTAATTAAATTTTAGAATCAACTAACCCCACCAAGTAAATGTTGTAACAATAAAGATGCTTTATTAAATTAGTCTGAAAATGAAGTGGGTATGGGGGTCAAGACTCAAGAGAATTTTCCAGAAAAAGAAATCCATTGACATGGGGAGCATCTCCAATCGTTAACATTAAATTTTGACACTATTTTGTACATCTATAAAATATATTTAATATATTTTAATAATATATAAAGAGAGTATGAGAAAGAATGTATGATTTTGGGCAGTCATTAAAAAATTTGAGTTTAAAATATTGTGATATTTTGGTGTCAAAATATCTCAATAAATTTAATTATTATCCAAATTATTACGATAAAATTATCCATCTAACATTATTCATATATGTATATATTTATGAAATGCATGTAAAGATAAGAATCAATAATGATTAATTTAAGAATCAAAACTTTGAATAACCTACCACCACGTCATTGAATGTTCACTGTGACGCCAATGATTGATATAAGCTCACATTCGTTAATGTTTTATGGTCGGCAATCTAGAAGGTGGGTAGGTTTTTTATGTGACCAGTATTGTGATTTTTATATATTTTTAAAAAATAATTTAAGTTTGAGAAATTTGTCCTTAGTAACTGTGATTAGTCAATCTTAGTAGTGTAACGGGTGAATGATTTCTTAAGCGATTAATCAGACTCTCTCGTTAGACTTTTAAAAAAGTTTTATTAGTCTATTAATTTACTCCTTAAACTTAATTAAAAATGACATAAAAAGACCATATGAGACTTAAAAAACGCGTTTAAAACTCACAAAACTCAAAATCAAAGTCTATATGAGTCACCAATTATATATTGTATACTACTACGAGGGGTATAAGTCACCAATAATTAATCATGTGAAGGGTTGGTGCCAGCTAGTCCAAGAGACTACTATTGTTACAAAGACTGAATTTAAGATGCAGCCAAATGGAGTCGGCTTTTTTCTATGCAAGCCGCTTAGTCCATGGATGTGATGTGGAAATGGAATATGCAGTGCAAATGGACTGACTAGGAGACAGTATTTATGTTCATATACATATATTCCAATTAAATGTGTCCATGGATATTATGTGGGGTCCTCAAGATTGGTTGAATGAAACATGATTGGATGTGAGTTGATAAGGTTTTGAAAAGTTATTGTCACCCAATTAAATATCTTGACTGGTATTAAAAAAAAATCATATTCTAGAAGTAATAATAATTGAACATTAATAAGAATGCATAATTATATATGTAACAGCCCACATCTTTAAGACGTGTTATGCCTTAAAAAATTTAGATTTTTTTTTTTTTTTGTTACAGAATGATTAGATCCACCAGGAATTCAACTTCTTTTATCTGGATCTTCATATTCTTGTATTCTGAAGAAGTTTTTAGAGACTTCCCCATTGGGGTTGCGACAATCATACGACAATTCAAATTTTCTAGTTTATCTCCTATTACTTTAGCAAATGCATGTGAAATGAATGAGTGACTTGCGCTTGAATCTATTAATGCATGCATGGGGATACCAGATAATAACATGGTTAAAAGGAATATGATTGGATTTGAGGTGTAAGGTTTTGAAAAGTTATTGTCACCCAATTAAATATCTTAACTGGTATTAAAAAAAAATCATATTCTAGAAGTAAAAATAATTGAACATTAATAAGAATGCATGATTATATATAAAGCATATTTCTATATATTGGATATAGTGTTATATATATATATACATATATGTGTGTATATATGCATAAGTACATAATATATAAAAAGAATTATTGGCTAGGGAGCTGACCCGCGAGTCAACCCGGCAGGCAGGGACGTAAGGTTGGAAGCACCTCTTGGAACTAATTTTTGACTTTTATTTTAAGGGGTGAGAAATTAAAGTTTCTTACCAATCAAGTAGAAAGAAGGAAAGAGAGAAATCTGTGCTTTTTATTTACTGAAGGTTCACCATTAGAGCTTAACATTTGGTTGCTTCCATTACTAAATGAATCAAAGTGTTGAAACCGATTAAATTAAAATTATGTAAAAATTTAAACCAAATTAATTGAATAAAAGCTCAAATTGAACAAATTAAAATTTTAAAAAATTGAAAAAAATTCAAATCAATTAAAAAATTGAGAAAACTGAAAAAATCAACAAAATTGAAAAACCAAACAAATTGAAAAAACTGAAAAATCGAAAAAAAAAACTAGAAGACCCATTCGCCTTGCATTGTCAATTTTGATTTCTGCTTAAAATTATATTACACAATAAAATTATATCAACACTCAAAAGAAAAATAACACAAAAAAAAAAATAAAACATTCTAATTACATATCATTTTAGGATATATTTCATATGTTGATTTTTTTATCTCATATCTTGATTAATAAATGTCGTTTAAGTAAATATTGTGACAATAAAGATGTTTTAAAAATAGAATGGGTATGGGGTCAAGACTCAAGAATTTTCTACAAAAGAAAATCCATTGACATGGGGGACAGACCACTTTGCCACCAATGTGTTTAGTTTGTGCTTTTTTTTTTATGGGTGAACAATGAACCCCCCAAATTAAACCACGTCAATCCATCATTTCCCAATTAAATCTCTAACCCACGTGAACCCCCCTCCAATTAAATCAGCTGACTGAATTATCTTTAATAAAAGACTACATAAATTATATAAATTGAGATTTAAACTCAATAACAGTTACAATAAGAAATAATATTTTTTTTTATCAAATGATCACACAATACTCAAAATGCATCGTTAACAACATTAATATCCATAACAACTTTAAAAGATTCATTGCTTTCAGTTTAATTTAAAGATTAATAAATAAATTAGTATAAAAAATTAAAAAAAATCTATTTGCAACCAATTTTTTTCTTCGCATTCAGTAGAAATTTATTTATTTATTTTTTTACTCTTTATAGTCAACTTAATAACTCTTTACAACTAATATTTTTAAAAATACCCTCTTTTATTACTACACATAGCCACAATCATCTCCACGCAGTCATCCTAAAACACAAAAATTTAAAAAGAAATACAGAATTCTCTAGATGTTAAATGTAGGCCCTGATCCTCGAGATTAGAAGTGAATGACTCAGAGCTTCACTTTCTTGATTCTAACTAGACCAATATCAGAATAGAAAATCAATAAAAATTGGTTGGCTGCCTTTAAATATAGGTCTTAAATGTTAAAAATAGTTGTCAGTTCCTTACTACATAAATTCTAGACAACAAAATAGCTGAGATATTATACATAAGTCAAGAACACACACACATATAATACACAGTCACACACACATATATATATATACGTACACATACATAGATTTTCAAATGAGAGAGAACGCGGCTGCAATAGAACACACGTATATATACACACATGGTTAGCAACAGCCATTTTGTAATCCCAATTAAGGACAAGAAATGAATAGATCTTTTCTGTATTTTAGATAAAGTGTATTTATTAATTTTGTTTTTATCGTATAAATTAGTATAAAAAATTATCCATCGTTTATCAAGGGTGGTCGGATGGTCCAAAATAGCGTTCAAACTTCAACCCAACTGGGGAAGACAAAGACAAATCTTTTTTTGAAGATATTTTATGAGTACAAGTTGAAATGCTTAAAACAACGGGAGAAGATGGTGGGCTATCCATCCCTTCGAGGCCTTAGCTAAGATGATGGTGACCCTATTTATTATGTATATTTTCCACGAAGAAGAAGAAGAAGACGACTTATGTTGGTGACCCTATTAAAGGGGAGGATATCTCTTTTCTTTTGTCTCCTTTGTCAATTTTGTTTTATTCAGACCTTGTGCGTGTGCATGTTCCTCTGTCAACGATGAAGACAAAGAAGACATATTCTTGGAGTCACGTGGTCAAATAGACCACCCCCACTCGGTAGTATGATTGTTTAAACCTCAAGTATCTGATGAAGATGACGCATCAGTTTAATTTTTTATTTTGTGTAGTAAAATAAAGTTTTTATTTATAATTTATTTTCTTTGTTAAAATTAAAGATACGAGTGAGCAACGAGAGACTATGTAATAATTCTAAAATGAGGGGATATTCCTTTTCTATGAATGATTTACATTTGGGGTATCAGGTTGGTATGGGCACATCTTATTCATATTTTGTAGGGTAGGATGCACCCTGCAGCAGTATGCACCCTCAGGTTTGGTGTGTGTATAATTAAAAGGAAGACATGGGTTTGGATATTCATTAATCAGATAGATCATCATTAGAGGTTAACATTTGGTTGCTTCCATCCCTAAATCAATTGAAGTGTTAAAATCAAAATTCAAATTATGTAAAAATTTAAATCAAATTAATCGAATAAAAGCTAAAATTGGACAAATTAAAAATAAAAAAAATTGAATCAATTAAAAAAATTGAGAAAATGAAAAAATCAACAAAATTGAAAAACCAAAAAAAAAAAACTAGGAGACCCATTCGCCTTACATTGTCAACTTCGATTTCTACTTAAATTATATTACACAACAAAATTATATCAACACTCAAAAAGAAAAAAAAAACAAAAAAAAGCAAAACATTCTAATTAGTTACATACCATTTTCAAGTATTAAGTATAAACATTCTGAGTACATTATTACATACCATTTTTAAGTTTCAAGTGCAATATTCAGCAAATAATAAACAAAGAAGTATATATTTTAAGTGCATAAACTTTTAAGCAACAATATAATCAAATGTTTTCTGTATAGATGTCAAATTGACAAACTCTCATCCTTTTAGTGTATAAACTTTGGTTTCATTGTGAAGCAATCAACCTGTGTAAAGTTTAATAATGGAAACAACCGTTAACACAATAATATAATTTAAAAAATAAACAATAATATAGTATTAAACATATAATTGCCTATGCATGAGATCTTCAAAATTAAAAATTTTATAAGCGTGGAGCTGTTTACGATAATCTTTACTAGTTCTTAAAATAACACACAAAATTAATTAATTAATTTTAAAATAATAAATATTAAACCAGATTTTAAAAAAATAATAAAAATTAGTTTACCTTCATACACGCTTAAAGCGATAATCATGCGACAGTAATAATTTTACTAGGGATAGTATATTACAACCTTATAATAGACTAAATGTATTGCTTTATAGAAAAGGCATAGGCCAAATATATATTTTATCATTTGTAGTTGTACGTTTTTTTATTTTAATTATATTTTTGAATTATATAATTTTGACTAATTACACAACTTAATAAATTTATTAAGAAGAATAGATTAAGTATAGTTTAAGTGTGTAATTAAAATAATAAAAAATTGAAGAATATAATTGATTCAAAATTTTATAATTTAAAAATGTAATTAAAATAATAAAAAAATCAACTATTTTGCCACGTGCATACGAGGGTTACTGTGCCTGGTGTCCCAAGAATATTGGCCACCTTTCAGCTTCCCGGATAATTCTCAATTACGACTCTTAATTAATTATCATTAAATATAGCACTATCTTGGAGTTATTATATTATATATAGTTATAAGTTTCAATCTCAACTCTTTAATAATTAATATGATCATAATTTATAAATAAATATAATTAATTAAAAATTTAATTAAATTTTAGATACAACTATTCCCACTAAAATAACGTTTGTTAAAATAAATAAAATAAAATTATATTAAAATAAGATTGAAATACTTTTTAGATCAAGATATGAGGTGGTCAAAATAAGTTTGAAAAATATTTTAAAATTTTTATTAAACTGTTTGTTAAATTTTTTAAAATGCATTAGAAGACATATGCATAATTTTTTTTTTTATCTGTAAGATCTAAGATATGCTTATGGTTTAGTTTGGCTAAGTTTTTTTTTTAATAGCATTTAAGCTGGGTAATGTTTAAGTTGTGTAATAATGTTAAAGTTGGATAGTGTTTAAGCTGATAACATGTTTGAATAAATATACTTTTTAAGTTATTAGTGTAAAATTATGTGTTTGCTCTGTAAAAATTGATAAGCTGTTAGAACTTGATAAAAATACTAAAATGGACATAACATTGAATAATGTAAATAAAATTTAAAAAATATAATTTTTTTTTAAAAATTTGTAATTCATGTCCAATTGCTAAAATATTTAAAATTACATGTTAATAAATTATAAAATAATTTTAAAAATATATAATTTTTTTACTTTATGTATAAATTTAAATTTAATTCATAAAAATATTCAATATATATGTTGAAATATTATATAAAATTATTTATTTTTTTAATTTCATCAATACATAAAATTATTGAAATTGGAAGAGGGCAATTTGGAAGCAGGAGAAGACAGCAACATATGCTACAATGGAGACCTCGAGCGACGACAACCCCAGGAGGCGGCGATGGCAGCTTGCGACGCTGGAGGGAGCGATGGGCGACGCTGGGCAGAGATGGCAACGATGGGCGGCACTGGGTAACGATGGGCAATGAGAGTAGCAATGGGCAGCGGTGGTGACCGTTGTGGGAAGAGATCCGACAATGGAAGAGGCATAAATGTTGTGGAAGAAGAGAGCTTCGTTGAAGGAAAAAAGAAGGGTCGGGAAATAAGAAGTGTAAATATTGAAATTGGAAGAAGGCAAAATAATCATTTCCTTGGTCTACTCGAGAAGCTCTCACAATGATCATGTTATTTGATAGAATATTTTAAATATAATACAATCATTATTAATTAATTAATAAAAGTATTGAACGATGAAAACAGAGTGCATTAAATGCATTTCGAGCAGTGCTTTTGACTACTAGTTGGCAAAACCCAATTTATAATCCCAGTGAAGGACAAACATATATAATTTATGGGTAAAAATGAATAGATCTTTTCTGTATTTTAGATAAAGTGTATTTATTATTTTTGTTTTTATCGTATAAATTAGTATAAAAAATTATCCATCGTTCAAGGGTGATCGGATGGTCCAAAATAGCGTTCAAACTTCAGCCCAACTGGAGAAGGCAGACAAATCTTTTTTTGAAGATGTTTTGTGAGTACAAGCTGAAGATATTTAGAGAGTTTGGGTGTTAACTGTTACGATTGAGTGTTTGAGTCTGAATCTGCAGAGACAATTTATTATCAGTGTCTATTTAAGAGACGAATATGAATTTTGAGCCAAATTTATTTGTTGGCCCGATTAAGTGGATCACAATTTATAGAGTATGTGACGACGTATATCGAAAGCCTCTCAATTTCTGCATTATATAAAAAAAAAGAAAAAAAGAAGAGATTTCCAGGTCACTCCAAAGAGGTGAAGTTCTCTGTATTAAGAATTTACACTTGTTTTCTTGAATTTGTCATCTTGTGAAGATCGGCCACATTCCTTTTCTATTAATTAATTAATAATTTACATGAGAGGGACAAACAAACGCGCAAAAGTCAAAAGTGCCTTTCGTGCAGCCGTTGCTGCGGTTATCTCACGTGCTACGTCAAGTGCATAAACCTTGAAGCAACAATGTACTCAAATATTTGCCGCCGGGGTAGGGGCGCCGGTTCTGGGCGCAACCAGAGCGGTGCATGCCTTTTCAATTTCGTGTTCCTCTGGCAATGCTTTTTCATCTAAAGTGCATGCTATACGTTCGCTCAGTGTATCCAAGAGACGAATAGTTTGACCAAAGATGGATGGGTTTACCATAAATAGAGGGCAGTTGCAGCAGGCTGTGCCAACCAAGAGTTTGTGAACTATCTCGAGCAAGATTAATTAATACTATTATTATTATTATTATGTTGGCTGAAGAAGCTGGCAGCGATGACCATACAGAGGATGGAACTGTGGATCTCAAAGGCAACCCTGTCCGTAGGTCCGAGAGAGGCCAATGGAGGGCTTGCAAATTTATTGCTGGTACTCTCTCTCTCTCTCCTTATAGGGTTGTAAATGAGTTAAGTCTTTTGAAATGAGTGTTAAGTTCAACAAGTCTCATATATTTATCGATCGATCCAATACAATAAAGAGATTATCTTTTTGACTGCATCCTGTGTGCGTGTGCGTGTGTGCGCGCGCGCGCGAACCATAAAAAGATTATCTTTCATCTTCCACAGAAGCCACTAATGGTTTCTTCTCTTCTCCATCCAAAATTGAATTTGTTTTTGCTTCAGTGTACGAGCTGTTTGAGAGGATGGCGTACCAAGTCTTATCATCTAGCCTGATGATTTACCTGACGAAGAGGCTGCATCGGGACACTGTCTCCGCCGCCAACGTCGTCACCAACTGGGTCGGCACCGTCTATATCACTCCGATCATCGGCGCCTACGTCGCCGACGCCCATCTCGGCCGCTACTGGACCTTCCTCATCGCATCAGCAATTTATCTTTTCGGTATGTCAATCCTAACGTTGGCAGTTTCAGTCCCCGGAATAAAACCACCTCAATGTTCGGCCGCCGCCGTCCAATCCGGCGACTGCAAGAAGGCCTCAACGCTTCAACTAGCAGTGTTTTACGGCGCACTCTACACGCTGGCCATCGGCACCGGCGGGACGAAGGCCAACATCTCGACCATCGGTGCAGACCAGTTCGACGAGTTCGAGCCCAAGGAGAAGGATCAGAAGCTTTCCTTCTTCAACAGGTGGATGTCCATCACATACACCGGCACGCTCTTCGCCAACACAGTTCTTGTGTACATACAGGATAATGGGGGGTGGACTTTGGGATACGGGCTTCCCACCGCCGGCCTGGCCGTACCGATTTTGATCTTCCTGGCCGGCACGCCCTTCTACCGGCACCGGGTGCCCACCGGAAGTCCCTTCACGAGGATGGCGAAGGTCATTGTCGCTGCCGCGAGGAAGTGGAAAGTGCAGGTTCCCGGCGATTCCAAAGAACTCATCGAACTGAAATTGGAAGAGTACGCCAAGAAAGGAAAGTTTAGGATTGATTACACGCCCACCTTGAGGTTTGTTTCAGCTCATATGAATTTAATTTCAATGCACTCAAGATGTTTGACATATCGCCTCAATGAAGCCGGTTGTCATGCTTTTGGCCAGTATTATCCCGTTTCTACCATCTTTTGGGACCAAAGGTGAAATCCCTCACCTTAAGAGCCCTTTCTACCATCCTTGTCGTTATGTTAAAAGGATATTCTGAGTTCAAATCTTAATTACATTATAGGTTTATCACTTTTTGATCATGCTACTTGTACACACATGGCTAAAGGAAGGGCTACCCGCACACCAAAATGATGGAAATATCCCTCTCTTCTCTGTAAATTTACTTCTCTTCACCCAACGACCCATGAACACCTCCTCTCTCCGGTCCCCCCCCTCCCAGCAACTGTCCGTCGCCGCCATCCTGTCGTCGCCTTGCCTTTCGCACGGCCACCGTTGGATGGCGACGACGTGCAATTGCTGGAGGCAGCCATAAAAAGGAGGGAAGAGAGGAGAGAGGAGGCGGCCATGAGATCGAGGGGAGAGAGGAAGAACAGGGAAGGGGCTTTTGCAATTTTGCAAATTGAGCAAGGGTATTTTTTTCATTTAAGCTGCTTTCCATAGCCGAAGGTGTAGAAGTAGGTTTTCCCTTTTTGTACAACAATTCATTCAAAATAGAACATATTTCACTACATTCAGTCCCGTGTTTCTTCTAACAGACGTTCTTCTGCAGGTTCCTCAACAAAGCCAGTGTAAGAACAGGTCCTACAAGTCCATGGATGCTCTGCTCAGTCACTCAAGTGGAGGAGACAAAGCAGATGCTGAGAATGATACCGATCCTAGTCGCAACATTCGTTCCAAGCACAATGATCGCGCAAATAAGCACCCTTTTCGTCAAACAAGGTACCACACTCGATGGAAATGTTGGCGGCTTCAAAATTCCCCCGGCCAATCTAACCGGATTTGTGACAATCTCCACGATTGTCTGTATGGTGATCTATGACCGTTACTTCGTCAAGATGACGAAAAAATGGACAAAGAATCCCAGAGGAATCAGTATGCTTCAGAGAATGGGGATTGGATTTGTCCTCACCATCATCGTCATGCTAATTGCATGTCTTACGGAAAGGTACAGGCTAAAGGTGGCCAAGGATCATGGTGTAGTTGCAAGTGGAGGACAAGTTCCTCTAACCATATTCATCTTACTCCCTCAGTTTGTGCTCATGGGAACGGCTAATGCATTTCTAGACCCAGTAAGGACTGAGTTTTTCTATGATCAAGCACCCGAGAGCATGAAGAGTCTCGGAACTTCCTATGCGATGATTACGGTAGGAGTTGGGAACTTCCTCAGCAGCTTCCTTCTTTCAACTGTTGCTCACATCACAGAGAAGCACGGTCACAGAGGGTGGATTCTTAATAACCTCAATGCTTCTCACCTCGACTACTACTACGCGTTTTTCTGCATTCTTAACATCTTGAATTTCGTTTTCTTCTTGGTAGTGACCAAGTACTACGTCTACAAGGCTGAAGTTTCCCCTTCAATGGAAGTTCTTAGACAAGAATTGGGGGGACCACCGCAGACGGTACCTGTCCAACCACAGCCTGCTGGCTCTTAAAGTTGATCCTTCGTGATATAAGGTGAAACAGAGGTTCCCTAGTCACAATAACACTAATAATGCTCCTAATCAAGTAAATATTGCTATCCTAGGTCAGGATTCTGAGAGTTCTAGTAGTCAGGTTGTTGGAGATTTTGTGCAAACATTGAATTCTATTCAGTATCAACACTTGCTGAGTATGTTAAATTCTCATTTTGGTGCATCAAAGTTGAAGACAGAACCTGATGCTCCACATGAGCAAGCATCAAGTAGTTGTTTTTCTATATCAGTGAATCCAATGCTTAATAACCCTAGGTATTAGATAATAGGCTTAGGAGCTATTAGCCATGTGTGGTTTAGCAAGACTTCTTTTTATTGCTTAAGGCTTGTTAACAACACATAAGTCACATTACCTAACCATTCTCGGATAGCTGTGCATAGGAAATGTGTTATTTGTGCCACAACTCAAATTCAATTTACTTTCAATGAGTGCTTTAGTAGAAGGTAATACTATGGGCCTCAATTTTTCTTTTCATTCATATTTTGTTCAAGATGTACATCTTTCGAAGATGATTGACAGGGGTAAGCTTCATGAAGGCCTTTATGTACTTGATGTTGATTCTTTCCCAGCTAAGGTAACACTCCTGATGTTGATGGTTCTGTCTCAAGCTCTCCTTGTCCTATTTTTCCTAGCAAATCTGCCTAGGGTCTCGAGGCCTCCTTATCCCCAAGATTTCCATTGCAATCTATTATCATAGAGTCCTTTACCCTCTACTAAATCTTTGTATCCCCTAGATTGTTTTGTTTCTTACTCAAGTTTGTCTTCTCCTCATAAATATCTACTTCTTAACAATTCTTCTAATCTTGAGCCTCAATTTTATCATCAAGCAGTGCACTATGCACACTGGACGGATGCTATAACAGCAAAGTTGGAAGCTATGCATATGAATCATGCTATAACAGCAAACTTTGTTTCTTACTCTCTTGCCTCATGATAAGCATGCTATGGGTGCAAATGGGTATATAAAATTAAATATAAATCAGATGGTTCTATCAAAGAGGTATAAGGCTCGTCTAGTAGCAAAGGGGTACACACAACAAGAGGAGTTGAATTTTTTTGATACATTTTCTCTTGTTGCCAAGTTGGTCAAGAGTCAAAAGTTTTATTGGCTTGAGCAGCTATTCACAAATGGCCTCTTATCCAACTACATGTTAATAATGCCTTCCTCAATAGGAATCTTTTTGAGAAAGTATATATGGATCTCCCTTTTAGCTATACCCTTAAGATTGTTGCTCCACCTAAGGGGAGCGTTTGGTGTACAGGCTTCAGAAGTCCATATATGAGCTCAAGCAGGCTTATAGACAATGGTTTTCTAAATACTCCTTTGGTCTTGTTGAGTATGGTTTCCATCAATTCAAGTCTGATTACTCTTTGTTTACAAAAGGTGTTAGTTCCCCCTTTGTAGCCTTACTTGTCTAACAGATGGTACCTATCCAACCACAGCCTCCAGACTCTTAAGTTGATCCAATATGTTATCGAAGATGAAAAGTTTACATAGTGACAAGAAGATTTCTACTTGTTCAACCAAGAGGAGACTGATTTCAATTCTTCAAAACCCTTTTAGTTTAATATAAATTTTATGGTAGCTTTTGTAAGGTTCATCTATAAACTTATAAACTTTTCAAGCCTTTTACTGTTAGTTAGTGTATGCCCTACAATTTAAGTGTTAAGTAATACTTGATACACTAAGATCTGATTTTGTTAGTGTATGTCCTGCAGCTTAAGTGTTAAGGTATACTCGATACATTAAGAGTTGATATTGTTAATGTATGACTTACAATTTAAGTGTTAAGTTGTACATGATAAATTAAGATGTGACATATTTGTTGAGTAATACATTTAGTTGTTTCATGTGCATATTATCTATTGGAAAGCTTTGTCTTTTATATTTATTTATTCATTAAGCAGTTACTTAAATACAACATGCCTAATGACAAAGTCCCTATGTTTACTTTGTGTAGAAATGAATTGAGATGTGACTTCAATTGTAAGGTTTTTGATACACCTAAGAGTACAACATTAAATCTATCCCTGGTCAAAAGTGTCATCAAGACAGGAGTTAATGACATAGAGAGATCAGTGTGTGCTATGCTATTACCTTTGGGAAAGATAGTAGTTTATCTTACAAACTATGGGTATGGGATACCTAAGTTAATACATGGGTGGTGTTGGTGAGTACAAGTTCACTGGACTAATCCGACCAAAAGGATTCCTTATGGATCTTACAAGAAAGTAAAGAAACCTCTAGTGGCAGATATGCCATTTGGAGAAATATAGCTTATAAGTCTATAGTCATAGCATGATAGTAATCTTATGAAAACTATACTTTTTGAGAATCAAAGAAACATGTTATGTATAGAGTTCGTGAATTCGATGATTGGGTCGAGGGTTGCCCCCTCTTCCCCTCACTCTCTCTTCCCTAGCTCTACTCGCTTTGAGTCATCAAACCCTTCATGACTTCTTTGGATTGTGATGGGGGAAATCCACCAAAGTTAGCCAGATAGCTAGACTCCTTTCCCGCTGCTGCTGGAAGGCAAGAAATAAAATCAAATGATTGTTTGTTAACTAGCACCCCATTTTGGGAATGTCGTTCCTTTCAATTTCTCTTATTACCCAAATTCATGCAAATGTGTTCACATCTCCTGAAAAGTTTAAGTTGGTATACGAGAAAATGGTCAAAATATAAGGATTAAATTAAGTCAAAAATATAAATACATGGATGTAATCGAAATAACGAAAAATTTGAATAATTATAAAAAAAATATATAAAAGTACAATGACAAAAATATGAATTTTGCAAGTATTCGGCAAACTTGATAAATCTACCTAATAAATATAGGAAGGAAAAAATGAATTTTATAATCAAATACAACTTACAAGGTGGCCAGAATCTGAGGAACTTCTTGCTTCTCCCCTCTCTCCCTCCTCCCTCCCTCCCTCCCTCCCTTGTTCTTCGTTCCTGGTCTCAAGAGAGTGTCGAATTCTGGGACTCAATGGCAGTTTGTATGTCTATGGGAGGATGCAATGAGCATTCAGCAAACTCGATAAATTTACCTAATAAATATACGAAGGCAAAAATAAATTTTAAAATCAAATACAACTTAACTTACAAGGTTGCCTGAATCTGAAGAACTTTGCTTCTCCTCTCCAGAGAGTGTCGAATTCTGGGACGCAATTATTCACCAGTGAGCATGATAATGCGTCAAAGGAGTGATTCATAATAAAATAAAAGATACATCAATATTAAATTAAGGTTAATACATAAATATAACTTTTAATTCCTTTAACAGTTAAAAAAATTTGACATACTAAGACTAAATTTCATAAAAATATTTAAAATTTTTATAAAAATATCTAAAAATATAAAAAAAAAACTTAAATTTCATAAAAGATCTAAAAATTTCATAAAAAGACGTCAATTTCATTAAAAAAACATAAATTTCTTAAAAATATCTAAAAATTTCATAAAAAACTTTAAAATATTTATATTTTTTAAAAAGACTTAAAAATTTCATAAAAAAATTAAAAATTTCATAAAAACCTAAAAATATTCAAAAAAAAAAAAAAAAAGACGCAATAGGACCTGGAGATGATGAACTACAGAAATTGGAGCCGAACGAGTACACATAAAATCGAGTACACAACGTGTGAATCAACATACCAGGCAATTTAATTTGTGAATCAAAGAAATAAATTTCATAAAAATACTAGACATAAATCAAATCATTAGCCGGCACCATGTGTAGTCGGAAACACCAAACGTGTAGGCAATCCTCCGAGAAACAACAATAATCACAACCCAGCGCTGCTCTCTGTCGTTCACCGGATAAAGGAGCGAAAAACCTTGAAGAATAGCTAAAGATGTAGCCATCGTCGTCTTCCCCAGCTCCGTCATCGAACGAAGTTGAGAGCATAGCTTCGAGGATCGTACTGAAACTGGTTCCAGTATTTCTTGTTGAAATATATACTCGCTAATCCTCCTGATGAAGTTCTTCCACTTGGGCCCGGCGACCATCTCCGACGCCTCCTTCATCTCTCTCAGCTTCGTCGATCGCCAGCCATCTCTGGCTCTCCTTCTGCTCGCCTCCCGGTTGCAGCAATAAATATAACTTGTGAGGAACTTACAAGGTTGCCAGAATCTGACGAGCTTCCTGCTTCTTCCCTCTCCGTCCCTCCTCCTCCGTTCCTGATCTCAAGAGAGATTGGAATTCGCCCCAGGGGCATAGCGCCCCAGGGGCATAGCGGGCTGGCAAAGGAGGGCATAGCTGGGTGGCAAAGGAAGAGCTTCGTCGATCGCCAGCCATCTCTGGCTCTCCTTCTGCTCGCCTCGCGGCTGCAGCAATAAATATAACTTGTGAGGAACTCACAAGGTTGCCAGAATCTGAGGAGCTTCCTGCTTCTTCCCTCTCCGTCCCTCCTCCTCCTTTCCTGATCTCAAGAGAGAGTGGAATTCGCCCCAGGGGCATAGCTGGGTGGCAAAGGAAGAGCTTCGTCGATCGCCAGCCATCTCTGGCTCTCCTTCTGCTCGCCTCCCGGCTGCAGCAATAAATATAACTTCTGAGGAACTCACAAGGTTGCCAGAATACGAGGAACTTCTTGCTTCTCCTCCCTCCCTCGTTCTTCTTTCCAGATATCGCGAGCGTTTCGAATTATGGGGGTCAATGGCAGTCTGTGGATACAATTATTGAATTTGAGGGGGGGCGGGGGGGGGGGGGGGGGGACCCCAACGATTTGTTCACCCCCGGAGTTCCTAATCCTTTAATAGGGATGGTAACGCGGGGTGAAAGTCACCCCATTTAAAGGGGGTGAACATCACCCTCACCCTCACAAAAATTGTGAGGGTGAAAAAGCAACAAAACGGTAACGACAATCAATTAATTCAGGCTGTTCCGTTACTTTTTTCATCCTCACAATTTTACAAGAGTGATGTTCACCCCATTAAAGGGGGTGAACAAAATTGCATTCGAGGGCGACGCCATTTTGTTTACCCCAACGATTTCCTAATCCTTTGAAAGGGATAACACCCTCTCTTTTTATTAAGGAAAATTTTATTTACAACCATACGTTTTGTTCTCTGTAATTTACTTTTAATATTCTTAAAATACCTTGAACTTATATTTACCCTTCATTTAAATATTTAACGCTCAACTATCCATCAGTACTCTTTAAGCGCGTGCACTCACTTTCTTGATCATTATTGTCACAACCACTTTCTCACACACAACTGAACATTGCGCAACCATTATTATTTAACACCGAGCAGCAGCCACTATTATTGAACACCAAACATTGCTCAGCCGAGTTCTCATCGCCATAGCCATTACTATCAGTGATGGATGATTATTATCTGCAAATGTTTAGCAGAGTTTGATAAAGAAGATAACGAGTATTCATGTTTCGGCGAGAAAAAACACAATTTATAACATATATCACTAGTTCAATCACATAATTTATATATACATACACGACAGATGAATTAAAAAATAAGATTAATTAAAAAATAAAAAATACACTGCCTTGGAGGGTAAGGGATGCCCTAAACCTCGGGGTTCGGGGCTTGGGGGATGCCCCGAACCCCGAGATTCGAGCGATTTGGGATTCCCCGAACCCTGAGGTTCAGGGAACCCCTAACCGCCCGAACCCTAGCGTTCTGGGTGTTTGGGGAACCCCGAACCTCATGTTTCGATAAGCACCCCGAATCCATAAATTCAGAAAAAATCAATTCTCCTGAACCTATGAGTTCGGGAAAAATCATTTTTCCCGAAATCATGAATTCGGGAGAATTGCAATCTCCCAACCCTATGGATTCGGGAGAATGTAATTGTCCTAATTCAATTATATAATATTATACTATATAATATGTATATAGAATGCAATGGTATCAATTCTCCCGAACTTATAAGTTCAGGAGAATGGATACTATTATTACATATTATATTATTATATAGTATATATATTATATGTATATTATAACTATATACATATATATAATGATTTTGTATATAAATTATTTCAAGTGTATATAAATTATTTCGAATTATTGTTTTTCGGATCTTTGAATTAATATTATATTTATTTTTTCTTAAATTAATGTTGCTTTAATCTTAATTTTTTTTTGAGTTAATTTTAATTTTTGATATCAATAAATCAACCTAATCTGATCCAAATTTTACTGTGCGAAATTAGGTAAGTTCGGTTTCAATATTGTACATCATTTACTTTCATATTTTATATAATTAGTATCATTGCTTTCATATTTTTCGAGAAATCCCTTATCCCCGAAGGGCGAGATTTGGGGAACCCCATACCCCCCCGAATCTCGTTGTTCGGGGGGTTAGGAGTTCCCCGAACAGCGGTGTTCGGGGAACCCCTAACCCCCCGAACAACAAGATTTGGGGGGTATGGGATTCCCCGAATCTCGCCTTTCGGGGAAGCCCTCACCCCCCAAACAACGAGATTCGGGGGGTGAGGGGTTTCCCGAATCTTATGGTTCGGGGAACCCCTAATCCCCTGAACAACGAGATTCAGGGGTATGGGGTTTCCCGAATCTCGCAGGTTTGGGGAACCCCTCCCCGCGAAGGAGGGGCATTACTTATTTGTGAGATTTTTGAGAACATCAATGAAAAAGGTGGGCGAGACAAGCGAAGTAGGCGACGACGAGAGGGCGGTGGTCTGTGAGAGTGGTCTAAAGAAAAAGAAGAAGAAGAACAAGATTTGATGCGCAAAGAAGGAGAACAGGTAGAAGACCAGGGTTTGATGCGAAGAAGAACAACTTGGATGCGCGTGGGATGTGTTTTTTAAGGGATGAGTGTTTAGAGGGTATATTTGGTATATAAATGGTTGAACAAAGTAATAAATGTGGCTGCGAATAGTAAAATTTAATATTTTACGTGTAATGGTTACGAAAAGCAAAATTTATGGTTGTAAATAGAATTTCCCGAAAGAGTTATGCTACTTGTACGCACATAAGTGACGTACAGTTTGACGCACAGCAAGAAATGACAGAAATACCCTGAAATTGCCACTCAAATTACATGGGATTGCCACTCCAATTAATTGCTCCTTCCTGACTTCTCTCTCTCCTCCTCCCTGTTGACGCATTCCTTTTCTGTTACATTCCTTTTCATTTCTTGCTCACTTCTCTATCTCCTCCCTCTCAGGTTGACGCATTCCTTTTGTTACATTCCTTTGATCAAAATTTGTTATTTGAGTATATAAATTTAGTAGTTAGATATTATCAATTAAATTGTGTTATTTTTACCAACGGAGTTACTAAGTTGATGTTTTCTTTGTGTTTCAGTTTTAAGTTTTAAGTTTTTAATTCATTTTTAGTTTTGTATTTTGAGTATGAGTTTTGAGATTTTTGAAAATGTGTTTGTTTTGTCATTTTGAAAAATTATTTCACAAAACAAGAAACTAAAAAACGCATTTATTTTGAAATTTTAAAAAATTATTTTTTTATTATTATGATATTTTATTCAATGTATTTAATTATTAAATACTAAAATTAACTCTTTTGAATAAAATTTTATTATTAAAATAAAATAATAAATTTAATTAATAAATTATTAACATACATCTTAACAATAATTTATATTAAATTATACACTTAATAATATAATATATCCTATCTTATGTTTTTAATTATAATATAGATATATTATATTTTTAAAATTTTAAATAAATATATAATTTTATTTTTAAAATTTAATAATAATTTTTTTAATTCTTTTTTTTCTCATTTTTTATTTTTTTCTTCTCTTCTATCTCTTTTTCTCTATTCTTCTTCTTCCCTGATGCCCTACAGCTTTGACACTGCTAGTCGCCACTGGCCACCGTGGTCAATGGTTTCCGACAATCAGAGGCAGCCACCCGACACACAAGGCCCCATCGACCAACATACCCAATAACCAGCAAAATCTCCTTAGATATAATGGCAGAGGGCGATTGAGAGAAAATATGAGAGATGATAGAATCAGCAAGATTTAATGGCAGAGGGTGGTCGACGGCAGCATGTGAGGTTGATGGCGACTCGCGGCTATGACGAAGATGGATGGCACGGTCGATGGCGGCTCGCGGTTGTGACGGAGATGGGGGGCAGTCGAAAGAAAAGAGGAGACATGAGAGGAGCGGTCGACGGCGGTTGAGAGATCAAATGGCGGAGGGAGGGGAGCGGTCGACAGTGGTTGAGAGATCGAATGGCGGAGGGAGGGGAGCGGTCGATGGCGGCTTTTGGCGGTAGCGGGCGAGGTCGATGGTGGCTCGGCAGCGACGGAGATGGCGGGCCTGCTCTTTGGGCGAGGCTTTAGAGAAAGAGAGAAGAGAGGAGAGAGACAGAGAGACGGAGAAGAGATGCAAGATTGGAGGGTTGGGTGGGGGGGGGTCCTGTGCGTGCGTTTTTCGTGTTTTCCATTCTTGTGCTTGTTTTCATAGAAAACACCCAAAACAACAAAATGTTATTTTGAGTTTTCTTTACAAATTTTTTTCTTATTTTTGAAAATGCGTTTTTGAAAACATAAAAGAGAACGCGTTTTCAGTGTTTTGAAAAATTAAAAACTCAAAACGAGTTGAAAACAATAAAGACAACATGCCCTAATCCTTTGAAAGGGACAGCAAAAACGAGAAGTCCATTTTAACTAACGACAGCCAAATATTATCAAGCCCCAATTGAAGTCTTCATATGAGTCTCTCTCTCTTTCTCCGGTAGCAACACCAACGTCAGTTCTTCGACGTCCCCACAACAGTGACGTCTCTCTCTCCATAGTTATAATTTCTCTCCACCGCGTCTCCTCTCCCTCCGTGACGTCTCTCTGTTCTCACCGTTTCTTGCCTCACGTTCACCAAACCCTAATGATGAACAAGCCAAAGCCCTTGAAGCTTGATGATGAATTTTCTGGAACAGTTTAGGTTTTTCAATTTTTTCTTTTGAGGGATATACTTTCATATACTGTCATTAACATTGAGCATGTTAATTGAAAACTCATATAATATTCTGTTTAGATTGAGTTAACTTTCTTTTTTGCTTTAGTATTAGTAATTTGACATGGTGTATTTTTTTATTTATGCTAGAGTTTATCAAGTTGTTTGGAACATTAATGCGTCATAGATGCCCTTTAGCTGTTGCTTCATGTAGATTTAGAATAATAGGAGTTTATTGATATATCCTAATTTTTCATTGTTAAACCATCTAACAATGTTGATATAGACTTTCAGTCTTTTGACAATACTAAATGCAAGAAAACAACTAGTTTATTTTTTGCAAAACTGAAAAAGGCCAACGCATCCTAAACTCATTTCTATGGAGTCTCAATTTTGTTATGAGTTTTCACAAGTTGGATTGTTTGGCTAATTTTGATTTGTACCTTATAAATTAAAAAGTATTTAAAGTCTTCTTTTTTGTGTTCATGTCATGTTCTGTTATGGAATCATCAATGCTAGTTTTCCATTGTTTTTTTGTTAATTTAGAGTTTCAAGTCATCCTTAAGGAACTTTATTTGATGGCGCACTGGGTGTTCGTCTTCATTTTCTATCCGATAATTTATTTGACATTTACTGTTTGGCGATTAAAACTTAGGAGTTGGATAACGATATATCATATATGTTTATTCTATAGTTGGAAGCTGAAAGCTTGGAATGAGGGAACACTTCAAAAGAATTGTATAGAAAAAGAAGGCTTGCTAGCAATGCATTTTGAACGCTTTTCTGAGGCTTGATCAAGAAGCTTCCAACTTCCAATTTTAAACGCGCTATTTGGGTTTGCCATAAATTTTAAATTTAGATATATAAAAATTTAGCCATTGAATCTTGTTAGTTTTTGAGTATGTTGATTAATAAGTCCTTGGGTGTCGGGTGGTTGTCTCCAGGTGCGGAGCCAACAATATTTTTTTAGTGAGCGCAAAATTTATTAAAGAAAAATAAAAAATAAAAAATAATATAATAATATAAATATACAAAAAATTAACATAATTTAATCAATACCTTAATTTAAAAAAAAAACTTTTTAAAACAAAAAATTAGTGAGGCCTTACTGCTCACTGATTAAGCGAGAAAGAGAGAGAGAGCTAGAGTCGGAGAGGCAGGCAGCGTCCAGCTCCAACAAGCGATCAGTGACGGAGGGCCGGAGCCCTGAAAGGCGAGCCGGCGAGGCCGAGGTGGCAACATCGACCAGTAATGCAGCCAAAGGCCGAAAGAGAGATAACAACTAGCAGGCAAGAGCGACTGACAATGACGGATTGAGCGAGGCGAACGAGAGTGACCGTAGACTGAGGAGGCGAAGGGAGGGCGAGCAAAGCGAGTGGGGTGAGTCAGTGACCTCACCTCAACGATGGTCGGATGGTTCGAGTCGCCGGACAAAGGCCGGAGTGAGTGAGAGCGACAGAGAGGAAGCCCGCAGCTAGCAGCTAGGGAGAGTGAGAGAGGGAAAAGGGTAAGGGCTAGGGGGGGCAAGCGACGGGAGCTTGAGCGAGAGAAGGATTGAGGGAAGGCTTTAGATTTTATACACGAGCCTGAGTGTAGGCCAAAATCAATGGCGGGCCAAGGCCCTCACTGGGCCTACATTTGCTTCGCTCCTGATTGTCTTTAATCGTCGGAAACTATCGTTCATGGTGGCTGGTGGCTGTTGGTAGTGCATTTTTCAATTTTAACTAAAAAATAGAAATCAGATCTACGAAAATCTAATCATTAAATTTAGTTCATTTTTTTTATATGTTAACCCTTCTTAACTTGGTGTTTCTAATAGTAGGTTTTGATCATGAAAATCTCTGACCAAGAGTAGTCATCGGTGAACGCTGGTGCCAGTGGGCTAGTTTTTGTGTAAGTATATATTTGTATATTTTTCTTCTTTGTACTTTAGTTTTTATTGTTTGCTTATATTGTTTTTTTTTTTTATGGTAATGAAGAAAGATGATTTTGTTGTTGAAATGAAAATTAAATAATGTGATTTGTTTTGAGTTAAAAAAAATCATGATTTCTTTTTATATTGTGTTGTGTGTGCATGCAGATATTGAGGAGGGAATTTGGATCTCATTGACAAATGTGAGAGAGAATTGGGTTTATGTGACAAGGTCAACAAACAAAAATCATTCATTGGCGATGATATTGAGGGAGACAATTACAAGATAGTGATCAATATTTTAAAAATCGAATCGAAGAGCTAATCGACTTATTAATTGGGTCACGAATTAGTTAGTCCGACCGGATAATGTCATATATATATATTTTATAATTAAATAATATATATTAGATATATATTTTAATATATATTTAAAATACTAATATTGTATATATTATTATGAGAAAGGCTATTATTAACTAATATACAATTAATATTTTATATATAATTGTTATATATGTTATTATAGAATTAATAAATAATTAAAAATTTAAAAGTGAGTGAGGGGTGAAAAAAATCGGGATCAATTCGGTTTTCGCTTCATCGGTCCAACCGGATTTTGACCAATTTGAAAGGCATTTGACTTTTTAAGTTGAACCGGACTGGATAGGCCATCGGTTCCGGGTTAAACCGATCTGACCGGCCGGTCCGGTCCGATTTTTAAAACATTGATGGTGATAGGAGACAGCGATGATTTGTTGTACTTTTTTTTTGGTTTATTTTGTATGTTATGTTTTAATTTTTTTAAAATAAAATTTTAATGTATCATTTGATAATTTTACATTGTTCAGTTTTATTTATTTTTTTAATATATTTAAAATAAATTAAATATGATTTTATTTAAATATTGTGAAGTTAAAATGAAATGATTTGTTAAAATTTGAATGTCGAAAAATTAAATTGATTTTTGTTTTGTGGTTGTTTGAAGTTTAAATTATTAGGTTTAATTAAAAATTAAATGATAAATGATTATTGTTAAATTATTAGGTTTAATCATAATTTCAATGGAGAAAGTTAGTTTATCATGATAAAAATTAAATAAGTTTTATCTCTTAAAGTAATTAGTCTTGTAGCATTTTATTATTAGGTAACTTAATATGTAATTTTGTATTATTTTTCATCATTTAGAAAGTAATTTAATATATAATTTTGTATTATCAGTAGACAATTTAAAAATAATATTCATTCAATTTTTATTATTGATATCTATCTCTCAGAATTTATTCACATTTTTCTAGTTGGTATAATTTTATTGAGCAACATTAGTGGTGCTTCATGCTTTGACATTGAGAAAACGTTTTTAAGCATTAATAATTTTGTATTTTTCAAATATTTGATTTAAAATTGATCATAAGTATAACAGATTAGAAAAATCAAAGTGAAGATTCTTGAATTTTGTTAAGTATTAGTCAAATAATTAGTGTATAATATATGAATAATTTTATATTTTTTAAATATTTAATTGATTTTTTTTGAATATTTTTTATAATGAATATTTAATCAAAATTTTAATTATATTTATAATATAATATTCGTACTTTTATCATTTTAAATATTTTTTATATGTTAAATTATTAACAAGACTTCTGAATATTTTTTGTATATCAAATTATATTTAAAATTCATTTATATGCGAGAGAAATAAATAATAGATAAAACAAGTATTTTTACCTAAAATTATATAATTATATTTAATTTCTTATATTGAGTAAGTTTAATTTAAATTGTTGAAATAAAAATTAAATAATATAATTTATTTTTTATTATATTATATATATATGTAAATATAGTTAATAAATTAAAATTAAAACTCTTCATTTTAAATCTTCAATTTATTATGAAAAAAGATTGATTTAAATGTAGTTAATATTTTTTAATTTTATTTAATATAAATTTAAAAAATATATAAACATTAATAAATATCTAAATTCAAATAAAATTAACCATAACTATTTCTCATTCAATTCTTAGATAAACTTAATAATTTTCTTATAAAACTTTACAAAATAAATACAAACTAATTAAATTTATTAACATTTAAATTTCAATCAATCATTTCATTTTAACCTTCACAATATTCAAAAGATTACAAATTCAATATTCAACTTCAACATATATAATACAAACTTTTAATTAAATATAACATTAAATATCAACATTCACAACATAAACTAAAATAATTACAATTAAATATTTAAACACAAAAGTCCTAATTCTCCCTCTCTTTGCATCCACAGAACACAATAAAAAACAAATTAAGTTTTTTAATCTCCACTTCAACAAGGGCCTGCTTGAGGCGTCAAGCATCGGGTTAGACAGTGAAGCGAAATGATGATTGATCTTCTTCTTCATTCACAAAAATCAAGTAAACGAATGGATAGCATTGGAAACACGTAAACTCAACTCAGCCAACACCCGAATCCATGGCTCTGGTTGCACACTGAAACTCCCAGAGCATCGTAGTCAAAGCCCCACCGCCGAATCACACTCCAAAATCAAAACTCCACCGTATATTCTTTTCTCACCTTCCCTTCTTGTTTCCCATCATCACCCCCATCAAAAAAACAACATAAGCAAATAAGAAAACTTGCCATCATCACCCCCATAAGAAAAAACAACAAAAAACAACATAAGCAAACCAGTCACAACATAAGCAAAGAGAATGTATAAATATATATATACAACTAGTCACAATCGTCGCCGGCGACCGTCGTCGGCTAAAAAATTTACACGACCAAAATCTATTATTAGAAACACCAAGTCGAAATTATTAACATACAAAAAAGTAGGCCAAATTTAACGGTTGAATTTTTCTAGATTTGATTTTTAATTTTCGGTCAATACTTAAAAATGCATTGTCAGCCACTACCGGCCATCGTGTCCGGTTGTTTCTGACGATCAGAGGCAACCACTCAACACTCAAGGGCCCATCGATCAATATACCAAAAAACCAACAAGATCCAAGGACCGAATCTCCATACATCTAAGCTTAAAGTTTCAACCAATTCCAACACTCGCGTATATATTGTATTATCCCAAATTTTTAAAAGGGCTCAAGAGTTATTTTAATATGAGCCATAGGTGAAATTATCAAAAAATTAGGGGTTTAAGTATAATTTCTTATAGTTATCAGTACCGAATCGACTGTAGGGAATGCCTTGGAACGTAGATGTCTAAGGAAATTGATATGATATTGACGAACATCCCGAGATAAGATTTATGATATTAAAAGAAATCAGAATGGAAACAGTTTTCAGTACAATTTCGATTCAGACTGAAAAATTGAATCATCGTAGGGAATTCCTGGGAAGTTAACAGAACTCTGAAAGGGCTCTAGTTTTACGTAAGGATCAACCCTGAAATGGTTTCAGGACCAAACAAATGTCCAGTGAAGGCTCAGGGACGAAATCTTCTTTGTCGAGTAAGTCTTGAATTATTAATTTTGAATTTTCGATATCATAATATAAATTAATTTGATGTTTGAGGATGTAATTGTAATTAAAAAAATAGCCAAGCAAATTAGAAATGAAATTTGGGTCAAATTGCAGAGAAGAGATGGCCGAATTTGTTGTAAGATTTGCAAATCAATTACAGCAGGATTTGAGGAAGATTTGTAAGCTGGATTTGAGGAGATTGTGTGATGTAAAATATATAGTTATATATATATCTGTGTTGTGTGTGCGCGTGAGATAGCAGAGAGAAGCTTAGTCTTCTTTTCTACAAGTGGTACAAGTGGGATGCAAGATTGATGGGATGCAAGAGTGAGGACCAAGGCATTTGCGCCTATAAATAGATGGAGAATTGAGAGTAAATGGAAAAACAAAGAAGAGAATGGAAGATAAGCAATCGGACGATAGTCATGGCCACGACAGCAAGCTTAAGCGAGCAAGGGCGGTCGCGAGCGGTGGCGGGCAGCAACGACCAGTGGCGGGGGGCAATAATAGTGGTAATAGCAGACGGTGGCGCGATGGCCTACGACGGCGTGCATGGTCGGTGGAGTAGCTGCGAGCGGCGAAAGCTACTATGCGTGCGTGAAGCAGGGAAGGAGAAAGAAAAAAAGAAAAAAAAGAGAAGAAAAAAAAAATAAAAAAAGAAAGAAAAATAAGAAAATTATGAAAAAATAGGAAAAATCTTCGAAAAAATCCCATAAAATCTTAGAAATTAATCTGGGGCTAGATTTCTTTCCCGAGGCTAAGATATTGTCCGAACACACGTTCCGAGGTCATAACACGCATACCGAGGAAGGTTGAGGGGCTAAGCTAAGGTGAGTAAAATTTTCTAGAAATTTTTAAAAAATCAAGAAAGTTATTTTATAAATTGTTATAGAGAAATATTTGAGAAATATTTAGCTCGGATTTATTGAGAAAAAATAGGAAGAAATAGAGGAAAGTTATGAGAAAATTAGGAAAAATAGAATATTGATATTCTTGAATAAATATGCTAGTCAGGGTACGTTGAGATTTCAAATTGAGTACGTTAGAAGCCTAACATAAGAATCAAGATATTCTGAGATATGTTTAAGGTAAGTGGTTCGACCCAAAACTTAATTTTATGAAAATGGTTTATCATGTTGTCATGTCTTGATGTGAATATGTCATGTAGATTGCATTTACATGTATTGATGATGAAATGTGCATACATACACGATGATATTATTGATTATGCATTCGCATAAGGGTTTGAGAGTACGGGGCGAGATCGCTGCTCTTTCAATGGTGCACCTATACATCTCGACATGTTGTAAGAAGTCGTAAAAATGGGGAGTAACATTAAGGTATGATTGGCTCAAACTGAAATGAAAAGGAAAATGACATTTTGCATCCATGTATGAAATATGTTTATTGTTCCCTTACTTAGATGATTCATCATCTAACTTGGACTTTGCCCTTAGAATATTCAAACGTTCTAGATGGAGATTGTAGCAGAAACGATGATGAATGAGGCATGAAATGGTACTTAACAAAGTGCATGATAAACTGAATGTATGTTATGTAACCCATGTATTTAAGTTCTGTTATTTTGAATTTTGAACGTTTTGAGAAATGATTATATATAACCTTATTTATGGTTAATGTTAAAGTTAAGGTTCTATTTTAGCTTCTGCATTTGATGTTTATGATGATTCTCTTTCGAGATAGATGTATGAAAATTTTGGGATGGATATGAGGAATGATATGGTTTAGCATTAGTTTTGAAAGAAAAAATTTATTATCCCAGAATTGTCCTAAGTTATAACACACCCAAGAAAGTGGGGTGTTATATATATATATATATATATCTTTGCTAATAAAACTAAAGACTTACCTCTTTGTAGATCAGGGCTGGAACGAGCCCAAGGGACAATGGAGGCTCGGTCAGACGTGCGGGAGAGAAAGAGAGAGAAATGGCTTGAACGAGAGGAAGAGAGGTACGAGCCTACTCGAAGGAAAGCGTGGGAAAGTGAGAGAGAGAAAATGCCAAACTTAGAGGAATGAGGGTCACGTAGAGAGAATATGTGTGTGAGAGAGAGAAAGAGAGGTGTGTGAGAGAGAAAGGAATTTGAATGTTGAAATTTTGCTACCTTCTCTTAATTGGAAATATCATTATATCATTCGAGATATCGTGATATTTTGCACTAAAATATCGCGATATCTCTTGGGTGGCTTTGAGGGTGGCTTTCCGAGGGGGTCGAATAACATTTCTTGGGGGGGTATGAAGAGGTAGTGAGTCCTGATAATGACATATGGGTGGGGTGAACATAACAATTCTTCTAAGTGGGCAGAAGCTTGCAATTACATAAGATTAGAATAAAATCAAAAGGGCCCTCCCTCATATAATGCGATTTTGTTTACTTTGAGGTGATTTTATCTTCGGGGGTAAAAATGTTATTTTGGACACTAAATTTATGTTCACTCCAATGTGTTCACTTCAACGTGCTCAAAGTTGGGTTTGAGATCTAATGTACTAAAATCTAACATCTTCATTGTCGGGATTCAGAGTCACAATTTGGGGTTCATTCTTGCTCTTACTGGGTTTCAGCAAAGTAGTATACCTTTTAGATTCTTAAGTATCCCTTTAGCTACGGAAAAGTTAAGAGTTAGCTATTATACTCCGTTGATTGAAAAAATCTTGGACAAAATCAACACCTAGACAATTTCATCACTTTCTTATGCAGGCCATGCAGAGCTTATTCGGGCGATGCTCCAAGAGGCTGAGTGTTTCTAGTTATCTATCCTTCATGTTCCTGCTGCAGTTATTGAAAATATCTATCGTATGTGCAGGATTTTTCTTTTGAATTCCAAGATTTCTCTAGTTTCCTAGAGAGATGTTTTCCTGTCGAAAAGAAAAGAAAGTTTGGGCCTTAAGGATCTCAAAAGTTGGAACTCCAGCCTTTTGTCTAAAGTCCTCTAGATTATTCATTGCAAGAAAGACTCTTTGTGGGTGAAATGGATCCATCATGAGTACCTTGGTTCTACTTCCATATGGGAGAGAGGGGTAAGGAATGATGATTCCCTTCTTTTTAAGAAGTTGTTGGGTTTTAGGGTTGCCATCTATAATGTTAGGGGCTCTTTAGCTGATGCTTTTGTTATGTTATTTGACTAGGCTAAAGGTAGCATTTTATGTTCTAATGCAACGTATGATTTTTTTTTGCCAAAGGGGTAAAGGATGAGATGGGTTTTAGATGTTTGGAACTCTTGCCTTGTTCCTAAACAAGCATTTATCTTGTGGCTTTGTGCCAAGGCGAAGATTCGAACAAGGGACAAGCTTCATTTTATGGATATTGGTCATTGTTGTCCGCTGCGCAGTATAATGTAATAAGCTCTTAATCATCTTTTCTTTCAATGCTCGATGAGTTCTACAATATGGAGCCATATCTGAGCTTGGCTGGAAATATCTCATGATATGTCTTCAATATCCAACACTCTTAAATGGATTAAAAAGGAAACTAGAGGTAAGTCATGGCAAAACGCAATGAAACAAATTAGTTTAGTTGTCACTGTCTATCATATTTGGACTATCAATAATCAAATGTTGTTTAAGAATTTGGAGCCCCAAGCTGAGCCTATTATTAATAGGATTATAACCTTTATATACAAGATTATTTTTTCCTTGTATTCTTGTGTTTTAATCCAATATGAATCTCTAGTTATGGGGCATTAGATGTGGTCTCTTGTGTATTTGTCTAGATATGCGTTGCTGTTTACATTTTTTGATATCTAAATTTAAACATTTTGATAAAAAAAGAAAAAAGTTATTTTGAATATCTTTCTTTATTTGCCCCATTTCTCTCTCCTCTTTTTCCTTCCTTCCACTGTCAACTTCTCGCTTGTCGCTTCGTCGTCGTCTCCTCGCCTTTCCACACCGCTGCTCATTGCCTCGCCTCGTTAACCTGCTGCCTAATTGCCTTGTCGCTACTCACCACTAGCGACAATGTGGGTCAATGAGGCAGCAATGCGACGAGTCACAAGACGATAATTATGCAGCGAGTCGACGAGACAACGAGATGAAAAAAAACAAAGGAAAGAGAAATGAAATGGGTAAAGAGGAATACCCAAAATAACTTTTTAACTCCACGGTGAACAAAATCGCACTCACCCTTATATGGTGGAATTGATTTAAGAAATTACTTTAATAAATTCCACTTAGAATACTTGTTTGGCTTATAATTTTTTTTTAAGAGTTTATAAGTTTTTTTATTTAAAAGTTGGGTAAAATTTAAAAATTAATTAATATTTAAGTTGATAAATATTTAGATAAATGTATTTTAAGTTATTATTTATATAATTATGTGTTTTGTTTGAAAATTGTAATAAACTATTAAAATTTAATAAAAAGACAAAAATAAACATGTTTTTAAATAATATAAGTAAAATTTATAAAAATATTAATTCTTAATAAAAATAAATTATAAATTGTATCCAAGATAAAATTTTTACTATTAGATATTAATAAATTATATATAATTATTATAAATATATTAATATAATATTTTATATTTAAATTTAATTTATAAAAAAATTAAATATATTAGTACAATAAATATTAAAATATATATATATATACATTAAAAGTTAATATGTATGTTATATATATATGGAGGTGACCACAAGAGAAGGCAATAATGGAGGCGACGGTCATGGGGAGGAAGTAACAAATCTGGAAGCAAGACGCGGCTATAGACATGACGAAATAGGAGATCCAAAAACAGCAATGATGAAAGTCGGCCGGGCTGAAGGCAACGATAAAGAAAGTCGAGTGCGATTTTGTTCACTCCCTTTAACAGGGTAAACATCACCCTCAAGGAATAGCAATTATCCCACTACATGCCGTTCCGTTGCTTTTCTCACCTTCACAAAAAGTGTAAGGGTGATGATCACCCCGTTAAAGAGGGTGAACAAAATTACACTCAAGAAAGTTGGCAATAGAGGACTAAACTTTTAATAATTTATATATTTTAAAATAATTTAATTATATATATTGATACTTTAATTATTATACTCTTATTTTTATCCATCGATGAGTAAACTTTAATGTATGTTATCATTCAATCTCTGACTATGATTTTTTGTTAAATTCGTTACGTATACTAATATAAGACCATCAAATTACTTGGTTGTAGAATTTATTTATGTTAAATTTGTAATCAATTAATTGTAGGTTCATATTGCTATATATATCACATTAATTTTTATTAATAAAATTAAAAAAATTAACTGAATTATAATATAGATCAAAATTTAATCAAAAATAAAAAAATGACTGAAATTCGAGAATTTATGTGGGGGAGAGGTAGGTTAAGGGTTGGTGGGAGAGGTTGATGGGGAGATTTATTATTATATTATTATACTGAGTGATTGATACGCAGTTGACTGACTTATTGTTAAGGTATTATTGAATATAAGGAGTCGTCTTACAGGTTCGACGAACTTATTGAGTGGTTCCTAAAAAGAGGATAAAATGATAATTTTGTTTTTATTTATTTTATAAATTTACAAAACAGGTGACTGCTCTTCTTCTCTACGCCTCTCTTGCCTGCCGCTTGTCTTTTCAATGTGTCTCGCTATAGTTGTCCAGCCTTGTTTTCGTCGCCTTGTCGCCATCACCACCTCGTCTTATCTTGTCTTGTCAATGCAGTCACTCTCGATAAGACAAGATTGGACGATTGCAGCCAGGCATGACGAAGAGGCGAGCGACAGCCATAGCAAGCAAAGATGATGTGTATAGCAGGGGGAATCCATGAGAGGGGGAGGGGGAGAGCAGGACGTAAGGACAAAATAATCTTTTTATCCCTTTTCGATAAATTCATCTTACTCTTTAGCATTTTTTGAATATAAGTTGATTGCTTTGATGTGTTAATTTAATAAAAACAATGTAATACAACCAAAACCAGCTATTTCCCAAGAATGGTTTTTTCTTAAATACTATACACGTATAGTCAATCTTGGATGGCTGTCATGTTAAATAATTAATTAATTAATCATCATACAGTCAATTAGGGGTGCGCATTCGGCTGCTAAAACTGAATAAATTAAAATTAAAAAAATTAAATCAACCAAATAAATCGAATAAATTGTAAACTTAAATAATAATTAAAAAATACCATATCAAACAATGAAACAAGGGGGAAAACAATTCTGCCGCCCATGCCTATTTCTCTTTTCTTGCAGGCGTAATTGATTACGCCTGTCAAGCTGTCTTTTCTTGCATGCGCAATCAATTGCTCCTGTAAAGCTGTCCCACCTTTGTCCCTTGCGCCTGCAAAGCTGTCCCACCCTTCAAATCAATTGCGCTTCCCCTTCCTTTTCTTTCCGAGCTGTAACACGTTTTTTGGAGGTGCGTTAGGTGGAAGAGAAATTTCAAGATCCCTGATCATGTTAGGTTAAGAATTTATATTTTTATTTTTAAAATAATTTTTTTATAAAAATAATTTTAAAAAATAGGATTCTCAAAAGTAATTTTTAAATAATTTTTTCATAAATTTTTTTTTATGGAGGGGTTGTAAATTCAAGGCTGCGTTTTCTATACTGTTTTTAAGTCATTTTTAGTTTTTAATTTTTTAAAATAATAAAAACGCGTTTTCTTTATTATTTTTAAAAATATATTTTTGAAAACAAAAAAAAAAAATTATAAAGAAAACTCAAAATAACAAAAAATTATTTTTAAGTGTTTTCATCCAAAACAAACTCAAAACTCAAAACACATTTATTTATTTATATATTTATTATTATAATAAAAAAAATATTACAAAATTTATTAACTTTAAAATGTAGATATTTTTTTTAATAATTTATAAACATTAAATATTTTTAATTTACTGAATAATTAAATTTATTGAATAAAATATCATTAAAAAATTATTTTCAAAATTTCAAAGAGAACGCGTTTTCTAATTTTATATTTTGAGAAATAGTTTTTTAAAATGACAAAGAGAACGCATTTTCAATTTTCTAAAAATAGACTACCAAAACAGAAAACTGAAAATGAATTCAAAACTCAAAATTGAAAATTGAAAAGCAAAGAGAACGCAGCCCAAGTTTCTCACAGACTTGGAAATGTTTTTAACAAATAAAAAAACTAAAATATACCTTATCCTTTTATAATCCCATACAAACATATTATATATATTATATATATGTAATATATTTATATTATTTATTATAAAATATTATATATATTAAAGTAGATATTCATACAAACATATATATTATATATATATACACATACATATATATATATACATAATGTGTAAAAAAATAATATATATTTTTTATTTTCTAAAGATATTGTGGATCCTAATATTTTATATAGTAAAAGAAATTTATTATTTTTAAATAAAAAATTAAATAAGGGTAATTTTAAAAAAAGAACATGAATTCCCAAGAATGTTACATTTAAATCAAACATAGAAATGTAAGATTTTCAGAAAAGAATACTTAACATTCCTGATAATATTTAAATCTATCCAAACATAGAATTGCATAAATCCTGTGAATAAAAGATTTCTAAGAGCATTCCCAAGAATCATGAATTTCAGGAATTTAGAAACTTTTCCCGTACTAAATGCCCCCTAAAAGTGATGTCTCTTTATTGAAAAAAAAGAATGTTGAGAACGGTACATTTGATTTGATTGTAAGTATAAATTTTATATAAAAAAATATATTTTTTAAATAATTAAATTTTAATAAAATATTAATTAAACATATTTAATTGACTTAATTTTTTACTTAAAATTTGTTATATTTTTTGTCGACGTTTAGAATTAATCGATTGTGATTCATAGGTTTGCAATGAGAAAATAAGTCAAAATGCAAAGAGGAGAAACAAAATAGAGCATGCATGAGAAATTTTTACATGGTTCGACCAGAATGATACATACTTCACAACTGTTCTCTAGTATTTCGACAGAATAATAGTATATCATTATTGTTCTTCTTCTTTTAATAATGATTTTTAACCCCTATTTATAGCAAGGGGTGTTTACAATTATATAAAATCCGTAAAATAGAAGGATAATGACATAAGGGACAAAGTGTCCTTATCAATTTCATAAAATTGGGAGTGAGCTCTGTATTACCAAGGATCTAGTTTGACTCAAATAAAGTAGGTGGGTTTCTACCTTCGGTTGTTCCACAATCTTGTTATTATGCGAGCTGATCGATTAAGCTAGCAAGTTAAAGGCATCGTTGGGAGCTCGCTTGATTCCGTAGATTGAGATTGAGTTTCAGTGACGTGTGACCTTGTTCTAACGAACTCGGGCTTGGGCCTATTGGGTTTTAGACGATTTGGGTCGGCCTGCTAGATTGAGTTCAACCCATAAAAAATGGTTCGAAAAATACCCATAACACTTTTTTAGTTTTTGATGTTTGAATGTTATTATTTTCAATAGAAATAATCTCATACACACATATAGATAATTAATAATCAAATACATAAATTAATAATTAATTATATAAAATAATTAAATATTTAAATATTTAAAAAATAAATTAAATATACATACACAACAAGTTTAGCCATATATGTTGCAAGTCGCCTATGGTCGTCGTTGCCACCTAGCCACAACCGTTGCAAATCGCTGATGGCTGTCACCCAGTCACAGTCGTTGCAAGTTGTTGGATTTGGCCAATCCATATCTTCTCTGTTGATGGGCGACTGTCGCTGTAGTCGTTGGATTTGATTGATCCTTCTTTTGTCCATTAATGGGCGATGGTGGAAGGGGAAGACCAATATGGGTTTTCCATTTTCATGAAAAATTGATTATAACCCCCTAATGAGAAAACTAATTCTAGCAAAAGTAGGAAAAAACATCACGTGACCATAAGTTGAAAAATATTTTTTTATAAAAAAATTGTTTAATCAAACACTTCAAAATGTAGAATTTGGATAAAAAATAATCATTTTTCAATAAAAATATGGTCAATCAAATAAACCATAAGAGAATAATGACACATAATCCTTTTAATTTTTCTTAATAAAGAGATGACTTAACACTATTATTCACCATAACATTATTCTTATCTTAATTAACATGTTATTTTGATTTTTTTAAAGTTGTATTTAATTAATTCTATAATAATATATAATATGTATAATAATTATATATATTATTATTAAAAATTAATTATATAGACAAAAGTTTTCTCTTTTATATTATCTCGTTAAAATTATCATTAACTATTAATGATAATTTAATTAATTCTTAACGATAATTTAATCTCTATTAACTATTAATGGTGTGTGAGAACATTATACCTGCTCAAATTCACTAATTTGATGCTATGTTAACTTTTGGGTGTGACTTTGTGCATTCATAGCTAAGTAGCAATTGAGACATGTCAAATTTTTTGACACCATCGAACATTTTAATTTAAAATAAGAATCTCTCAATCTCCTCAGAGCATCATGAAAGGTCATGGATAACAACTAACATTATGTTAAGACTATTTTGTTAGCAGTGAACTTAATACTTCTAGTAAACTTATTTAGGTTTTCAATTACTATGCACGATAATCCTTCCATTAACTAACATTCTGACTAAATAAGAGCAATGGACTGATCAAACTCACAGGACTCAATAACTGTGTCAAAATCTAGTATGATGTGATTGAGATAACACATCGAAACTCTTTCCAACATCGGAAACTCTTTCCAATTGTATGTAACTTAGCCAAGGTTTTTCCAATCATTAACCAACTAAAATCACATAAGATGTTCACTTCACGCCGGAGGTCAATGAATCCCATTAGCTATCGTCTGCCTCTATACGCCACTGAATAAAGACCACATAGAGAACATTCTCACCTTATATTTGGGTGGTTCGATGCAATGACAAATCTCTAACACCTATGTACAAGACAACCGTGTCTTTTCCGATTCAAGTACCAGTTACACAATCGAATGCAAGTAACATATCATTAAGCTTATAAGCCATATGATCCATTACATATATCACATTTGGTAGATATTCAATTAACACATACCCACATGTCTACTATCTGCATCTCCTGCAATATGGCATGTGACTCACTATCCATTATCATTAACATCTCATACTAATCAATGGTATTATGGTAATAGTTCATGTGCCAGTTCGTAATCAATTAATCATATTCCCCTTCTAAGAAATCTAAAGATCGAAAATTACTTTAAAAAATCATATAATATATATCTTTATCACATATTTTTAACAATTTAAGAATAAAATTGTCAAGACATTTAAGGACTCATTCATATATAATTGAAGAGTTATGAATGAAGATATGACCATTTATTGATATGCAAAATTATATTATTTGACCCAACACATATACTAAATATCATCTAAATCTACCACTAAGACACTAACACCAATAGTTGATAATCATGGCTCACATGATTCTTTGATCAAACTTTCAATCTCTCTTTCTAAGTTTTCAAGTTTGTCTTTTTAAGTCTTTGAGTATGGTGTCACACCCATTTCAAATTAATGACAACGTTGGAATTTATTATTCTTGCAAGGGTATTTTGGGGAGTTGGTTTATGACTTTATCCATCTTCATATTTACATATGAGCTTTGTTTTTTTCAAAGGATTTGTCTGTGTGTGTGTGTGTAATAAAGTATGGAATTTTAAATAAAAATTTATTAAGTTGTGATAATTATGACTCAAAATCCTTGTTTATCTGTTATTGGGCCTTCTAATTTGACCGTGACTATGACTTTGAATTTGACTGTGATTATGATGTTTTCAAATTCGATTTTATGTGAGATATATCTCATCTGGAGGAATATCCTCATGTATAATCCTCTGGTCAGTATATGATTTTCTGTATTCATCCATTAATGAATTTAGGTCCATAAAAGGGTGCCCAGGTCACATGAAATTAGACACAAAGTGACACAGAGTGCACGCTAATATCACTTTTATATTACTAATTTTTGGTTATTGATATTTCGTTCTTTTTGCCCGTAGTTTTTTTTGATTTGGGTTTTTCACGTTAAATTTTGTGTTCGTGTGTGGTTTGTTATCAATTCAATTTCGTAACAAACTAGTATTAGAGCCATTAGATCAAACCATCAATGATTTGGCAGATCTCAACCGTTGATATGTGATTAGTGGTTAATTTTGTAAAAAATTTGTTATAATTACAACCTTCTTTTGATCTTAAAAATGGCTTAAATTAGGTATTAATATATATTTTATGGTTATATATAAGTTTAAATCGAAAAATGAATGAAATGAAATTTTAAAGTAAAATTTAATAATAATAATAATAATAATAATATATAAAATTATATATAATAGATATACATCATTATATGCATGCATGTAATATATATATAATATAATCTAATATATATATATGTGCCATGTGTAATACATATATATATAATATATAATTTATTAATAACATTAAATTATTATATTTTTTTTTAGGCACGAAGAATTAAAGTTCATGAAGAATTCAAACCTATAAAGAATTCAAGGCCATGAAGAATTCAAGTCCATGAAAAATTAAAGTTCATAAAGAATTCAAACCCATGAAAAATTAAAGTCCATGAAGAATTAAGGCCCAACTTGAGCAACCCATGAAAGATATCATTTGGAGAAGGCCCAAAGATTATTTTTAATTCTAATGAAGATTAAAAACCAATTTATAGAAATCTATTTTTATTTTTTTATGTGAGTGCTTTATTAGGTGTGTTTTTTAGTTAAAATCCATTTAACTATTAGGTGTGTATTATAACTAAAATCCATTTAACTTTATGAGTGTTTTATTAGGTATGTATTTTAGCTAAAATCCATTTAATATTAGGTGTGTATTATAGCTAAAATCCATTTAACTTTAAGTGTGTGAGTGCCCATTAGATATAATTATATCTACTTAAATAATTGAAATTGTGTGGTTTGTATTGCATCTTGTGGCCTATAAATAGCTCACTTGATTGCATTTGTAAGTGTGATTATTATTTTTGAATCAAAGTTTAGTTGTTTTCTTATAATTCTCTTTTTGAGAATTGTTCTTGGTTTTTCTTATTTTCTTTAGTATTTTCTCTTGTGATCTTACTTCATTTTTTTTTCTTTTAAATTCTTATGTTATTTATTGTTACTTTATTATTTACCGCCTAAATGGCCGGTTAATTTATGGCTTTAAATTTCTGTAATTTTAATTCTTGTCTTTTAATTATTCACTGTCTAAATGACCGGTTAGTTTATGCCTTTAAATTTCTGTAATTTTAATTCTTGTCTTTTAATTATCCACCGGCTAAATGGCCGGTTAGTTTTTGCTATTTTAATTCCTGTCATTTAAATTCTGTTATTTAAATTATGTCATTTAAATTCATGTCAATTAATTTTCAAATGGAGATGAGTAGCTAAATCTAATCTTGGGTTAAGGCAAGGACAGTGTCCAACGCCAATGATTCCCAAAGAAAGCTGTGCTTTAAATGAGTAACATTAATTTAAATTTCAATATGAGTGTGTATTAATTATTGAAAAATCACTAGGTTTGGATTGGAGCGTAAGCCTAACTTAGAGCTTTCATGCCATGTATGAGAGTTACTAGAACTGGAAACGCTATCATATCAAAACTCGGATGATTAATTTAGTTGTTTTGTGTATTAATTACAATTGAATTTATGGTAGTTGCTTAAATTAGAATCCCGCATATCATATATGGGGATTGCTTAACCTAGAACTATCATCATCTCTAATTACATTTAATAACAAACTCTCATATCTGAAATTAAATTAATGTTGCTAATCTTTTATACTAAAATTTGGGAATCAACGGGTTGGTACTGAAATTGTCTTAACTCAAATACTCTCCAATTTCATATTCTCACGTTAAGTATTTATTTCAATTACTGCCTTACTTTATTTCCTAGTATCTGTTGTTTAAAAAAAACCATAAAAAAATTTGTTGCCAATTTGTCTAAATACGTGTGTGCTTGTGTGTGACATTCTTTTTATTTTGCCATAAATAAATCTCTCAGTGGACGACTTGGACTCATTCAGAAAATATAAATTTAAATTTGAATTACAACTGCACTCGTACACTGACGAGTATAAACCTCTCACCTAAATAAAGAAAAAAATAATATAAAATTTTTATTGTATTTTGTTTTGTGCTTTAATTGCAGGGTGAGAGTGCAGCCAAATTTTGGCGCCGTTGCAGGGGAGATTAAGGCAAAAACAAAAAGAACAAAAAAATAAAAAAAAATAAAAAAAAGAATAAGCATCTCTTGATAAATTCGTCTAAATAAAATTTCTCCATATGAGCTCATGTATTGAAGACTGCCAGGTATGGCTATCTTCTATCATTTTATTGCCAATTGAGGACAATGCGCAATTTAAGTTGGGGGGTAAGGCGTACTTAAGGTGTCTAAAAATTTTTTACCCAAAAAACAAAAAATAAAAAAAAATAAAAAAAATTGAATTGAGAGAGATAGAATTGACGTTGGTGGTAGCCATTTTTCTCGGGCAGTGCAATCACACTGCCCTATAAAGAAAGAAAGCACACTGCCAAATGTTGAAAAATGAGACGCTAGACGACGTCAAGTCTGACGGTGCAATTATGGCATGCCTCGAGCCGAGTGTAGAATAGTGATGGTCATTGCTCTATAAGAGACACCATATCTGTATGAGGTAAGCCACCATTCTTGAGCTTAGTCTTCTCTTCTTTGTGTTATTCTCCGATCAGGTACTCTCACCCCTTTTGTAAAGTTTATAGTTCTTTACTTTCTTCTTATAGTTGTCTTTAAAAAAAAAAAAAAAGATGGATCTTTATCTCTCAAAAATTCACAAGTACTATCCATCTCTCCCGCAGAATGATTTAAAAAAAATTTATGCTGCTAGGTGTGAAAGACTTAGGCCGTTGATGCGTAATAACATCCCTGAAGATATTCGTTGGCTGATCGAAGCAAAAGTTCGATTAGCTGGTGAAACTTCACCTAGTTTCAAGCACTTTCCAGGCTTAGGGAATAGTACTTTTGCGAAGAAAAGAAGAGCGAAAAAATTAAATGGTTGTTACAAATGTGCTCGATGGACCTATAACACACGATGCAAATCTGTGGGGTTTACGTCCATAAATCGAGAAGATAAAATTAGTTTCATAAAGGATGGATTGAGTAAGGAGTCTTTGGATGATATTCGATTGACTCTTGAGACGCATCCATGTGGAATAGTGTAAAGAGAACTTCTTGCTTTATGGACCTAGTTCAGAAGTGACCACCAACGCTATAGTCTTGGGAATTTGACTAAAAACGACCCTATTTGCCAATCTATAAGAAAATTGGATGGGAAGTCTATCCGCACTTCATAGAAAGTGTTTAAGCTGTTTCTGGACGTAAAACCAGAGGAAGATGTGAGCCACAATCACAACTACTTGTAAATACGTATGACTTTGGTTTGTATTTATTTCTTATTGAATTCCTATATAGCTACTTTTGATTATCAAACTTCTTTCCAGGACATACAAAAGGAGCAAACATAGAAGGCAAGTTAGTTCGTCGAATCAACATCATATGTGTACTTTGTGGCTCTCAACTTGGGAGCGATATTTGTTACGCATTTGCAGCGAGCGAATTTGGCCAAAAATTAGGAGAGAAAAAAATTAACTTGGTATATGGAGGGGGAAGTCGTGGATTGAATGGTTATGTTTCACAAGCTGTACATCTTGGAAAATCATCTGTGGTAGGTGTAATGCCAATCCCTTTAGCTGAACCACAGATTTTCGGGATTACACGTGGTTAACTTATAGAAACGACTTCTATGTCTAAGCGCATGGCTTGTAAGATTTATCAGTCATACGCCTTCATTGCTTTACTAGGAGGTTTTGGAACACTTGAAGAAATCTTTTGTATAATCTCCTGGGCCAAGAGTAATCTCCATACCAAACCCATTGGACTTTTAAATGTTAACCATTTCTTCGATGGGTTGCTCTCTTTTCTTGATCAGGCTGTGGAGCAAAAGTTCATTTCTCTTTCAGCAAGAAAGATTCTCATTTCTGCATCCTCTATTGATGAGCTGCTAGAGAAATTATACACTTATGTTCCACAGCACGATCCTCATGAGTCTCGGATAGACTGGTCTAAGGCAATCAGCAACAAGCGCCAAAGAGGTCCAATTAATTTAAATTTATCACTGTAAGGAGTGCTTTTTATTAAGATGGCTGAGTAAGGAGTATTTTTTGTACTCTTGATACGCGTCTAATTATTGTACAACTTGCTAGATTTTTCTTGGTTGTTTCCTTAAAAAAAAAAAAAAAAAAAAAAAACCAAAACTGTGGAATGTTGTTAGCAAAGTCTTTGATAAGATGGCTGAGTAATGAGTACTTTTTGTACTCTTGAGACGCATTTTGCTTATCTTATGACTTGCATGAAATTTTTATTTTGGTGTGAAAATATAAATATATATCTATATGATATGCTCATTTGTTTGTTTGAGTTTTAGCAGTTCACAGTAAATCTATGGACTTGTGGAGTTACAGGTATTCCTAATAACTCTATTTTATTACTGCAATTTAAGTTGGGGGTGTAAGGTCTGGTTATGAATTATCTGGTTCACGTTTAACTGTGAGTTTGCTATTGTTTGCTTGTAGTCTTTTGTAAATTAGTTATCTTTATCTACTCTTATTAAAAAAAAAAAATCATGTGTTTTAAATAACGCTATTCCTAAAGGTTTGGAGTTATGCACTGATAGCTGGCTAAGTTTGTAATACGAAACATGAATGCATTGATTTCTTATTTGAAAACGTATATGCATTAGAATAAGTAATTTGCATTCATTGGGGATTCAAAATTTAAAAAATTGGTTATCGGTCATAAAGTCAAAGGTAACAGTAATTAGCTGATTAGTACACTGTATGATCCCTCAACAGAAGTGAAGACTATTACCCAAGTGAGTGTTTGAGCCTAATAATCGTTAATTCTGAGTGAAATAACACTTACTCTAAATATGGTCTCTTGTTTATCTTATCTTTTTAATGGCTTCAAAATATCAATTTGCTTTGAATGTCTAGTCTGATAGTGGATGAATTTGACTGGTTTCAAACTCTGAATTAGATGACTGAGAAGCATGATAGGGGATCAATTTCTTTCATTTTGAGCCTATTAAACCTTTTTCTTTCTTTAAATTAACCTCCCTTGCTAGCCCATTTGAGCTATTTGTAGTACAACTTCTTTCGTTACCCTCGTTTAACCCATAACCATATGAATTTTGTCCAAATTAGTGTGATTTTGGAAAAAAAAAAAAAGAAAAAAAAGAAAAAAGAAATTTTTTTTTAAAAAAAAAATCTCTTAGCTATTCAGCACAATTGTTTCAAAATAAATATTGAAACAAAAAAAAAAATAAAAATCCCGACACACCCTTTGCACACTTTACCTTTTCTTTGACAACCCGTATTAACCTCATAGCCCCATTACAACCCATTCTGGTCCCTCTTGATGCTATAAATCATGTGATCTCAGAATTCGAGTTTGGAGTAGGGAATTATGTTTTCAGAAGTTACTCATCTAGAGCATTATTTCAGTCATTAAGCTATGTCAATTTTCCTGTTTTTTCATGAAAATACATTCCTTGTATTTGGGATGATATCGAGTTTTGAACTTGTTCTGCATTTACTCTTATAACGGTGCACCCCCTTGTGTGTACACCTGAGGTGTAACGCCCCATTTTTTCGAGCGTTAAATAACTTAGGAATTTCGAGAATATATTATTATTATTATTATTATTATTATTATTATTATTATTATTTTTATAAACCATCCCCCGACAATCCCGTTTTACCTTCTCAACACACTAAATAAGAATCAATAAGTTAAGACATATAATCATCATAACTGCGGAAGCTTAAAATCGAAACCTGATATGGTACATAATCAATTCACTTATATTATATCATAAAGAATTCATACCATATATTACATCATATCTTTAACAGCCTTAATACATGAAGAATCCATAATATTCTAACAAGGCTAATCATCAATAAAGCATCAGCTAAAACATCTCCGAGACAGCTTGCTGAATCATCGGCCACGCCATCATGTGCCGTCATATCTCAACCTGCTCCTTGCCCTAACTGCAAGTCTAAAACTGGAACGTGGAATGTTCTAGGGACATAACCTATTGAAGATGAAACTTCTAGTGAGGATCCAAAACATATATATATATATATATATATACAATTGCATGATGCAAGACATAATCAACATGTGCTCTTAATGTAACTTCCCAGGCCCACCAGCCTGGCACAGAATCCTAGGTAAATCTCGAATCTCTGCAGGATAAGCCTAACGTTATTCCATCATTGCCCTAGGGGAATTACGGCTACACTCTAAGGCGACATCCCATTCCCATGCATAAATATCAATGTAACAATAATATCGTGTCATGCAACTTTCACGACTTTCCATGCAATATGCCAAAATGAATATTACATTTATAACAACATGTATATATAACAAACATATCATGAATATAAGTTCTTGTGAGAAAACCACTCGCAATATCATCGTTAGGATAGGAAAACTCACAAAACCATGTTTTGGATAAAATTACTCACCTTTAGCACAAGTTCGAACTTCCTCGAAAAACGTGCATTGCCTTGATTTTCGTGCCAACTCTCAAAAGTTGTACCAATCACATCATCTCGATTACCTCAACATAAAAATGAAATTTATTACTAAATATCTTCAATATTCCATTTATTTCCTATTTTCCTTCATTTTCTTTTATTTTTCTTTCTGAAAATCTCAATAAATACATCGAAACTATTTTCTCAAATCTATCTTCACAACAATTCATAATAGACTTTAAACTTCAAGGGAAAAATACTGGACTTACCCGGATGGTGCGTTTTCATGCAAAACGAGGCACTTTGATGCTAGAATCGAGACCTATAGAACTCCAAATTCAAATATTTTTTTACAGGACCTAGATCTCGATTTTAGAGGAATTTAGCAATTTTTTTTTCAGAATTTTTGGAGCCTGGACGCACCCGCACTCGCCCAAACAAGGTGCTCCACGCTCCCCCACTCGCGGGGCCCAGCTGGCGCGTGTGCCCCACCATCTGTCTTCTTCAACATCCAGCTTGCCGGACTGGTGCGCTGCCTTCGGTTTAATGGCCATATCTCCTTCATCCGACCTCCGATTGACCCCCCGTTTGAATCTATGGCTTTCTCTTTTCATCCTCTACAAGATGATACCAAAAAATTCCACAAACAAAACCATTTTCAGACTGCTCAAAGCTATTTTCCGGTGAAGCTCGTTTTTCCGACGAAGCTCCATATCTCCTTCATCTCTCATCGAAAATTGCTCAAAATTCACAGGAATGACCCTCTAGACATGGGGAACAAAAGCCCCTTATCCGTTGCTCTCAATTTTTTCCCAAACTCTCGGATCTGAGAGTTTGATTTTTCACTCTATTCGGCTAATTCAAAAACCTCTATTTATAGGCAACCTCGACCCTCCAAATGCTCATGGTTGGTCGATCTAACCTCCCTGAGGCTTCTACCTGCCCCAGATTAGTCCAAAAATGCCACCAAACACGGATTCAACGTATTGGAATTGCATCCATAAAATGGCCGAAAATCATACAAAATTGGTCTTCATCTTGGCCAATGTCGGCCTAAGCTCAACCCAAGAGCATCCTAGGCCACTTTTCTCGAGTCTCTCACCACCGAATTCGGTGATGGGAGGTGGTAGAGAAAGCTTGGTCGGCCAGGGTAGATTTGCTCTATCTTTAACTTTTGAAAATTGCACTTTGACCCCTATCTTTTCTCATTTGAACTTTTGGTCCTTTCCTTTAAGCCCCTAAGCTTCCCAATACTGCCATTGCGACCTATAAGTTCTATACTTTTCATTACATCCCCAAAGATTCCGAAAAAATATCATTTCGACCTCCCTCCGGCAAAATTAAGAAATTACAGTTAGGCCCGAATCTTCGTTTTGGCCCTAAACCTCTTCGTTTCTTCCTGAAACTACTGAAGGGTTGTTCCTTATGAAAAACCGAAGCCTCTTCAAGCTTCCGTTGACTTCTCAGAAGTCGTCTATAACAATTCGGTATTGCAGCCTAATTGATAGTTGCCATTTTGCTGTACCGAAAACTGTTCCCGATCTGATTTCTTTTAGCACCATAAATCCTATCTCGGGGTGCTTGTTAATGTCACATCATTTTTCTTTGGCATCTCGACTGCAGGACACGCCCTCCAGTCGATTCGGTCATTCATACGGAAATAAATTACCATTATACCCTTCATTTATCCTTAAATTTCATTTTTGCTCTTAAGATAATTTACTCTTGAGTCCTTTAGAATTTCTCGGGTATTACATGAGGAATCCTTTTTATTGGAAGGAAAATCCATAGTAAGATTTGAAGTCAAAACTTCAAGGGAGTAAATCTGTGTGTTGGTTATCCTAATTGCTATTCCTGAGATTGTATGACCTTTAACCAAAAATCTGATTTAGAATGCTAAATTATTTATTCGATTTTATGCATTTTGATTTCGAATTTGAAATTTTTACATTCATACAGTTATTGTGAAAAAAGCTTGGCAGGTGTATAGTCTGATTGCTAATGGACTAGCAATGTTTAGGTTGGGGGTATGATTAGTGGTTAATTTTGTAAAAAATTTGTTATAATTACAACCTTCTTTTGATCTTAAAAATGGCTTAAATTAGGTATTAATATATATTTTATGGTTATATGCAAGTTTAAATCGAAAAATGAATGAAATGAAATTCTAAAGTAAAATTTAAAAATAATAATAATAATAATAATAATAATAATAATAATAATAATAATATCTAAAATTATATATAATACATACACATCATTATATGCATGCATGTAATATATATATATATGTGCCATGTGTAATACATATATATATAATATATAATTTATTAATAACATTAAATTATTATTATTTTTTTTTAGGTATGAAGAATTCAATCTCATGAAGAATTCAAGACCATGAAGAATTAAAATCCATAAAGAATTCAAGCCCATGAAGAATTAAAGTCCATGAAGAATTAAGTTTACAATAAGAATAATTTTGAGTTTTTCACATGTATTTTTGTTGCCCTAATTTTGCTTATATTAGGATGGTTATTAGAGAGTGTTGGTGTGCATTCTTGTAATCTCCAATTTGATTATAGTGAAAAACTTGCAATGATAATAGTGAATGTAACTCTCATATTGAGAATAAATTATTAAAAATCTCGTGCGTTTTGCTTGTTTTGATTTTTTTTTTTTTTGCTATTTAGAATTAAGACTTTAATCCTACACAGTGGAGTTGATTGCCAATTGGTTCTGTATGCAACAGAGCTTCTGGTCTTTCACACTGTTGGGGCCTCAAATCAAACAAGAAAGAAAGAAAGAAATCTGTGCTTTTTATTTACTAAAGGTTCAGAGTGAATGATATAAATGGCACAAAAGTAAATGGAATTACATCTATAAAAGTAAATTGTATTCTGTATAAAGAGTCATTCCCCCCATGGCAATTGCCAATTGGTCAAGCAAGGAAGTCCAGCCTTTCTCCATTCTTCTTGGCCAATCGGTTTCGATTAGTAATGTGATATAATCATAACTAATTCAATTTTTTTTATCAATTATAAAATTTTCATATTCAATCAAATTCAACCATTGTTAATAACCATCCAAACCAACACTTCTTGATTGAATTTGATTTGGCCGGTTAGAGCGGTTATTTACCAGTTTTATACTGTTATTGGATTGAATTTTTTTTAAAGTAAATGGACTTTAATCCAAAAAGTCAATTAATTTAAATATAATGGACTTAAATCAACTATAAATAATATTAAACATTTAACAATCAAAATTATATATATAAAAAATACAACATACAATAATAATTACAAGTCTAACTAAAAATATGAAATTAAACATTCAACCAAACTAACAACTAACAAACAAAATACAAACTTACAAATCCAAGTTAAGAGTTCAATCAAACCAACAAATAACAAAGTTACAAATCAAAATTACAAGTCCAAATCAAGTCAATAAACAAAAAACAACTAACGACAAGTCTATATATATATATATATATATTTACAACTTAACTGGTATAGTTTTGTATGTATGTATATAGTAAGTTTGGATCGATTTGATTGTCTGATTTGGAAAGTCATAATCACGAATTGAACTGACTTATCAATTAAATTATTTTTTATAATCTAACTGAATAAAAAATATTTTAAATTCACAGTTCTCGATTTGATTTGACCTGGTTTGGCACAATTTGAGTGGATCAATGGGTTAGTGAACTCCCCCACCCCTAGTGCTCTCACCGGTCCCATTGGCAAGGAGTGTGCTAATCTGTGGCCAAGGATTGCTAATGCAACCAATTTTATAACTAAATTGAATTTATAACTAAATTGAATTGTCTTATTTTTACTTAATCAAATTGAATCGAGTTGATTTAATATACTAATCGAAATAACTAAAATTGAATTAACCGATTTGGACTTTAAACTAATCGAATCGAAAAAATAGCTCAAAAACCGAACAAAATTAACCAATTTGGATTTTAAACTAACCGAACCAAAAATTAAACCGAAAAGCAATCTAAAAACAAAACTGAAAACATTAAAAACACCAACATCAACAGCAAACACTAAAAACCCATTAACAGAAAAAACACTTGATCAATACAAATATTCACTGCAAAACATTCACCTAATCAATACAAATATACACTGCAAAACACCAACAACAAACACTAAAAACTAACAAAATAGAAAAAACATTAATTGCTGCACAAGTCACTTATATATCAAAACAATAACAGCAGAAAACAAAACAAATTAAACAATAACAGTAACAGAAAGTAGAAAGCACAGCCGCACAAGAAGAAAACCAATAGGTACATAGAATGTATTATGATGTATCTATAGGTTAAACAAACAACAAATCACAAAACAGAATCAAATCTGAAATCAAATCACAAAACACAAAACAAAAATACACTTACAAATTAAAAGAGAAACAACGACTTCGCAAAGCCAACGAACCAAATCACAAAGCCAAGTTAAAGCATCAACGAACCAAAGACCTAGGGCTAGGTAAAGGTGTTTGGGTTTGACGACAAGGGCGAGCTGAGGGTTAGCCGGTGACCTAGGGCTAGGGTCGATGCTTCGACGATTGGGGGGCTGGGTCTTGGGTTATCGGGTGCAGGGGGCTAGGGGGGTGGGTGTTGGAATGGGTGGGGGAGGAACTGACGACGAAGGCGTTCGGCTCAGACAACGACGGCGATGTGAAGGTTGACGACGGGTGGGGGGGTTTGTCAGGTGGTCTCTCTTTCTCTCGTCTCGGGCGGGCTATCGGGTGTGATTCGTGTGATGTACAAAAAAGAAGTGTAATATCTCAAATTTTTTAAAGGACTCAAGAGTAATTTTAACTTGGGTTATAGGTGAAATTATCAAAAGATTAGGGGTTTAAGTATAATTTCTTGCAGTTATAAGTACCGAATCGACTGCAGGGAATGTCCCGAGTGTAAATATTTAAGGAAAATGATATGGTCTCAATAAGTGTCCTAAGATAAGATTTATGGTATTAAAAGAAATCAGAATTGAGACAATTTTTGATATGGCTAAAATATAGTTTCGATTCAGGCTGAAAAATTGAATCATCATAGGGGTCTTCCAAGAAGTCAACGGAACCCTAAAGGGGCTTTGATTTTTCGTAAGGATCAACTCTAAAGTGGTTTTGGGATGAAACAATAACTCGTTGAGTACACTAGGGCGAAATCGTCCGTATCGAGTAAGTCTTGAGTTGTTAATTTTGTATTTTCTATGTCGTAATGCAAATTAATTGGACGTTAGAGGGTGTATTTGTAATTTGAGAAATTACCAAGTGTAATTAAGATAAATTATGGGGATCAAATGTGTGAAATATATATTATATATATAAAATATATGCATATGGGATTCGCTCTTTAATGAGTATTTTTGTGAAAGAAATTGCAAAAGAAGCAATTTCCACCGAAAGGATGCAGAGAGATCGAGAGTTTGGTCAGGGTGATTGTCCAAGGCAAGGCTTGAGGCTACTGTGGGTTGTCTATAAATAGGGAAGGAGAATGGAAGTGGAAGCAGAGCATGGCCGTGAGAAGCTGAGAGCTTGGGTGAGAGAAGAGAGATTGAGGCAGAGAGCTGATGGCTGAGCATGGCAGCAAAAGCTTATGAGAGCTCCAAATGGCTGGTTGCAACCGCAAGCTCCAAATGGCCATGGTCGCAAGCTCCAAGCAGCCATGATCGCAAGCTCCAAGCGGCCATGATCGCAAGCTTAAGCAAAGCAAAGGCGACCAGCAAGCGACTGTGGGCTGGTCGGCCAAGACAGCAAGGTGCTGCCGACGGAGGCGAGCTAATGGTGGCTAGCGAGGTCAGAGATAGCTTCTGAAGGTGGTTGTCGTAGCAGTACGCGGCTATGGTAGTTGCTTTAGAGGTGGATGCGCGAGGTAGGGGACGACCGACGGTGCATGTGTACGAGGCGGCTCGAGGCGAGCGAGCAATGATGGGAATGGCCGAGACGGCAGCCGGTAGAGCTAGGCCAGGTGGCGGTGGGTTGTTCGTAGGAGTTGTAGGTGCTGTGCGCGCGCGGTGAAGATGAAGGAAAGAATGAGAAAGAGGAAAGAGAGGAAGAAAAAGAAAAAGGAAAGAAAAGGAAAATAAAATAGGAAAAAATATAGGAAAACGCTAGAAAATTCTAGAAAAATAGGAAATTATGTTTCAGTAATATTTAGGAGATTTTGGCAAGAAAGTTACTCGGGCTCGAGAATCAAGGCTAGGCACGAGAGTCGAGGTGGTGCACAAAAATTTAGGTAGGGCGCCACCATCGAGGTGGTGTGTGAGAATCAAAGTACTGCACGAGAATCGAGACTGGGCACGAGAATCAAGGCAAGGCTTGGGGATCAAGGTCGTGCACAAAAATTGAGGCAGGTCGCGCATACCGAGAAAGCCTGAGGGGCTAAGTTAAGGTAAGTAAAATTTCTCAGAAAATTTCAGAAATTTAGGAATATTATTTTATGAATTGCCATAGTGAGATATTTGAGAAATATTTAGTTTGGAATTATTGAGGAAAAATAGGAAGATACAGAGAGAAAAATAAAGAAAATACAAAAAATTATGAAAAAATAGGTTTTAATGCTTATTTAAATAAATAAAATGATTAGGATGCTTTGAACCTTAAGTTAAAGTGACATGCACGAATTTTGAGGTTGGCATGCAAATTGAGATGATGCACGTATTTTCGAGATAAAATACGAATATCGAGATAGCCCGATAAGCTTGAAAATGTAAGTGGTTCGACCCCAAAAAACCTGATTTTATGTAAATATTTTTCATCATGTTGTCATGTCTTGATATGAACATGTCATGTAAATTACGTTTACATGTATTGATGATAAAGTATGTATATGAGCACGATGAGATTTATGGTCACACGTTGCATGGGTTTGGGATTAGGGACTAACGTCGTTGCTTTGCCAAGGGTGCACCCATACACCTCGGTCTGGCAAGGAGACTGTAAAAATGGCGAGTAATCTTAAGTTGCGGTCGACCTAAACATGAGAATTATGATGTTATGTGCATTGCATTCATACACGTGCATTAAATATTTTGTTCCCTTACTTAGATGATTCATCATCAAACTTGGGCTTTTCCCCTAGAATATTCAAATGTTTCAGATGGAGATTGTAGCAGAAACGAGGATGAATGAGGTATGAAATGACACTTAATAAAGTGTATTGAATGATAAATTGAATATATATTATGTAACCCATGTATTTAAATTCTGCTATTTTGAATTATGAACTTTTTAAGGAATGATAATGTATAACCTTATTTATGGTTAATGAGGATGTAAGAATTGATTTATGATTATTGTTAAGATATTATGTTCGATTCTAGTTTCCGCATTTGATATTTATGATAATTCTCTTTTGATAGATGTATGAAAATTTTGGGATGGATATGAAGAATGATATGATTTAGCAATAGTTTTTAAGGAAAAAAAAATTTATTATCCTACAATTATCCTAAGTTATAACACGCCCGAGAAAGTGGGGTGTTACAATAAGAAATACAATGAATGGAGTAGCACCGTAGGTAGCAGCATGGGTCGATTAGCATGGGTCGGTTCAATTTTTTGGGTATTTTTGGCCAAATACTCAAACCGAACCGACTACCCCAAGTTTTTGCAAAAAACTAACCGAACCTGAACTGCCTACTATGGATAACCGAACCAGTCAGTTTGATTCGGTTTAATCGGTTAAACTAATTTTATGCTCACCCCTACCAATTCTATAGTCTAGTCCAAGTGAGAATCAAGATTGGTGTAAGCATGGCATCAATCTAACGGTCGTCTTTCAAACCAAGCTGCAAATCCTCAACGACATGGCCATGTGTATTGTATTAGAAGAGAAAGGCTGGGGAAGGGAAGGGATGCGCCTGAGACTTGATCAGGGGCATTTTGAAAGTATCGAAATGTTAAAATCGAATAGATTAAAATGCTTAGAGGTAGGGCTGAGCATTTGGGTGGTTTAATAACTAAATTGATTGGATGGCTCAATCCAAATAGACAGAAATATTGTCAAAAATTGAATTGAATTGATTAGATAGTTCAAACCAAATAAATTGAAATATTATCAAAAATTAAATCGAACTGATCAAATTGATGCTCAAATCAAATAAATAAAAAAAAATTAAAAAGTACAAGAAATCGAATTGAACAAAAAAAAATAAAAAAGAGCTTACCCAAAAAATCGACTGAACAAGAAAGCATTTGTACTTGAATTGGAGCAAAGAGAAAAGGGAAGGGTCGGGGTTGTTGGAGGTGGTCGGTTGGTCAGAATCATAAGGCAGAGGGCCAAAGACAAAGGCAAAGAGGGAAGGAAAGGGTCGAGGTCAATTAGAGTAAGAAAGAAGGAGAAGGGTAGAGATTGGTCCCTAGTCAAAGTAAAGAGGAAGGGGAAGAGGAAGTGTTGGGGTTAGTAGTCGATCGAAGCAAAAGGAAGGGGAAGGGTCGAGATCGGTCATCGATTGAAACAAAGAGGAAGGGGAAGGGTCGGGATCGATCATCGATTGAAACAAAGAGGAAGGGAAAGGGTCAGGAACTTGGGATCGGTCGGATATAGAAGTCTCGAATTACAGAGAAAGGGCTGAAAGGGAAGGCGAAAGTGTTGGGAACTCGAGATCAGTTGGTTTGCATAGGAAGAGCCGAAGGGAAAGGTAGAAGGGTTTGGAACTCAGGGATCAGTCAGAGAGAGGAGACTCGAACTGCAAAGGAAGGGTAGAAAGGGGAAGGTGGAAAGGTCCAAAACTTGAAAGTTGAACAACATTTTTTCTCCTTTAATTCTTCTGTTCTGTCGAATAATTGGTTAAAAATGATGTCATTTGACATTTCATTTTGTTCCGTTATTTTGGTATTTTTCAATATCGACACCGAACCTAATTGACATTCAATTTGAACTGAACTGAACAAGCAATCTGTTCAGTTCGGTTCGATTTTTTGGTTTAACCAAAATGCTACACTCCCCTAGCTAGAGGCCTGTCGAACTCATTCTTACCAGCGTGATGAGAGTTGAGTCCGACCTCATCACCTCATCCGCAGACAAAGATCTCTCATCCAAGTAACTTCAATTTCAGTGTTGGAACAGAGGAGTTGATTGCCGATTGGTTCTGTATGCAACAGAGCTTCTGGTCTTCCACACTGTTGGGGCCTCAAATCAAAGCTTCAGGTCTTTCACACTGTTGGGGCCTCAAATCAAACAAGTATAAAGAAGGAAAGAGAGAAATCTGTGCTTTTTATTTACTGAACGTGCAGAGTGAATAATGTTGGCGTGAGCTGTTCTTGAGTTATTGAAGGGATATCATATGCTGGAATCATGCACTATAATCCCTCAATCATAGGGTCATCATAGATCCACAATTATAGCCTTAATACTTGTAGTTTCTGTATAGGCTAGCTCTGCACACACACATATATATATATCTGCTCTAACTCTGTAATAAGTAGAGGAGAATGAAATATATGATTTGATCTCTCACCAACATGGTATCAGAGAAAATTTCGATCCTTTGCTTTTCATTCAACCAACCCTAGTGAAACAGAGCCCCATTCTTTTCCTATGGCTGATAACAATTCTTCTCCTATGACCGACAACGACTCTTACTCGGGTGAATCCCCAACCACTACCTCTATTCTATACGAACTGACTGCAAGGATGACAGAAGCTTTGAGCAAAGCTATGACACCCATTCCAACCACCGATTCAGGAACTGCACCAATTGGCATCAAACTAGACAGTACAAACTACGCCCTCTGGTCACAAGTCATTGAGATGTACATCTTGGGCAAGGATAAACTCGGCTATATCAACGGCGATCTCCCGCAGCTACCAACAATCGACCCGTCCTTACGTAGGTGGTGGACCGAACATGCAAATGTGAAGGGATGGTTGATTAATTCAATGGATCCCTCCTTTATCGGTAACTTTATCCGTTTTTCAACAGCAAAGCAAGTCTGGGATGCAATCGCAACTACTTACTTCGATGGAAGTGATGCAGCCCAGGTTTATGAACTTCGGTGACGAGTGGCGAGACTCAGGTAGGGCGTTGGCTCTCTAGAGAAGTGCTACAATGACCTTTAAGGTCTATGGCGGGAGATTGATTTTCGCCGCCCCAATCCCATGAAATGTTCGGCGGACATCCAACACTTTAACAATATGCTGCAGGAGGACCGAGTATATATCTTCCTTGATGGTTTGGATGATAAACTTGATAATATTAGGAGTGATGTGTTGTAGCTTAAGCCATTTCCCACGGTGGAACAAGCATATGCCCATGTTCGCAGAGAAGCTGTGCGTCAGGCAGTGATGTCAGCCCATGATATTGAAGACACAACTGGAGCAATGTTGGCCTCACGAAGTCTCAAACAGGGACCCTCCACTCCAACCCACTCTTTGTCATTAAATGGAAGGTTCAATTCAACTTCTAAGTCAAAGGGCCTATCAGATGGGACAAAATGCTCTCATTGTGGAAATTCAAAACATACTAGGGACACATGCTTCAAACTGCATGGGTACCCGGATTGGTGGCATGAGTTACAAGCCAAAAGGCGACAGGATGGGAGCGACAAAGATGGTGGAATAAGCAAATATGCAGCAAACAGCACTGGCAAGGCTGCAATAGCTTCTGTTGTGCCTCAATTGTCCCTTGTTCCTGCTATAACGGTGGATTTGGATGCAGGTATGGTTTTTTTGGGGACCAATTCCACTGAATCTTATAATGATTGGATTCTTGATTCAGGGGCAACCGATCACATGACATATGATGCTAGTGATTTTTCAGAACGATCCTCTCCTCAACGTACTAGCATTGCTAATGCTAATGGAGACATATCTCTGGTAAAAGGTGATATTTTACTCTTGTGTTTAGTTTTGATGATGAAAAATTTCAAATGTATTTTTTTTCTCAATCAAAGCATATGGTTTGGAAACAAAAATCAATTTCAAAGTGCTTTGTTAAAATGATCTATGATCTTTTATATTATTTGGAGATTAGCATAAACAAGTTTTAAGATCTAAAAAGAATCTCCTTGAAATCATTGGTCAAAACAATTCTAAGGCAAAAGACCAACTAGAACATGTTTTTGAAAGTGTGTTCATTTTAGAAAACTATCTCTTGGTATTTTGATATCTAATATCTCTTGGAAATGAAATGGTTTTAATAAATGTCTAGATGAATGGTTTTTGATAAATGACCATATGAAAATCAATTTCTACTATGTGGATTATATGAATGAGAAAATGAATTTTTAGTATATAAGCTTTGAAGCAAGATATGAAAACTTATAGAAGAAATATTGAGTATGGTTGAGAGTGATTTGAAAAACTTGCTTGTTGAGAGTGATTTGTTTCAAAATATACTTTTGATAATCTCAACTTGCTTTAAAGATAATCAAAATGAGTTTTTAAAGAATCGAATAAGGATGTATTGAAAATTCAAGTTTTTCTAAAGAATAGTCGACTATCAGGATCATTCTGTTGACTATGCTTCAAAATAGTCGACTATTTTTAATGTTCTGTCGACTATTTAAGCATCTGTCGACTATTTTTAGCGTCTGTCGACTATCGAGTAAAAATAGTCGACTATGCCTTTTGATCTGTCGACTATTTTTGTTCATGAAATTCTAAAATTTCTTCATATCTCAGCATCTGTCGACTATTGGAATGTGTCTGTCGATTATTGAAATTTTGTGTTATAAAATAGTCGACTATTCGTTTTGTCTGTCGACTATTTCTTTTTGCAGAAAGCTCCAACGGCTATTTTTTCAAAATCCCAACGGCTCCAAACGACTATATTTCTCTTCAACTTCGTGGGACACTTATATATACATGTCATAGATGATCAAGAGGAGGCTAATGGACGGGAACGAATTGAATTGAGCTTACATTTTACACTCGTTTCTATTTACATTCACTGTGCTTCAATTTTCTTTCTTCAAGGCTGTGATCTTAATTTGTTTACATTCATTTAAGCCTTGTATCATTTTTGAGAGACATTGTAACTAAGAGATTCATCTCTTAGATTCTCTCCAACTATATATTTCTTGTTTTCCTAGCTTGTATAGCTAGAGGGCCCATTTGAGTGGGAGGTTTTGTAATTCCTAGTCTCGGACTAGAGGACCTACTTGGTTTAAGTAGGGGGTTTTAGTGGATGGTTTGAAAAATCCTTAGTGAGGAGCTAAGGTAGTGGATTAGGCTTGGGTTAAGCCGAACCACTATAAATCTTGGTGTTCTTGTGTGCTTGTGTTCTTTAAATCATCTTTATCTTTCCAAGCATTCCTTAATTCCTCACTTGATTCACATTTGTCATTTTATATGCTTCACGTTTTTAAATCATTAAAACTTCAACCTGTATTAAAAAGTTTTTCAAGTTCTATCAATTAACTTTTTTTAAATAACCAATTCACCCCCCCTCTTGGTGTGTGCCATAGCATCTCCCTTTCTAACAAAAGGGGCTGGTACAGTGAGAATATCACCAGCCCTCTCCCTAACCAATACCCTTCTAGTGCCATCATTATCACATAAATTATTGTCAGTAAGCCAAGTCACGAAGGAGTTAAATTGTGCTGTTCTAATTTATTCTACATTTTGTCTTATTCAGAATATTCTCACCAAGGAGATAATTGGGTGTGGTACTAGAAGGGAGGGCTCTACTATATGGAATATTTTGACATCGATCGAGCTAACCATGCAAATAGCACCAGTGATCGAAATAAGGCGCACATTTGGTTATGGCATTGTCAGTTAGGACATCCTTCATTTGGTTATCTAAAACATGTTTTTCCTACTTTATTTTCAAGATTGTTAGATTCGGATTTTAAATGCGAGACATGTGTCTTAGCTAAAAGTCATCGTGTTACTTATCCCTTAAGTTTGAATAAGAGTCGGATACTATTTCAGCTGATTCATTCTGATGTGTGGGGTCCATCTCCTAAATCTACTATGTCTGGTGTTCGATGGTTTGTGATTTTTGTGGATGATTGCACCTGAATGACATGGCTATATCTGATGAAAAATAAAGATGAAGTTTTTCCTATTTTTTGCTCATTTCATAAGATGGTTAAAACCCAGTTCTCTGCTACGATTCACATACTTCGCTCTGATAATGGTGGAGAGTATGTGGATCGAGAATTCTGCAAATATTTCACCCATCATGGCTTGCTTCATGAAACCTCTTGCCCTCAGACACTACAACAGAATGGCATTGCTGAGAGGAAAAATTGGCAACTACTCGCGCTCTTCTTCTTGGTGCTTGTGTCCCTACTCAGTTTTGGGCCGATGCTATCTCTACAGCAGTTCACCTTATTAACCGGATGCCATCTAAGGCTCTTAAGCTTCAAACTCCTCTCCAAACTCTATCCATTGTCATTACTCTACCTATGGCCTTAATGCTTCCGCCTCGAGTGTTTGGTTGCGTCGCTTTTGTTCACCTACACAAGAATCAACGCACCAAACTTGATTCTTGTGCAGTTCGATGCTTCTTTCTGGGATATGGTCCACACCAAAAAGGATATTAGTGCTATGATTCGACTACCCGTCGTACCTATGTGATAATGGACGTCACTTTTTTAGAATCAGAGTATTTTTTTCCTTCTGCCAACCCCATTTCTACTCTTCAGAAGGAGTCTAAGAATGAAGAGTTGAATTGGCTGAGATTTGATTGGACAGCAAGCCCTATACTTGAGGAGACTACTAAAGAAACTAGTGAGAAGCATGAAGAGAAGCAACATACCACTGAAGCAGAAGTAGTACCCCCTTCTCGTCCCACAGTATCCACAAACCCAACTCCTGAGAATACTCCTGAGGTAAGCTCCCCAAACTCTCCAAGTACACCTTTAGTTGCTAACGATGCTCCTGAGGTAAGCTCTTCGAACTTTCCAAGTACACATTTAGTTGTAAACGATACTTCTGCTGGCTATGAGTTGCCATACAGGCACAATCGAGGTAAGCCTTCGGACATATACTCTCCTGACTTTGAAGGCTAGGGGTCGAAATACCCAATTGCCAATTATGTATCTACGAAGAGGCTTCCTGAACCTCTCAAGGCTTTCACAGAGGAACTTTCTTCATGTCAAATTCCTACGAATATTGAAGAAGCAATGAAAGATCCTAAATGGGTCCAGGCTATGAAGGAAGAGATGGAAGCGCTATTGAAAAATAAGACGTGGGTCCTCGTCACTCTACCTAAAGAACAGAAGACAGTAGGGTGCAAGCGGGTGTTTTCAATTAAATATAAGGCAGATGGAACATTTGAGCGTTACAAGGCAAGACTTGTAGCAAAGGGATTCACGCAGACATACAGAGTTGACTAGGAGACCTTCTTACCTGTAGCTAAACTAAACACAGTAAGAGTACTGTTATCGCTTGCAGCAAACCTTGATTGGCCGTTACATCAGTTCGATGTGAAGAACGCTTTTCTGCATGGTGATCTTGAAGAAGAAATTTATATGGATATTCCCCCAGGATATATAGCCAACACAGAAGGCAATGTTGTTTGCAAGTTACAAAGAACTTTATACGGCCTAAAACAATCACCTCGAGCTTGGTTTGGGAGACTCAGTACGATAATGAGAAAGTATAGGTTCCAGCAAAGTAACTCCGATCACACCTTATTCTTGAAACATAGACACGGCAAAGTGACTGATTTAATAGTCTATGTAGATGATATGATCATCACAAGAGACGATTCAGAGGAAATAGTGAAACTTCAAGAGCAGTTGGCATCTGAATTTTAAATGAAGAACCTAGGAGGACTCAAATACTTTCTGGGAATTGAAGTCGCTAGATCAAAGCAAGGTATATTTCTGTCTCAGAGAAAATATATTCTAGACCTTCTAACAGAGGTTGGATTACTAGATTGTAAGCCTGCATGTACTCCAATAATCCCAAATCAAAAACTTGGAGAATATCCCAACCAAGTACCAACGGAAAAAAGAAGATACCAAAGACTGGTAGGCAAGTTTATTTATCTCTCTCACATGCGGCCCGACATTGCATATGCAGTAAGTGTGGTAAGCCAATTTATGCATTGTCCAAGTGAGGATCATATGGGTGTTGTCATACAGATTTTAAGATACTTGAAATCCTCTCTAGGAAATGGGCTCATGTTCTCAAAGAACAACCACTTAAGAGTAAAAGGGTATACAGACGCAGATTGGATAGGGAGCACCATGGATAGGAAATCCACCTCGGGCACTTCACCTTCAGTGGAGGGAACTTGGTTACTTGGAGAAGCAAGAAACAAAAGGTAGTCGCCCTATCTAGTGCTGAAGCTGAGTTTCGTGGTATGACTAAGGGGCTATGTGAATTACTATGGCTTAGAAGACTGCTAACGGAAATTGGCTTCGCTCCCAACTCTGAGATGAATCTATTTTGTGACAATAAGGCATCAATTGACATCTCCCATAATCCCGTTCAGCATGTGGAGGTAGATCAACACTTTATCAAACATCATCTCGATGTAAAGATCATTTGGTTTCCTTTTGTGAAGTCTAACACTACAAGAAAAATCAGTTTTAGTGACGGGTTTTGTGACGGGGATGCTCCCGTCACTAATTTGTGATGGATTTAGTGATGGAAAGTCGTCTCCCGTCACTAATTTGTGATGGATTTAGTGATGGAAAGTCGTCACTAAAGTGGTTTAGTGACGGTTTGAAATTACCGTCACAAAATTGCGACGGGATAGCTATTTCCTTCTCAAATCAGTGACTGGATGGCGTATCCCGTCGCAAAACAGCGACGGGATGTTCATCTCGTTGCATTTCTGCGACGGGAGCAAGCTGTCCCGTCGCAGATCTGCGATGGGGATTGGCGCCCCGTCGCAGAACTACGACGGGGACTGACGCCCCGTCGCAGATTTCCCTTTAAAATGCTAACCCCCCATCTTCCCCACTCCGAACGAGCCTCTCTCCCATTTCACCCCCCTCTCTCACTCTCTCAGTTTTCTCTCCTTGGTTTTTCTTATCTGCCATCTTCGGTGCTCATCAGTGAAGGTAATTATTTTATATTTTTTAGTTTGTTTTAGTTTTAATTATTTTATGTTAGTTTAGTTGTAGTTATTTTGTGTTAGTTTAGTTTAATAGTATAATTTATTTGTGTTAGTTTAGTTGTAGTTATTTTATTTTTGTGTTAGTTTAGTAGTTTATTTTATATTAGTTGTTGAGTTTAATGATTATTTTATATTAATTAGTTTAGTTTTAGTTTAATTATTTATATTATTTGTAATGTTTAGAAATTAAAATGTAAAGTTTTTTAATTATTTATAAATTAATTCTTTAGTTATTCTGATATGTAATAATTGGACTAGGGAACCATGCAACTCTAAGCATACACATATAAATGTTTATTTTTAATTTTAGATATATTTTTAATGAAAAATTGTAATTTTAAATAAAATATGTAAAAAAATTATATACTAAAAATAAACTTACTATTTAAGAAAGCATATATTTTTTTGTCATAAGAAAATATTTAAGTGTATACATTAAAAAATTAAAAAAATTCTATTAAAAATATAAAAAATAATAAATAATAAATAAAAAATAATAAATAATAAATAAAATTTTAATTAAAAATTTTAAAACTAACATATGAAATAAATTAGATAATTATTTTAAAAATTAAAAAGGTATAGATTAAGATTATTATTTAAAATAAAACACTAAAAATTAAAAATAACATGAGAAATTAATTAGATAAATATTTAAATTAAAATATATAAGGAATGCAATATTAAAAATAAAATATAATAAAAAAGTAAACACTAAAAATACACTAACAAATTTTAATGTTTTTATTTAAAATTAAACACTAAAAATACAAAATAAAATCTTACCGTGAAAAATATATTAGTTTTTATAACAATAAATTTAACCATAATATTTTTAATAACTCAATGAAAACAAAATAAAAAATGTAACAAATCAAAATTTGAATAATTGTTTAAGTAGTAAAGGAAATAAAAGTTTAAATTGCGTTAGTTTAGTTTAATAGTTAATTTATTTTTGTGTTTAGTATGTATGTTGAGTTTAATGATTATTTTATTTTAATTAGTTTAGGTGTATTTTAATTGTTTATATTATTGGTAATGTTTAGAAATTAAAATGTGAACTTTATTAATTGTTTATAAATTATTTCTTTAGTTATTTTGTTATGTAATTGTATTAATAACGTTTATTTTTTTGTTTTTAATTTAAAACAGATTTTTAATTTAAAATACTGTAATTTTAAATAAGATACGTAAAAAATAAAATACTAAAAGTAAATACAATATTTATGAAAACATATATTTTGTTGCCATAAGATTAAATATAGACATTAAAAATTAAAAAATTCCTATTTAAAACATTAAAAATAATAAATAAAAGTAAAATTAGAATATTTAAAATAATGTATGAAATAAATTAGATAATTATTTTAAAAATTAAAATAGAATTTAAAAAGGTATAAATTTTAATTTTTTATTTAAAATAAAACACTAAAAATTAAAAATTACATGAGAAATAAATTAGATAAATATTTAAATTCAAATATATAAGAAATACAATATTAAAAATAAAATACTATTAATGAGTAATATAATTTATTGTTATAAAATAAATTAAGTACACTAATGGATTTTAATATTTTTATTTAAAATTTCAATGTGAGACATTTATAACTAACTTAGAAAATATATAAGATACACTATTTTAACCATATTGTTCTTAATTACTCAATCAAAATAAAATAAAAAATGTAACAAATAAAAATTTTAATAATTGTTTAAGTATTAAAGGAAATACAAATTTAAATAAGTATTTAAGAAAAATTCAATTCAAACATGAAGAGTTAAGTAAAGATATTAAAATTTATGTTAATTATTTATTATCTCAATTTATTAAAAAGATACCAAATTTATCTCAATAAATTATTTATTATTATATTTATTTTTTGTTCATATTTATCAGTTACCTATGACAGTCTGAAATGATGAAATATAATTTGGTTAGTTTTCAGGATAAAATATCTATTAGGAACTAGCGCGTGCTTGTTATACAATTTTGAATTGAAAATGGAAGCTCCGTTGCATCGTCGATAGATTGATAATATGTGTATGCCAAGAAAGTGTGGGATCACTCCTGAATTTTATGCTGGTGTTGATGAATTTATTCAACTTGCATCTTCTCAAGAAAGTTTCATAAGACTAGGAGTGTTGAAATGTCCTTGTATGAAATGTGAGTGTTTGAAGTTTAAACCAGTTAATGAGGTGAAAAGGGATCTTTGTAAGCATGGGTTCATGAAAATGTATTATTATTGGACGAACCATGGGGAAGAAATGTCAATAATGGCTCCAAATGTTATTGTAAATGAATATTATAGAGAAGATAATTTTAGAGATCAGTTTAATCCGTATGAGCAAATGGTAATGGATGCGGTAGGACCGTCACATGGGCTTGCTACAATGCAAGGAGCGTTTAGCAAAAGTAGTCATCAGTCGTACAATATTGAGGAACCACCTAATGAAAATGCAAAAACATTTTATGAGATGTTATCTGCTGCACAATCCCCATTATAGTCGGGTTGTGATGCAGAGAGTGAACTTTCAGCTGCAGTTAGGATGTTGAGCATTAAATCTGATTACAACATGCCTGAAGATTGTTATAATAAAATCATGCAGTTTATGCAACATACAATGCCAACTGGTAATCGTGTGCCTGATGACTTTTATCATACTAACAAGTTAGTTTCTAAGCTTGGACTTGGTTGTCAGAAGATCAATTGTTGTCCAAATAGTTGTATGTTATATTATAAAGATGATCAATTTGAGACGAGTTGTAAGTTTTGCAGTCATCTTCGTTTTAAGTCTGCAAGAAGTGACACAGGAAAATTTAAAGAAATTCCTTTTAAGAGAATGTGGTATTTGCCCTTCATACCAAGATTGCAAAGAATCTATGCTTCAACCATTACTGCTTCGAACATGAGATGGCTAGGATCTCACTCATCCTATCACTTACGTTAGGATCTATTTCATCCTACCACTTAGGTTAGGATTTAAAAAATAAACAACAATGTAGTATAAAGCATATACTTAGAGATGCATCATGAGGTCTTCAAAACTCTAAATTTTCATGGGGGGGGGGGGGGGGGGGGGTGATAAATATTGATAATTATAACTATAATTTATAACTTTCTTATAAATTTTAATTATAAGAATAATCTTTGTTATAGAATAGAATTTTCTTAGGCGAGGGGCTGTTTATGATTAAATATAGCACTTTTCTTATAGTTATTACTATTATATTATATATAGTAATAAGTTTCAATCTCAACTCTTTAATAATTAACATGATCATAATTCATAAATAAAGATAATTAATTAAAATTTTAATTAAATTTTAGAATCAACTAACCCCACCAAGTAAATGTTGTAACAATAAAGATGCTTTATTAAATTAGTCTGAAAATGAAGTGGGTATGGGGGTCAAGACTCAAGAGAATTTTCCAGAAAAAGAAATCCATTGACATGGGGAGCATCTCCAATCGTTAACATTAAATTTTGACACTATTTTGTACATCTATAAAATATATTTAATATATTTTAATAATATATAAAGAGAGTATGAGAAAGAATGTATGATTTTGGGCAGTCATTAAAAAATTTGAGTTTAAAATATTGTGATATTTTGGTGTCAAAATATCTCAATAAATTTAATTATTATCCAAATTATTACGATAAAATTATCCATCTAACATTATTCATATATGTATATATTTATGAAATGCATGTAAAGATAAGAATCAATAATGATTAATTTAAGAATCAAAACTTTGAATAACCTACCACCACGTCATTGAATGTTCACTGTGACGCCAATGATTGATATAAGCTCACATTCGTTAATGTTTTATGGTCGGCAATCTAGAAGGTGGGTAGGTTTTTTATGTGACCAGTATTGTGATTTTTATATATTTTTAAAAAATAATTTAAGTTTGAGAAATTTGTCCTTAGTAACTGTGATTAGTCAATCTTAGTAGTGTAACGGGTGAATGATTTCTTAAGCGATTAATCAGACTCTCTCGTTAGACTTTTAAAAAAGTTTTATTAGTCTATTAATTTACTCCTTAAACTTAATTAAAAATGACATAAAAAGACCATATGAGACTTAAAAAACGCGTTTAAAACTCACAAAACTCAAAATCAAAGTCTATATGAGTCACCAATTATATATTGTATACTACTACGAGGGGTATAAGTCACCAATAATTAATCATGTGAAGGGTTGGTGCCAGCTAGTCCAAGAGACTACTATTGTTACAAAGACTGAATTTAAGATGCAGCCAAATGGAGTCGGCTTTTTTCTATGCAAGCCGCTTAGTCCATGGATGTGATGTGGAAATGGAATATGCAGTGCAAATGGACTGACTAGGAGACACTATTTATGTTCATATACATATATTCCAATTAAATGTGTCCATGGATATTATGTGGGGTCCTCAAGATTGGTTGAATGAAACATGATTGGATGTGAGTTGATAAGGTTTTGAAAAGTTATTGTCACCCAATTAAATATCTTGACTGGTATTAAAAAAAAATCATATTCTAGAAGTAATAATAATTGAACATTAATAAGAATGCATAATTATATATGTAACAGCCCACATCTTTAAGACGTGTTATGCCTTAAAAAATTTAGATTTTTTTTTTTTTTTTGTTACAGAATGATTAGATCCACCAGGAATTCAACTTCTTTTATCTGGATCTTCATATTCTTGTATTCTGAAGAAGTTTTTAGAGACTTCCCCATTGGGGTTGCGACAATCATACGACAATTCAAATTTTCTAGTTTATCTCCTATTACTTTAGCAAATGCATGTGAAATGAATGAGTGACTTACGCTTGAATCTATTAATGCATGCATGGGGATACCAGATAATAACGTGGTACCTTCAATTACGGTTGGGTCTTCTGTCTATCTTGTCGTGTCAGATGAAACACCCTTCCTTGCTGCACTCTGGCATTTCCGGACGTCCCTTGAGGTTGACTTATCAATCGTGATTTGGGACAGTCCTTTGCATAATGACCCGTCTGCTGGCAATTGTAACAAGTGATTCATTTCTTTGGGTAGTTCTGACTGAGATGCCCCTCCTCTCCACAGTTGTAGCATTCTTTCATTCCAAATCGGCACGGCTTCCCGTGGTGTTGCTTCTGGCATCTTTGGCACGGAGTACTAGGTTTGAACTTTGGCCTCTGGAGTTCCAATTTCTTGTTTGTTTTATGACTACTCCTTTGTTGACTTTTTCCTTGGATAGCTTCGATCCGGCTTAGATTAGCCTCAGTGGTAAAGGCTTGCAACATCACTTCTGAATAGGACTGAGTACTTATACTACTCAATGCTCTCTGAAGCTTCAGACTCAGTCCTCCCAGAAACTTCTGCACTTTGATTCTTTCGTCCCCTTCGTAAATACGCATGTATCAGATCAATCGGCTAAAAGCATCCTCGTACTGGGCGACAGTCATGTCCTCGGTCTACTTTAGCTCCATGAATTCTCTTTCTTTTTCATTCTCAGATTCAGGGGGAAATACTTCTCGTTGAAGAGTTCCTTAAATCTCTCCCAAGTGATGTAAGGCGGCGCCCTAGCTCGAGGGGTCATTGCCCTCTTGACTCCCTTCCACCACCTATCTGCCTCATCTTGTAGCATGAAGGTGGCACAATTGACCTTATCTTCTTCTCTGTAATGCAGGTGGTCTAGTAGCTTCTCTGTTTACTCGATCCAAAATTTCCCTTCACTAGGGTCCACGCCAAGCTTCCCTTGAAAGATAAAAGGGTTCTGTCAACGATAAAGGTCGAGCATGTTGACCGTATGGTTGTCTCGGGAGTGAGTTTCTTGTATGAATCCCACCACACCCCCCAATATTCGCTCCATTTGATCCAGTCGACTACTTCCGGTCTCCTGGCTAGAGTCGCCTTCCGGACGCCACTTGTGTTTCCTTCTGGATTGCCAACTTGTGGGTTGGGCGTCCTAGGTCCTACTGTTAACCTTCTTTGAGTGTTCACCATCTGAAAGAAAGTAACATTCTGGATTAGATAACAGGGTCTTGCCATCCGATAAGGTAGATCCTTCATTAATTCTATAGACATTACACATTCGATTGCAAAACGTTATAGGTACTACATAAGTCACATAGATCTTAGACACTATACAAATCACGTAGATAGTTAGAATATTTCCCGTTAAATCTACTTCGGTCCTGATGACCTCCAAATCCAAACATTCTTCTCACTTCAGATTCATATGGTGGTGCCTCGGGATCGTCCATCACCTCCTCAATCTCTTCCTCGTCTTCCGAGTCTGTGTCCTCAAACTCGAGAAGGTCATCTTCGACCCAGAATATGGGTATGTTGTCTTCTTCTTCAACTTCAATCGGATCCGCCACCTCTCTTGCTTCTCTTGGTTCGATCGGGTTTTCCATGTCTTCTTCCTCGAAGAGGTCTTCCATCTCTTCGTTGGGCTCATCAGCTAGCACTGGCTCGTACAACTCTACTAGTAGCTCACGCATTCGTGCGCAGTAAAGACGGAATTCAGGGAACTGCTCGTCATGCCGTACCCAATCTGCAAAATCCTACAGGTCGCCCTCCAAGACTCCAACCATCATATCTATCTGAAGCTAGACCAGGTTAGGCCAGAGTCGATAACTTGGAGGTACATCATCAAGGATTTCTTCCATCTGGACTAAGTGCTCCATGATACTCTCGTTTAGCTGTGGGACCCGGTTCTCCAGACGGTGTGCCCAATGGTTGACTAAGATCTGCTCTGAAAAATTTCCAGCCATCCTGTCACCACAACTTCCGTTAGTACCCCTAACTGTCCTCATGTTGGTACTCTTATCTTACTAGGCTCAATCTAAGTTTTCCTTCCTAGGCCCCCTACTTGGTTGAGCTCTGATACCAACTGTAACAGCCCACCTCTTCAGGGCGTGTTATACCTTAGGAAATTTGGGTCTTCTTTTTTGTTTTTTTTGTTACATTATTCTCGAAATTCCCTAAGACCTTATCTAGTGCTAGACGAGATGTTTACACTAGATAATAAATACAAAGCGGAAGCTGAATCGAACTTGCTCATGGCAATACATGCATGAATAACTGGACATAATATTTATTACAAAGTTATTACATACTTCTGAAAACAAAACAATTGTACATAGTTCTTAAACTATTCTTTTACATCATAACATGGCACATTTCCTCATTTCCTGACTTCTCGCACCACTACACATCTCCAACCTTGAAATCATCACTGCAAGTCCCGACTGGAACGTTGAATGTTCTAGGGGCGAACCCAAGTTAGATGATGAATCATCTAAATAAGGGTACATAATACTATGTCATGTGTGTATGCAACGTCTTACCTGGTAGGTGTCAACTACACCCTCATGCTACCTACCATTTTAGCGGCCACCTCTATCGAAGCCGGGGTGTATGGGTGCATCTTTGGTAAGGCAGCGGTGCCAGTTCATACTCCCTACGGCCTCATATGCGTGTGATCAATGACATCAACGTGTATTTATGTATTTCATAATCATGTCATGGATGCAGTCTACGTGTTGGGTACATTTCATAACATGTCAATATGATGTAAGCATTCTCGAAGGTAAACATTTATAACCGTACTAGATTTGAAACAGTACACTTACAGTTAAGTTGTCTCGAAAGACGTGTCAGTCTCGAAAATCGTGTCGAGCGGCTACTTCTCGCCCTCAAGGACTCTTAGACATTAAACTTATTTTTTTCAGCATATCATTTTACTATTTTTCCATAATTTTCATAATTTATTTCTAAATCTTATTTCTTCAAAAATTGCATAAAAATTATCCAGTATTTCAAAAATTCTAATTTATCTTCTCTAATATCCCTTATAAAATATTTCTATCATTCTGGAATTTTCATGGAATTTTCCAACTTAAATTCCTATTTTTCCTTTATTTCCTAATAGCTAAATAAATAATTATTACATAATAATTATCTAATATTTTATTTTATTCAGTTTCTCTTCACAAATATTTCTTAAATAATACTTCTAACATTCTGAAATTTCCTTGGAATTTTCTGAATTAAAATCTTATTTTTTTCTTTATTTCTGTAATAGAAAAATCTACTTAAATAATTAATAAGTTTAGCATTTTCAGAAATTTCTTCACAAAATAAATCATAAACAACATTCCAGATTTAATAATTTTTTTTGCAAAATTTTATTTCTTTTATTTACATTTTTCTTTTATTTCTTTTCTTTTCTTTTTTTTTTCTTCTGGCGGGCGCATGTGGGCCACGCCCCTTCGCCTCAACCGCGGGCACGTGCACCCATGCGCCCGACCCCCCTCGGGTCGTCTTCTTCAGCGACTCTCTTCGCCGCCAGCCGACGATTCGACCTTGAAACTTGGCTTTTCTCCTCATATCCTATAGATCTTGCTATTCCGAACACAATGGAGCAAAAATTAACACAAAAATAGGATTAAACTTACCTCGAATCGGCCGAACACCCCTCGGCTCCAGCGAGTCTCGCGTTTTCCGACGAAGCCTCGATTTGCCTCTTCCTCTGCTCCGTTGATTGCCAAATTTGGCAGAAATGTTACCCATGACTTGAAGATCAAAACCCCGCTCTCAAAACCTCTCAACACTGCCCCAAATCTACTGCTTAGAGAAGAAAATTTTCGGATGAAATGGGTAATCCAGGAGCGGCTATTTATAGCCCAAATCCGACGCAACTCGACCTATTATGGTCGGCCACTCGTCCTAGAGACCACTCCGGCGTCACTTTAGCCATTAAAGGCCCCTCTCTCCCTGACCGCCGCTTGTAGGCGCGGCCATGCTTTGGCCGCGCGCTGCTTTGCAAAAATTCGGATTATCCTTATTTATATATATATATATATATTTACATACATACATATATTACATTCATATATGCATACCTACATATCTAGCTATATACGTATTTATACTTATATACTTATATTTACATATTTACTTACTTATGCATAGTTATATAAATTAATTACCTATACACATACTTAATAATTTAATTTCTGGCATACACATTAATGACCTATCATATATATATATATATCATATTACATACTTTATTTAAACATAACTTGATTAAATTTATTCATAAAATTTAGGGTATTACAATATATAAAGCATATTTCTATATATTGGATATAGTGTTATATATATATACATATATGTGTATATATGCATAAGTACATAATATATAAAAAGAATTATTGGCTAGGGAGCTGACCCGCGAGTCAACCGGGCAGGCAGGGACGTAAGGTTGGAAGCACCTCCTGGAACTAATTTTTGACTTGTTTGTTAGGGCGAGTTTGATGGCCTAAATTTTCTAAGGGAAAGATAATTTTTTTATTCATTTTTCAATTTTTGCATTGTTTGATAGTATTTTTTTTTTTCAAAGAACTCATTTTCTTATTAATAGTCACGTGATGCCATTTTTTTTTCAAATCAAGAAAATTAAATTTTTTGGGGGGAAGGAGATGAAATTTTCCAGTCAATTAAAAAATGGAGGTGGGCAACCGTTGGGATGAGCAGGGCAAGCTGGGGGGTTCAGTTTGGGGAGGGGGGATGGTTATTTAATAAATATAAATATATAAATATATAAAAAGTGAATATGTTAAAAATTATATATAAATTATTTCTTTAGAAAACAAAAAAAAAATAATTTTGTAGTTTCATTTTTTAAGAAAATAATTTAATTAATTTAAAATACATTATTATTTTAATTTTTTTATAATATTTAATATTTTTTAATATATTTTCATCATTGAATTCCATGTAAAATATGTCATTTTTCATAAAAAATAATACTTATCAAACACGAAATACTAAGAAAATAATCAAATTTTTATGAAAAATATTACCAATCAAACACTAAAAGATGGAAAATAATATCATTTTTTAAGTAAAATATTATACCAATCAAACAGCTTAAATTTTCAATTTCTAGGAATTCATCCACCCTTACAATCAAACGTACCCTTAAAGTTTCTTATCAAACAAGTAAAAAGAAGAAAAGAGAGAAATCTGTGCTTTTTATTTACTGAAGGTTCACCATTAAAGCTTAACATTTGGTTGCTTCCATTACTAAATGAATCAAAGTGTTGAAACCGATTAAATTAAAATTATGTAAAAATTTAAACCAAATTAATTGAATAAAAGCTCAAATTGAACAAATTAAAAATTAAAAAAAATTGAAAAAAAATCAAATCAATTAAAAAATTGAGAAAACTGAAAAAATCAACAAAATTGAAAAACCAAACAAATTGAAAAAACTGAAAAACCAAAAAAAAACTAGAAGACCCATTCCCTTGCATTGTCAATTTTGATTTCTGCTTAAAATTATATTACACAACAAAATTATATCAACACTCAAAAGAAAAATAACACAAAAAAAAAAAAACAAAACATTCTAATTACATACTATTTTGGACTGTATTTCATATTTTAACTTTTTTTTATTTCATATCTTGATTAACAAACGCCGTTTAAGTAAATGTTCTGTCAATAAAGACGTTTCAAAAATAGAATGGGTATGGGTCAAGACTCGAGAATTTTCTACAAAAGAAAATCCATTGACATGGGGGACAGACCACTTTGCCACCAATGTGTTTAGTTTGTGCTTTTTTTTTATGGGTAAACAATGATAGAGATTTGATATGTTATTCCCGTCACCTAACAACAAATTAAATTCCCTGAACCATCCCTTCCAAAATTTTCAATTAAATCTCATGAACTCCCCAAATTAAACCACGTCAATCCATCATTTCCCAATTAAATCTCTAACCCACGTGAACCCCCCTCCAATTAAAGTGGAAATTGCAAAAAATAACCCCTCCACAAATAGAAAATTCGTTTTTAGCCTCTTTTTAACAAAAAAACGTTTTTAGCCACCTGCAAATAAATAGTTGCAAAAAATAGTCACTTTACCACTTTTCATCCCAATCTTTGACTTTTCAACTCCCCATTTTAATTAAAAATTAAGAATAAAAATAAAAACAATATATTACCAAACTACTCTCAATACAAAACAAACAAAATGGTTGAATTTCTATTTTATCCCACAGAAAACTCGAGAAACCTCTCATAATTATAATAATAAATTTTTAACTATTAAAATATTATTATTATTTCTCAATATAAATTCTTATTTTTTAATAATTTAATAACTAGGTGGATTTTGAATCCACGATGAGTCCCCCATCTCTTTTTAATTATTAAATATATATGTATTGTTACATATAAATAAAATTAATTAAATAATAACAATTGAAAATTTTAAATATATATTTATTGTTAAATAAATAACTGAAAATTTGTTATTCAATGATTGTTATATTATTTTTCAATTGTAATAATAATTACAAATCTTAATTATAATAATAAATTTTTAACTATTAAATTATTAATATTTTAAATAAATACTATTATTTTTAATAATAATTATTTTTTTAAAAATTTAATAACTAGTTGAGTCTCGAACCCACGCTCGGTTCCCTCCCTTCATTTTTATATTATTAAATATATATGTAATAATATTACATATACAATAAATAAAATGGATTAAATAAAAATAATTGAAAAATATATGTATTATCAAATAATTAAAAAATTGTTATTCAATTATTATTAAAATAATTTTTTTGATCTTTTTTTTTTCTTTTCTTAGCCATGGGATTTTTTCAAGTTATTCAATAGTCCAAAAAATAAATTATTATTTAAAAATTATACTTGTATTTTTGGGTAAATTTTATAATCATTATATCAATTTAATCCTATGTTATTAGTGGTTAGAACACTTAATCATGTATTGGTTGTGTTTTATTATCATTCCATTGTTGTTTATTGTGAATTATAAATCTAATTAAGCAAAAAAATGTAAAAATACCTAATTTTTTATTGGGTAACTTTAAAAATCCCATGGACCAAAAAAAAAAAATCAAAAAATCAAATTTCATTAAAAAATCAGGTTTTGTAGCCCCACAAAACCCGGGCCAGGCTTTGTGGTCCCACAAAGCCTGATTTCTTTTATTAAAATAGTGTTTTTGATCTATTTTTTTTCTTTTCTTGGCCATGGGATTTTTTCAAGTTATGCAACAGTCCCAAAAATAAATTAATGTTTAAAAATTATAATTATATTTTTGGATAAATTTTATAATCATTACATCAATTTAATCTAATGTTGTTAGTAGTTAGAACACTTAAACATGTATTGGTTGCGTGTGTTTTATTATCATTCCATTATTTTTTATTATGAATTATAAATTCAATCAAGTCAAAAATGTAAAAAGACATCATTTTTTATTGGGTAACTTTAAAAAATCCCATGACCAAAAAAAAAAAAGGATCAAAAAATCCATTTTTATTGAAAAATCAGGTTTTATGGCCCCACAAAGCCTGATTTCTTTTATTAAAATGGATTTTTTGATACTTTTTTTTTTCTTTTCTTGGCCATGGATTTTTCCAAGTTATCCAATAGTCCCAAAAATAAATTATTCTTTAAAATTTATAATTGTATTTTTGGGTAAATTTTATAATCATTACATTAATTTAATCCAATGTTGTTAGTAGTTAGAACACTTAATCATGTATTGGTTGTGTTTTATTATCATTCCATTGTTATTTCTTGTGAATTATAAATTTAATCAAGTTAAAAAATGTAAAAATACATTATTTTTTATTGGGTAACTTTGAAAAATCCCATGGCCCAAAAAAAAAAAAATCAAAAAATTTATTTTTATTAAAAAAATCAGCTTTCATGGCCCCACTAAACCCGGGCCAAATTTTGTGGCCCCACAAAGCCTGATTTTTTTTATTAAAATGGTTATTTTTATTCTTTTTTTTTCTTTCTTTGGTCATGGGATTTTTCCAAGTTCTTCAATAGTCCCAAAAATAAATTATTGTTTAAAAATTATACTTTTATTTTTGTATAAATTTTATAATCATTACATCAATTTAATCCCATGTTGTTAGTAGTTAGAACACTTAATCATGTATTGATTGTGTTTTATTATCATTCCATTGTTATTTCTTGTAAATTATAAATTTAATCAAGTCAAAAAAGGTAAAAATATATTATTTTTTATTGGGTAACTTTGTAATATCCCATGGCCAAAAAAAAAAAAAGATCAAAAAATCCATTTTTATTAAAAAATCAGGTTTCATGGCCCCACAAAACCTCGGCCAGGTTTTGTGGCCCCAAAAAGCCCGATTTTTTTTTATTAAAATGGTTCTTTTTATCTTTTTTTTTTCTTTTCTTAGCCATGAGATTTTTCCAAGTCATTCAATAGTCCCAAAAATAAATTATTATTTAAAAATTATATTTTTATTTTTGGATAAATTTTATAATCATTACATCAATTTAATCCCATGTTGTTAGTAGTTAGAACACTTAATCATGTATTGGCTGTGTTTTATTATCATTCCATTGTTATTTCTTGTGAATTATAAATTTAATCAAGTCAAAAAAATGTAATAATACATTATTTTTTATTGGGTAACTTTGAAAATTCCCATGTCCAAAAAAAAAAAATCAAAAAATCCATTTTTATTAAAAAATCAGGTTTCATGGCCCCACAAAACCCGGCCCGGGTTTTGTGGCCCCACAAAGCCCGATTTTTTTTATTAAAATGGTTCTTTTTATCATTTTTTTTTCTTTTCTTAGCCATGGGATTTTTTCAAATTATTCAATAGTCCCAAAAATAAATTATTGTTTAAAAATTATACTTTTATTTTTGGATAAATTTTATAATCATTACATCAATTTAATCCAATGTTGTTAGTAGTTAGAACACTTAATCATGTATTGGTTGTGTTTTATTATCATTCCATTGTTATTTCTTGTGAATTATAAATTTAATCAAGCCAAAAAAGGTAAAAATACATTATTTTTTATTGGGTAACTTTGAAAAATCCTATGTCCCCCTCCCCCCAAAAAAAAAGATCAAAAAATCTATTTTTATTAAAAAATCAGGTTTCATGGCCCCATAAAACCCGGGCCAGGTTTTGTGGCCCCACAAAGCCTGATTTTTTTTATTAAAATGGTTCTTTTTATCTTTTTTTTTTCTTTTCTTAGCCATGGGATTTTTCTAAGTTATTCAATAGTCTCAAAAATAAATTATTGTTTAAAAATTATACTTTTATTTTTGGATAAATTTTATAATCATTACATCAATTTAATCCAATGTTGTTAGTAGTTAGAACACTTAATCATGTATTGGTTGTGTTTTATTATCATTTCATTGTTATTTCTTGTGAATTATAAATTTAATTAAGTCAAAAAAGGTAAAAATACATTATTTTTTATTGGGTAACTTTGAAATATCCCATGGCAAAAAAAAATTAAAAAATGATTTTTATTAAAAATTCAGGTTTCATGGCCCCACAAAACTCGGGCCAGGTTTTGTGGCCCACAAAGCCTATTTTTTTTTATTAAAATGGTTCTTTTATCCTTTTTTTTTCTTTTCTTGGCCATGAAATTTTTCCAAGTTATTCAATAGTCCCAAAAATAAATTATTGTTTAAAAATTATACTTTTATTTTTGGATAAATTTTATAATCATTACATCAATTTAATCCAATGTTGTTAGTAGTTAGAACACTTAATCATGTATTGGTTGTGTTTTATTATCATTCCATTGTTATTTCTTGTGAATTATAAATTTAATCAAGTCAAAGAATGTAAAAATACATTATTTTTTATTGGGTAACTTTGAAAAATCCCATGGCCCCAAAAAAAAAAAAGATCAAAAAATCCATTTTTATTAAAAAAAATCAAGTTTCATGGCCCACAAAACCCAATTTTTTTTATTAAAATGGTTATTTTTATCCCTATTTTTTTTTCTTTTCTTGGCCATGGGATTTTTCCAAGTTATTCATGTAAGGGTCTACTCTCAAATATTCCCGCTAGCATAGGATATTCGAAAGGAGGTCATCATATATAGAGATGATACGAAACAAACCATAATAAAATAAACATCTCAATTCATTACTAGCAGCGGAAACTAAATTAAGATTCAGTTACACTTCCAATATCCCACAAGTTTGGGGTTCGAAGGCCATACCAATTAATTAAGAAGTTCTAATATTAACCAACAAAATAAAAATCATTTCATCTCAAAGCTTACCAAAATGCTAAACAGGATCTTCAAGTTAGGACGCGTCCCCGTACACCACTATCCTTAGGCCTTACTCCCACTGGACTCGCCCCCAATAATAGCCTTCCCTTTACCTAGAATGACAAAGAAGATCAAGTGAGCCACAAGGCTCAACAAGTCCTAGGACAATGAACAAGAACCAAGAATAAGGTGACACCAAAAGAGAGTAATCCAGAACTCAACAGTTTTATACAAGATTCGCCATTTAAGACTTGATCAATCCCAAGTTAAATGTTTCACACCACCATATATCACCATGCAATGTGCATATAAAACTAAGTGATAGAATCTAATCTTGTAAGCTCGCAAGCCATCAATTAACACATGCCAAAGTGCATCATGTAAATAAAAATTCACCAATAAATATGGAGTCAACCTGCCGGGCTATGGCCACCTCGTCCCGCGTCAGGTGCTCTAGGGTACCCTTTCCCTCCGCGCAAAATAATAGGTGCGCAAAGCTAAGTAATACGAAACATCATAACATGAACATACTGAGTATATACAAACGTGACATGCATTCATTCCCATATAAATATCATAAAATTTCGACTCACAACTATTGCTATACTTATATATATTTTCTATCTATATCACAATACTTGATAGTTTTTCACTCACATCAATTATGCACACGAGACATAATGATTTACCCAAGAATTTATTTAATCAATTTCCAAGAAGCTCATAAATTCTTTACAATTTATTTAAATGAGCCCAAGTTTATATATATATATATATTTGATATATGATTTACATTATTTATGGAATAACAATAACAAAAGGGATAATATATATATATATAATATAATTAAGTGGATAAGGATGGCGTGTACTCAGGGAGGCATGGATGTTTAAAGACTTAAGTGTATAAATATATCTATATATAAGTGGGTTGCTTGGAACAGAGCATCCATGGCTTTGCTTGAATGTGTATATATATAATATATATATAAATAAATGTAAATAAGTTTGCATCCAGTGACATGTGCTTATATATACATATATATAAATGTAATTGGGTTGCTTGGAGCAGGGCAGCGTGGCCGTGTACACATATATATATATATACATACATATAAATATAAATGGATTTCTTGGAGCAGGGCATCAGCTTGGACGTGTATATATCTATATATATATATAATTATAAGTGGGTTTGTGGAGCTGGTGCGTGAATGAGTTTATATATATGTATTTTTTTATTTCCTTGGATTTTAATGCCCTCACTTTCTCTCTCTACTGGTGCGCATATATATATATATATATATATATATTAGACAAGTGGTTTGGACAGAGAAAGGGAAGGCTTCCAGTAAGCAGCTACACTACCACTGCTTCCCTGATACACAGCTGCACTTTCTGCTACACTTTCAGCGTATAAGATTATATATATGTATGGGTAGAGGCAGAGGGAGAGCTCCCATTCAATTGGCTGCTCTGATGCATATAACTATATAAGTATATATATGTGGTTGGGTAGGCTAGAACAAGGGAGCATTAAGATTTTCTTATGTATATATGTATATATGAATATGTGGGTGGCTGAATAGGAGTAGGGCATTGGAATGGCAAGTGTAATAAAGTGTGTACATGTATGTATATATATATATATAAATGGGTCAAGTGGTTGATTGAAACAGGGAGCATTTTAGTGGAGGTGTACGTGTACGTATACAAATGGTGATTCGCATGAAGCATATATCTATACGACTATATATCCAAGTAAGAGGCTACTCATCTGGTGTGAACATACATATATGTATATGGGTGTATATATACATGTAGCCAATTTTTTTGATACAGAGATGAACAAGGCCGCTGTATCGACTGAAACAAAGGTAGCCATTCGTAGAAAGTAAAAAGTAAGTGATGCTATATAGCAAGAGGAGGAAGAAAGAGAAATTAGTAGGGATATAGAATTTTACATTCATCTAGGCAACAGACAATAACCCAAGAAGAGATCAAATACATAGAATTTACATAATATAACTGAGAAGGCAGGAAGAACTTGCAACAAGGCATCAGCAGAGAGATTAGAGAGAAACTTGCCTGAAGAAGATGCTAGTGAGAGAACACCAATGCAATGAAAAGCAGCGCACAATGAATTGAACAGAAAACTCCACCAATGCAATGAAAAGCAGCGCACAATGAATTGAACAGAAACACAAGGAGGAGGTGAAGTATAAGATGATGCTGAGGGGATGAGGAAAGAAATGTAAAAGTGAAGAAAAGAAAGAGATGATATGCACTAGAATTAGAAGATTTGTACACACAGAGAAGACTGCAAATTTCTATGTATAGATTGCATGCCAATATTGAGAAAATTTTACCAAAATGACATTCTTATCATATAATAGGCAGAAATTGTTAGGGGTTTTATTGACAATTGCTAATTTAATTTATTTTTTTCTCTCTCTTTTTTTTTTTTTTTACATAACACAATTTAAATCCCCTCTACCATTGGGCCCAAGCCCAAACCCAACAATTTATTTAACCCACTTGATAAACCCATGAACTCATTTAACTATTCAAATGAAGTCCAAAACATTCATTTCCCAAATTTTAAAAATAGACCCATACTCTTAAATTCATGATCACATGAATCAAGAAAATTTCATATTAATTCAAAATCATGTTATGTCATCAAAACAATATATCATAAATTGTTAAAATACTTCGACCCACATTTAGAATGCCTTTGAGCTAAAATTAAATATTAAAAAAAAAACACCTAGACCCAATTTAGGGTCATTACAGTTCAATAGTCCCAAAAATAAATTATTGTTTAAAATTTATACTTTTATTTTTGGATAAATTTTATAATTATTATATCAATTTAATCCAATATTGTTAGTAGTTAGAACACTTAATCATGTATTGGTTGTGTTTTATTATCATTCCATTGTTATTTCTTGTGAATTATAAATTTAATTAAGTCAAAAAATATAAAAATACATTATTCTTTATTGGGTAATTTTGAAAAATCCCATGGACTAAAAAAAAAAAAAGATCAAAAAATCTATTTTTATTAAAAAAATCAGGTTTCATGGCCCCACAAAACCCGGGCCAGGTTTTGTGGCCCCACAAAACTCGATTTTTTTTTATTAAAATGGTTCTTTTTATCCTTTTTTTTTCTTTTCTTGGCCACGGAATTTTTCCAAATTATTCAATAGTCCCAAAAATAAATTATTGTTTAAAAATTATACTTTTATTTTTGGATAAATTTCATAATCATTATATCAATTTAATCCGATGTTGTTAGTAGTTAGAATACTTAATCATGTATTAGTTGTGTTTTGTTATCATTCCATTGTTATTTCTTGTGAATTATAAATTTAATCAAATCAAAAAAGGTAAAAATACATTATTTTTTATTGGGTAACTTTGTAATATCCCATGGCCAAAAAAAAAAAGATCAAAAAATTATTTTTATTAAAAAATCAGGTTTCATGGCCCCACAAAGCCCGATTTTCTTTATTAAAATGGTTATTTTAATTTTTTTTTCTTTTCTTGGCCATGGTATTTTTCCAAGTTATCCAATAGTACCAAAAATAAATTATTGTTTAAAAATTATACTTGTATTTTTGGGTAAATTTTATAATCATTATATCAATTTAATCCAATATTGTTAGTAGTTAGAACACTTAATCATGTATTGGTTGTGTTTTATTATCATCCCATTGTTATTCATTGTGAATTATAAATTTAATTAAGCCAAAAAATGTAAAAATACATCATTTTTTATTGGGTACCTTTGAAAAATCCCATGGCCAAAAAAAAAAAAAATCAAAAAATGATTTTTATTAAAAAATCAGTTTTTGTGGCCCCACAAAACCCGGGCCGGGTTTTGTGGCCCCACAAAGCTCGATTTTTTTTATTAAAATAGTTATTTTTATCTTTTTTTTTCTTTTCTTGGCCATGGAATTTTTCCAAGTTATTCAATAGTCCCAAAAATAAATTATTGTTTAAAAATTATACTTTTATTTTTTGATAAATTTTGTAATCATTACATCAATTTAATCCAATATTGTTAGTAGTTAGAACACTTAATTATGTATTAATTGTGTTTTATTATCATTCCATTGTTATTTCTTGTGAATTATAAATTTATTCAAGTAAAAAAATATAAAAATATATTATTTTTTATTGGGTAACTTTGAAAATTCTCATTGGTAAAAAAAAAAAAATCCATTTTTATTAAAAAATCAGGTTTCATGGCCCCACAAAACCCGGGCCCACAAAACCTGAGCCGGGTTTTGTGGGACCACAAAACCCGATGACGTTGTGCACTTTTGAAAAACTATTTTTTCATGGAAATCAGTATAGATCTGGAATAATATCTATCAAAATATATTTTATTTACAACCATAAACATACTATACAGCCTTTATAAGTAATGTGATCACAAAACAAAACAAATAGAAATGAAATCAATCTTTAGAGATTCAGTCAATAAAATTGTTTGTTAGAGAGAAAGAATCTTGTTGAATGAGATTTCAATGAGATCGCTATGATTGATGAAGATTGTTAAATGATCCAACAAGCAAAAAAATTAAATGTATAATGAATGATTGAGTTTGGATGGTTTGATAATGGAGAGAAAGAGAGTAACATGAACGTTGGAAGATGAGAGAGAAGAGAAATGCAATATGAAAGAGACAATGGTATTTTAGTAAATGAAGATAAGGACAATGTGGGTTTTCTAATTTAAAATCTCATTAAAGGTATTTTAGACATCTCATATAAAAGTGGCTATAGAGTGCAATTAGTTTGTTTGATTTGTCAAAAATGTTTTTTTACTAAAAAGTGGTTAAAAACAATTTTTTAAATTTTTTTTAGGTTATTTATGAATTTCTCTCTGAATTAAATCAGCTGACTGAATTATCTTTAATAAAAGACTACATAAATTATATAAATTGAGATTTAAACTCAATAACAGTTACAATAAGAAATAATATTTTTTTTTATCAAATGATCACACAATACTCAAAATGCATCGTTAACAACATTAATATCCATAACAACTTTAAAAGATTCATTGCTTTCAGTTTAATTTAAAGATTAATAAATAAATTAGTATAAAAAATTAAAAAAAATCTATTTGCAACCAATTTTTTTCTTCGCATTCAGTAGAAATTTATTTATTTATTTTTTTACTCTTTATAGTCAACTTAATAACTCTTTACAACTAATATTTTTAAAAATACCCTCTTTTATTACTACACATAGCCACAATCATCTCCACGCAGTCATCCTAAAACACAAAAATTTAAAAAGAAATACAGAATTCTCTAGATGTTAAATGTAGGCCCTGATCCTCGAGATTAGAAGTGAATGACTCAGAGCTTCACTTTCTTGATTCTAACTAGACCAATATCAGAATAGAAAATCAATAAAAATTGGTTGGCTGCCTTTAAATATAGGTCTTAAATGTTAAAAATAGTTGTCAGTTCCTTACTACATAAATTCTAGACAACAAAATAGCTGAGATATTATACATAAGTCAAGAACACACACACATATAATACACAGTCACACACACATATATATATATACGTACACATACATAGATTTTCAAATGAGAGAGAACGCGGCTGCAATAGAACACACGTATATATACACACATGGTTAGCAACAGCCATTTTGTAATCCCAATTAAGGACAAGAAATGAATAGATCTTTTCTGTATTTTAGATAAAGTGTATTTATTAATTTTGTTTTTATCGTATAAATTAGTATAAAAAATTATCCATCGTTTATCAAGGGTGGTCGGATGGTCCAAAATAGCGTTCAAACTTCAACCCAACTGGGGAAGACAAAGACAAATCTTTTTTTGAAGATATTTTATGAGTACAAGTTGAAATGCTTAAAACAACGGGAGAAGATGGTGGGCTATCCATCCCTTCGAGGCCTTAGCTAAGATGATGGTGACCCTATTTATTATGTATATTTTCCACGAAGAAGAAGAAGACTTAAAGGGAAGGATATCTCTTTTCTTTTGTCTCCTTTGTCAATTTTCTCTTATTGAGACCTTGTGCGTGCATGTTCCTCTGGCAATGATGAAGACAAAGAAGACATATTCCTCGCCGCTATACGTGCGCTCAGTGTATCCAAGGGACGGCGAGGTTGACCAAAGATGATGGGTTTACAATAAATACAGGGCAGTTGCAGCAGGCTGTGCCAACCAAGAGTTGTAAATAAGTTGAGTCTTTTGAAATTGACTAAGTGTTAATATAAACGAGCTTAATTTTGAAATTTAATTTATAAATGAGCTAAATTTAAACTCAATAAAACCCATCTCATTATTTCTTGCAAACATGTTTAATTAGATGTTCGTGAATACTAATAAATTCGATTAGATGATCGTAAATATATTTAATTAGAAATTTGTGAATAGTCATGAGATCTATAATTTTATCATAACTGCCAAGTTTTTCAGTCGTCACAATATTAGTGTTAATCTTACTCGAGATATATAATTCACTTGGTTATGTTATTTAGTGAGAAGATAATGGTTGGAGAGAGGGAGAGGCACTGAATGAAGAGGGATCCGATGAGACTTTTATTACCAAAAAGAGGCGATGAGGAGAGAGAAATGAAGCTAAGGAGACGATGGGACACTAATTATTTTTTGTTTTATCATTTTACCTATAACACAATAATTAGTTTTCACGAAGAATAAAACTATAACACAATAATTAGTATAACAAAACTAATTTTTCTATAACAAAACTAATTAATAGAAATGAAACTAAAAAAACACAATAATTAGCAATAAACTAATTATTGTGTTATAGCTAAGATGATGGTGACCCTATTATGTATATTTTCCACTAAGAATAAAAGAAGACTTAAAAGGAAGGATACCTCTTTAATTTTCACCTTTGCCAATTTTCTTTTTATTTAGACCTCGTGCGTGCATGTTCCTGTCGCAATGTTGGAAGACAAAGAAGACGTATTCTTGGAGTTACGTGGTCACATTGACCACCCACTCGGTAGTATGATCGTTTAAACATCAAGTATATGTTGAAGACGACGCATGCGTTTAATTTTTTTATTTTATGTAGTGAGATAAAATTTTTATTTATAATTTATTTTTTTATTAAAATTAAAAATACAAACAACAACAGGCCGTGTAATAATTCTAAAATGAGGGGATATTCCTTTCTATTAGTGATTTACATTTGGGGCATCAGGTTGGTATGGGCACATCTTTTTCATATTTTGTAGGGTAGGATACACCGTGGATAGAGATGTTAAAAGGGTTGGGTCGCCCGCAGACTGCTCGGCCCAGCCCGGGAACTGTTCAAACGGGTTGGGCCTGAGCCCCATGGAGGGGCCAAGCCAGACCAAAGAATTTGGCCCCATGGCCCAACCCCGTTGGGACTTTATGGGCTCAACCGATTAGGCTCACTAGGTCTAGCTCGTTGGGACCTTATGTTATTCTCAACTTTTCTTGTTTATTTATTTTTTTAATTATGTTATGCTTTTTTAATTATTGATATTGAATGTTAAAAAATTTACATTTTACAATATATATAAATAATAACTATCAACATATTTAAAAATTTTAAGCTAATTTTTTTATTTATGAATCATTTGTCACATTTTTATATATATATTTATATATTTTGTAACAAAAACATATTTTTGCATGAGATATATGACATGAATAGCTAATTTCATCAAATGATAATATTATAATTTTTTAAAATAATAAAAAACATATTTTTAAAATTTTAAAATAAACATTCAAAATAAAAAATTAAAAATAAATTTAAAATTCAAAGCTAAAATATGAGAGGATAACACCACCAAGACAATTGTGAGAACACTTCTCCTGCCAATCCATTTCTTCTTTGCACGCGCAATTGATTGCGCCAATTGCGCCTGCAAAGCTGTGTCTTTCTTTCACAATTTTCTCTTCTTCCATCTTTTGCTCTTTTTTTCTCTCCAAGTGCCCAATTAGTCCCCTGTGAGCAGTAGCCAAGAACGCTAATTTGGCCTTATCGCTAAGGTCATCAGTGATGATAGTGATGTGGTTTCCTCGTTGAAGAAAATGTTAGGCAGTAGAGATAATAATAATAATCTTTCAAATCTTTCATAACAAAGAGACAACATATCATTAATGACATTGTCATCCACCCTACTATTATTCTTATCTCAATTAATATGGTATTTTGATTTTTTTTAAAGTTGTATTTAATTAATTCTATTATAATATATAATATATTTATATATAATAATTATATACATCAATTGCGCCTGCAAAGCTCTCTCTCTCTTTCACAATTTTCTCTTCTTCCATCTTTTACTTTTTTTTCTCTCTCCAATTGACCAACTATGTTGCTCGTAAATATCTCATAAGTGTCGTTTCCTCATTTTCGAAACGTTTTCTATTCTTATTTTGGACCCTATTTATGCCTATTTTTTAGAAAAACGTCAATTTTCACGTTTCTATTTTCTATAAAAAACGTTTCCCATTTTCGTTTTCGTGCAACATAGTTACCCAATTAGTCCCCTGTGAGCTGTAGCCAAGCCAAGAAAGCCAATTCGGGTTTATATCAATTAACATGCTATTTTGACTTTTTTTAAAGTTGTATTTAATTAATTTTATTATAATATATAATATATATTATTAAAAGTTAATTATATACATATTGCCTCACTATATTATATATAGTGAAAAGTTTTAATCTCAACTCTTTAATAGTTAACATGATCATAATTCATAAATAAAGATAATTAATTAAAATTTAGATGCAACTAATCCCACCAAGTAAATGTTGTAATATCCCGAAATTTGAAAATAAATAATGATTATAAATATCGGTATTTGAGGATATTGGGAATTTAAGTGGAAATATTTATTTATGTGGTTTTGAGGAAAATAAGAAATTAAGGGTAAATAATTAAATTATTTAGAAATAATAATAAAAGAATAAATTAAACTAATTTAAATTAAATTAAATTAATTAAAATGAGTGGCGGTGCGCGTGTGCAAAGCATCAAAAAATCTGATATTTCTGTCACATTGAGAGCTGTGGCCGAGAAATAGAGAGAGGTTGGGAGAATGAGAGATAGCACGAGAGGGAGATGAGGGCTTGAGAGAGAAGAGAGCATGATCGAGGGAAAGAGATAGAAGGAAAGAGAGATGAGTTGCAGGGAAAGTGGCCGAGAGCTTGGCCATGGCAGCCGAGCAAGCAACCAACAGCGGCGACGAAGCAGGGTAGCGGACCAGCAAGCGCGCGGTGGCGCACGATGACGCGCGGAGGCAACAACGGAGGCTGACAGGGGCCGGCATTGGTGCTCGCAGGCGTGCGCGCCATGGAGAAGAAGAAGGAGGCCACGGCGGCGCCACTGTTCGGCCGCGAGAAGAAGAAGAAGAAGAAGAAAGAAGAAATGGAGAAGAAAAAGGAAAGAAGGGAGAAGAAGCAAGGCGCAGGAGCAGGGGCGCGGGAAGGAGAAGAAGAAGAAAGAAAAGAAAGGAAAGAAAAGAAAAATAAGGGAAAAATAAATGGGTTTTGGGGATTATTTCGGCGTGAAAGCTAACCAGGTACGTGGATAAAAATTAGTAGAAGCAGGATATATTTAAATTATAAATTTTACGCGATTAGAATTAATTAATTTAAGTCCCGGTTGTGTTATTTGCTAGGAAATGATTTACTTCGCATCGAGAGTACAAGAGAGGCTGAAAGCAGCTAATTTCAGGCAAGTTCCTAACCCTGTCCTCGTGTTCTTCAATTCCCGTGAAAGACCCTATGATTTCTCGTATTTTATCACCTCCCTTACTTTAATTCGGCACCTAGCCTTATTTGTTAAATTATTATTCATTTGTTTTAATTTAAATTAAATCCGAGACTTCTAGAATTTTATTCGTTGTCAGCCTATGGGGGTTTGTATCGCCCCCACTCCTTTTGGGAATGATGCTGAACCAGCTCGGGGACTAGGTTCCTGGACGTGCGGGTTTATTTACAGTTTTTCTTGGATTTATTTATGATTCGATTAGAGTTATCGAGTAGTGGGGTAAGGGTCAGTTGTTGGTGACGTTGGGGTAGACTATTGTATGGCCCTGCAGTGGACACTCCTAGTCACTGGCAGTTGATCGGTGCCGGGCACTACTGACTAGCTCTGCCAGTATGTGATTTACTACACGTTTAGATTCATTATATTACTGTTCATGATTTGATATGCACATGGATATGGGTTGCATGTTGGGATATTCATTTATTGAGTATGCTTGGACACGAACATTTTACCTTGGTTAGGTTGCATCCAGCACGGGCATATGCATCGCGTGTGGTTTACTATGTGGGCGGAGCATGGGCTGATGCCTGGATGTATGGGCGCCATGTATCACGTTGATACTCACTACGCCATTGCATTTCTATGTGCATTGCATGACTACTGGTAGTTATTAGTTCTCGGACGGGAGTACCGTTTCGAGAGAGCCTATGGCTCAAGTGTCGGGAGTACCGACCCGAGACAGCGCGCGCAGGTTTGTTGGAGATACATGTTGCCTCTCAGGACAGCGACAGGTTGATATGGGACTTATGTGCCGTGTGTCTTGTGTGGACCCCAAGGACCGGTATGTGCTTTTATTATGTTATGCTATTGTGTTGTAGCATCTCATGGCTTGTGTGTACCTGGGGGTTTATTCTGGGGAGAGATTTCTAGTTTTGTGTAGCCTTCAACCTTTCTTTCCTTACGCTTGTTGAGTCTCTCGACTCACTTTGTTTTCCATCATTCCAGGTAGTGGCGGCGTGGGCCATGGCAAGGGAGTCAGCTTCTAGCAATAGTATCGGTATGGTGTACAAGCAGTCCCATCAATCCCTGTCAACTCTGATGGTTGAGTAGGACTTACTCTATTATTTCATACTGTGTCAGGTCTTTTCTCGAGTCTCGTGTATGTCGGTACAGGAGTCTGTTTTCATTTATTTATCTTGTGATCGCTGTGTTAGCGGGGTACCCATAGTGCATGCATGTGTTTAGCTTCGCTTCCGTTGTTTTTATTTCTATGTATGCATGCTAGGGTAGTCCTTGTCTTGTGTTTCATTACCTTTCTGCTCCCGTAGACGCTCCTGTTCAAGTAGTCCGGATAGTTGAAGATATCCGGATGGGTGCTTACAAATGTTGTGACAATACAAATTAGATAAAAAGTTTTAAGATTTTTTGATTCTCGGGAAAGTTCACAACCACAAACAAAACTCTTATCAAGCTTATAATAAAGATGCTTTGTAATTTACTTCTCACATTTAAATATGATACAATCAATATTAATTAATAAAAGTGTCGATGGATGAAAATAAAGTGCATGCATTTCAACGAAGAAGAAGAAGACCTAAAGTGAAGGATATATATCTCTTTAATTTAATTTGTCTCCTTTGTCAATTTCCTTTTATTCAGACCTTGTGCCTGCATGTTCCTCTGGCAATGACGAAGACAAAGAAGACATATTCCTTGCTGCTATACGCGAGCTCAGTGTACCCAAGAGACGGATAGGTTGACCAAAGATGGATGGGTTTACTATAAATAAATAGAGGGCAGTTGCAGCAGACTGTGCCAACCAAGAGTTTGTGAACTATCTCGAGCAAGATTAATACTATTATTATTATTATTATTATTATTATTATGGTGGCTGAAGAACCTGGCAGCCATGGCTATACTGCCTATACAGAGGATGGAACTGTGGATCTCAAAGGCAACCCTGTCCTTAGGTCCAAGAGAGGCCGATGGAGGGCTTGCTTCTTTGTTGTTGGTACTGTCTCTCTCTCTCTCTCTCTCTCTCTCTCTCTCTATAGGGTCTGAGTTGAGCCGTTTGAAAGGACTCAGTGTTAGCTCAACAAGAACCATAAAGAGATTATCTTTCATCTTCCATGGAAGCCACTAATGGTTTCTTCTCTTCTCCATCCAAAATTGTATTTGTTTTTGTTTCAGTGTGCGACGCGTTTGAGGCGATGGCGTACCAATGCATATCATCTAACATGATAAATTACCTGACGAAGAAGCTGGCCGTCGGCACCGGCGGGACGAAGCCCAACACCTCGACCATCGGAGCAGACCAGTTCGACGAGACCGATCCCAAGGAGAAGGCTCAAAAGGCTTCCTTCTTTAACTGGTGGACGTTCATCGTCTCCACCGGCACGGTCTTCGCCAACACAGTTCTTGTGTACGTACAGGATAATGTGGGGTGGACTTTGGGATATGGGATTCCCACCGCCGGCCTTTCCTTGTCGATTTTGATCCTCCTGGCCGGCAAGCGCTTCTACCGGCACCGGGAGCCCACCGAAAGTCCCTTCACGAGGATGACGAAAGTCATTGTTGCTGCCGCGAGGAAGTGGAAAGTGCCGGTTCCCGGCGATCCCAGAGAACCCCTCGAACTTGACTTGGAAGATTAGGCCAAGAAAGGAAAGTTTGATTCCCGGCACCCCTCGAGGTTTGTTTAGCTCATATGAATTTAATTTCAATGCACTCAAGATGTTTAACATATTGCCTCAATGAAGCCGGTTGTCATGCTTTTGGCCAGTGTTATCCCGTTGCTACCATCCTTGTCGTTATGTTATAAGGATATTCTGAGTTCAAACCTTAATTATATTATAGGTTTATCACTTTTTGATCATGCTACTTCTACACACATGGCTACAGAAAGGGCTACCCACACACCAAAATGATGGAAATATCTCTCCTCTCTGTAAATTTACTTCTCCTCACCGAGCGACCCATGACCGCCTCTTCTCTCCGGTCTCCCCCCCTTCCCAGCAATCGCCCGTCGCCACCATCTTGTCGTCGCCTTCACCTTGCCTATCGCACGCGACCACCGTTGGATGGCGGCGACATGTGATTGCTGAAGGCAGCCATGGGAAGGAGGGAAGAGATCGAGGAGAGAGGAGATGGCCATGGGGTCGCTGGATGAGGGGAGAGGAAGAACAGGGAACGGGCTTTTGCAATTTTGTAAATTGAGTAAGGTTATTTTTTTCATTTAAGCTGCTTTCCATAGCCCGAGGTGTAGAAGTAGATTTGCCCTTTTTGTACAACAATTCATTCAAAACAGAACATATTCATTACATTGAGTCCCGTGTTTCTTCTAACAGATGTTCTTCTGCAGGTTCCTCAACAGATTTTCCCTTTTTATATATTTTTTAAAAAAATTAAAAAATTAAGAATTACTTTAAAAAATTCTGTGTTATAGATCTTGAATGGTTCAAGAAAAAGCTCTAGTTTTTCCCTATACCTTTTGTTTTCCTTCATGGAAAACTGGTTATTCCATAGATGTAGAGTCATTAATGCCCTTCAAAGCCCCATCTAAATTTGTTCCATGGAACTTGATTTTTGTTATATCACCAGACCAAGTCAAGTACATATCCTCTTAGTTCTGTGGATGATGCAGTTACAAGTCTGGAAAATCAGACCTGCCTATTAATTGTTACAGATGTGATGATGATCCTTGAGATCACATCTGCTCCAGTTAGGCCTTACATTTAAAAGTTTTCCTTTTTTTTCCCCTTTTATTTGACTCCGCTGATTGCTTTCATATATAGGCACCCGTTCCCAAATCCTTGCCCGTGTTTCTGGTACTTGCTTATATTCAGATTTCCAAATAATACTTGGAAATTAATTAACAATATTTGTTAAGGCTAGTCTCATGTTCTGTATATGATTATATAAAATTACCAATAACAAATATTGCCATAACAATATTTGTTATGACAGTATTAATTAACAATAATACTGCCATTTTTAGGGTTTGACAATGCCCTAATAAGAAACTACTGCAAACGTATTTTTCATTGGATATATAAGTTGACATGATCTGTATATGATTATATAAAATTACCAGTTTATTGAGAAGCTAGCTGTTACCTAATACCTGAAAAAATAAACTAATCCTCACTAAAGAATTAATTGAATTGACTAAATCTTTGTGGGATCGATTAAAAAAAAAGTGTGAACAGGAGTTGATTTAACAATTTAAAATAGTATCCAAGCAACCAAAAGTCTTGAGTTCAGATTTAATTAATCTCACCACTCAATTAATTAACTATTTAATTGTGAACAGGAAAGTACTTAATTAACTAGAATCTCTTAATTTTTAATGAACCCGATTAAAAATTGTGGCTGGCCAGGTATAACAGTGGCAAAGTCTCATTCTTGTTTTGCCCGAGTCCAAGGTAGCTCATCATCGCTAATTGCATCTATAAATACAGACACCAACTTAGCCTATAAATGCAACCAAAATCAAAGCACAAAGCACAAGCATATCATAGCATCACCTCTAACTGGTAAAACAAAATCAAAGCACAAAGCACAAGCATATCATAGCATCACCACTAACTGGTAAAATTAAGTCAAAGCACAAAGCACAATCAAATCATAACATAGATGATGCTACTGATCTGGAACGGAGAAACAGAGGATCTGGGATAACACGCAAGATTCATACGTATAGACAGATAAATAAACGATAGAGATACATTATACACAAGCTGGAGACAAACCTGATCAAGGAAGAACAACTATCGCGGAGCAATCGAACTGTAATTTACCCCAATTCCAATCACCACTTCTCTGGTTGCATGTGCGACTGATCAGTGAGCGAGGGAGGGCGAGGCCGAGGGCGATAGCGCCTGAGAGTGAGCGAGGGAGGGCGAGGCCGAGGGCGATAGCGACTGAGAGTGAGCGAGGGAGGGCGAGGCCGACTGAGAGTGAGCGAGGGAAGGCGAGCCGAGGCGAGCGAGCGAGGGAGGGCGAGGCGAGGCGAGCGAGAGAGGGAAGGCGAGGCGAGCGAGGGTGATCGAGGGAGGCAGCGAGGCGCGAGGGTGATCGAATGAGAGAACCGGTTAGGGTTTGCAGGGAGGGATTTTGGAAGAAATCGAAGGGGTTAAGGACGCGCGCGGGGATTATATAGATACTATCCCCAGCGGTTTTAAAACCGCCGATGAAGGGAAAACATAACCGGCGGTTTAAAAACCGCCGGTTATGGTCAACATCACCGGCGATTTTATAAAACCGCCGGATATGTGTATGCTATAATCGGCGGTTTTATAAACCGCCGGTCATGTTGACTCCATTACCGGCGGTTTTAAAAACCGCCGGTAATGCTAACGTTTTACCGGCGGTTTAAAAAATCGCCGGTAATGGTAATGTTTTCTCGACACTTCATAAAACCGTCGGAAAAACTTCGCCGACAATACCACTTTTTCTTATAGTGTTAACAATATTTGTTAAGGCTAGTCATGTTCTCTGGCTGTATTTTAGCAATGGATTGTGTGATGCATGTTGAAGTCAAAAAGGAAAGGGGCAGCCCTCTTTTTGACAATTGTGAAAGAAGAAAACTAAAGGAAGGAAAAGGAGGGAAGAATTGGAGGCGGCCAAGAGGTGCACATGGGCAGCTTTGAATAAGCTGTCCATGCGACGCCACCCACGCTGTTCAACGCGTCTAGTACGCGTTCGGAAGGCCTATAAATTGGCCTTCCCAAACTCAATTGTTTCCGTTCTCATTCCCAATATCTTAGTGTAAGAAAAGAAATAAAGAATTAGAAATATTAAAAATATTTTTTATTTTATTTTTAAGAGAGATTATTATTATTACTTTTTCGTAATTTAGATAAAAAATTATAATTTTTATTATTTTTTATAATAATTTTTATTATTTTTATTCATAATTTTTACCCTGATTTATTTAGAAAATAATTTTTATTATTATTATTATCTATGTGTTTAATTTATTATTATTATTATTATTTTTAAATTATTAACTGTAACATCTCTAATTCGGTGTTATTTTACAACATTGAATTAGATTCATACCCTAATTCATTTGCCTACATTCTTGATGCATGATGGAATTCTGACTTGCACTAACTTACTGCCATGACATAATACATACGAAAGAATTGGTGATATTCAGGCAGTATCATATTCTTCTAGTTGGCCTTATTTGTTTGATTTTCTGCCCAGTTAGGTTTTTGTGTTTCATTCCATGGGCACTTACTAAAGATCCCGTCATATGTTGTTGGCGTATGCTACATGCTGGTTGTTTTCTGCAGATAAGGCTGGAGTCATCGTCAATCCGAAGGGTGGTGAAATGAAAGGTAAGGTCCTATTAAGAACAATTTAATCTGGACTGCTTCTGTATTTTTGTTTTGTGCTTTGGTGTTTCCTCTCTACCTTGACAATAGGAGAAAGGAGTATATAAAGATGGAACTGATGCCATATTGTCTGTTGCTTTGTTACCTTCTTGTTAAATGATTTCTGGTGTAGAGTTAGACATTGTTGAATCAAACTGGCTCGTGGATGTTATATTATCTACTCATAAACTGAATAATTGAGTGTATTTGCTTGTTTTTGTTTTTGGCTGATGTTTCGGATGCCGTGTTGTCTTTTCAAACACGTGGTCTGTTAAATATGGCTGTAGGCATGGCTAACTGCTTCATGGTGGTTTCAGGGTCTGCTATCACCGGTCCCATTGGCAAGGAGTGTGCCAATCTGTGGCCAAGGATTGCTAGTGCAGCCAATGCTATAGTCTAGTCCAAGTTCTCACTTGGTGGTGTTGAAGTTCTCTATATTAAGAATTTAGACTTTTTTCTTGAATTTGTTTAGGCGTTTGATTTACTAATGACGTTGAAATTCTGTTCCCCAATCAGAAAATGACATCCCAATGACTGCAGTTAACACTTTGTGTCCTCCGTTTTGACTTTGAAGTGTTTGAAATTGGGTTTTAAACATCATGTCATCTGTTGAAGATGGGGCATATTCCTTTTCTATTAATGATTTACATTGGGGTATCAGGTTGCTATGGGAACATCTTTTTCTTATTTTGTAGGGTAGGATGCACCCTGCAGCAGCATGCACCCTCAAGTTTGGGGTGTGTGTGTAATTAAAATGAAGACATGGGGTTGGATATTCATTAATCAGATCGATAGGTTAACATTTGGTTGCTTCGATTACTAAATCAATCGAGGTGTAGAAACCAATTAAATTGAAATTATGTAAAAATTTAAACTAAATTGATCAAATAAAAGTTCAAATTGAACAAATTAAAAATTTAAAAAATTTAACAAATTCGAAAAAATCAAATCAATTGAAAAAATTGAGAAAACTAAAAAAATCAACAAAATTGAATAACTAAATAAATTGAAAAAAAAAAAAAAAAAAAACTAGAAGACCCGTTTGCCTTACATTGTCAAGTTTGATTTCTGCTTAAATTATATCACACAACAAAATTATATCAACACTCAGAAAGGAAAATAACAAAAAAAGCAAAACAATCTAATTATATACCATTTTCAAGTGTAACATTCAAAGTAATTAACATCCTAATTACATACCATTTTCAAATTTCAAGTATAAACATTCAACAAATAATAAACAAAGAAGCATATACTTTAAGTGCATAAACTTTGAAGTAGCAATGTAATCAAATGTTTTTCCTATAGATGTCAAACTGACAAACTCTCATCCTTCAAGTGCATAAACCTTGGTTTCATTGCGAAATAATCAAATTATGTAAAGTTTAATAATAGAAACAACCTTAACATAATAATATAATTTAAAAAATAAATAACAATATAGTATTAAACATATAATTACCTATACAAGAGATCTTCAAAATTATAAATTTTTATATGCGTGGAGTTGTTTATGATAATCTTTACTAGTTTTTAAAATAACACACAAAATTAATTTATCAATTTTAAAATAATAAATTTTAAACTAGATTTAAAAAATAATAATAAAAATTAGTTTACCTTCACACACGCTTAAAGTGATAATCATGCGACAGTAATAATTTTACTAGGGATAGTATATTACAACCTTATAATAGACTAAATGTATTGCTTTGTAGAAAGGGCATAGGCCAAATATATATTTTATCATATGTACTTGTATGTTTTTTTATTTAGATATTTAATTTTTTTAATTATATTTTTAAATTATGTAATTTTCACTCAATTATACAACTTAATAAATTTATTAAGGAGAATAAATTAAATATAATTTAAGTGTGTAATTGAAATAATAAAAATTTGTAGGATATAATTGATTTAAAATTTTATAATTTAAAATTGTAATTAAAATAATAAAAAAATTCGACTATTTTGCCACATGCATACGAGGGTGAGTGTGCCTGGTGTCCCAAGAATATTGGCCACCTTTGAGCTTCCCGGACAAATCTCAATTACAACTCTTAATTAATTATCATTAAATATAGCACTCCCTTAGAGTTATTATATTATATTAGATTATATATAGTTATAAGTTTTAATCTCAACTCTTTAATAATTAATATGATCATAATTCATAAATAAATAAAATTAATTAAAAATTTAATTAAATTTTAGATGCAACTAATTCCACCAAATTAGTGTTTGTTAAAATTAGTAAGATAAAATTATATGAAGATAAAGTATGAATGCTTTTTGGATCAAGATATGGAGTAGTCAAGATAAAATTGAAAAATATTCAATTTTTTTTATCAAATTATTTGTTAAATTTTTTAAAATACATTGAAGAACATATGCGTTCTTATCAATAAGGTCTAATATATGTCCCATGGCATAGGTTAAGTGGTTGGATCATGATAAATTAGGATTCGCACCAATAGGTTATGGGTTTGATTTCTTATTCTGCATAATAAGGTAAAATTTTCACCTACGATTTATCTTCTCTGTTGAAATCAAGGGCACAAGCAGCAGGGATAGCACAAGAACAATAATCCCAAGGTCTTGATATGCTTATCTTGAGAAAAAGAGAGATAAGCCTATATGAAAAATGTCAAGTAAGAAGTTATGTAATTTTATTTTTGAGAGTTATTAAAAAAATTTAACAAATACATTAATAAGAACAAAAATTTAGAATACTTTCTATATATTAATTTTTTTAATTTATATCTTATTTAAGAAACGCTATCCAAGTAAATGTTGTAACAAATAATGGCACAATCAAGATCATAGGTGTGGGGTAAAAATCTAAATCTGTATATTAATTTTTTTACAACACACTAAAATAGTCAAAAACTCATATTCAAGTACACATATACCCATATCCTCTCTCTGAGTGAGTACGTTGGCCACAGAGACCACTCACTCGGGCACATATTATTTAGAATTATCTTAATCTCACAGCTAATATCTAAGAACATTCAAAGATTCTCTGCAGGGGCCTCACGTACGTTCACACTCATGGCGTTTTTTAGGTTAGTTTATCAAGAGATTTAGATGTTTGGGATTTAGATTTTTTTTTAAAATAATGGGTAATTTGATATTTTTCCTATCAAATGGATGAGTGTTCTATAAATAGAGGCCCATATAGCACGATCAGGTCCGCACACTTTCATCCCAATGAGTAGTCGGTCAAGTCATACTCCGTGGTACAGTTTTACATTGCTAAGGGTGTCAATTACATCGATTGGGGAACATTCCAGCCTGAATAAGGCCTATGCGGACAAGATGTCGGATGTCTACAGAGCTGCGCTTACCACTGGGGATAAGATGAAGACACTGGAGGTTGTCCAAAAATGTGACGTAAGAGGTTATTGTCTTAATAGGGATAGGCTTCTTCATAATTTTGAAAAACATTTCCAAAAGCCTCTTGAGACATATGAGCCTGAATTTTGAATTTTCTCACATGTTCCCATGGACCTCTTTGAATGGACCACAGATAATGTTAAACTCGAGCGGAGCAGGCCTATGAGCATCATTCTAGAAGGCCCTTCAAGGACTGACAAGACTTGCTGGGCAAGGAGCCTGGGCTCGCACAATTATTACATAGGACACCTCGACATAGGCCAACACGATGATGATGCCTGGTACAACGTCATCGACGATGTGGACCCCCAGTACCTAAAGCACTGGAAGGAATTTATTGGGGCTAACAAAGGCTAGCAGTCCAACTGCAAATACGCAAAGAAGTTCCGGTTGGAGTGCGGGTACACCCTCTACCACGTCAATGGCTGCCTACAACCCCACGCTCTTCTTTGAGCTCATGCGATCAGTGGTCTACTCCGACACCCTGAAGAACTCGCTGTACTTCAGGACGACGAAGGGCTTCGACGACCACGTGTACTTCACCTTGAGCAAGTTCAACTACAACCTCCGGAAGGCTCTGAAGGTGATGGCGAGGGTGATCCATCTAAAATATCGGATCTCTAGTCGGATTCGTAGCGATCTCCTGGAGCAGGTTATGGGTACGCGTATACAGCAGCGTATCATGGCCCAGATAGACTCAGTAGGCTGTATTTCCCCAGACTTAATTTTAATTTATATTAAAAGTGCCATGGACAAATAGCATTTATGTATTGGCTACGATGTACGCTACAACTGCATTGGGTTCTACCCAAAATACGACTGGAATTTATAAATAAAATTTTATTTAAAATTCATGAGTGCACCAGTACATTTTACATTTCACATTGGGACTAAGGGGTGGGGGGTCATGGCTAGGGGCGCGTGGATCCTTGGCGCAAGTGGCAGGGTCGTCATTTTCCTCGGTTGCATCAGGGTTCGCTGCACTGCAGGACAGCCTCTTGAGGCCATTGAAAATCAGGAACTCCTCCCGGCCCAGCCCATTAAGCCACCCGATGAAGCCCGAGCCCGACTGCTCGATGGACCACATGGTGCACTCCCTTAAAATAGTACTGGATCCGTATCTCTTCAGCAGGTGCCATAGCTGTCCTTGGTTTGAATTATCCATCCTTCCAAACTCGTGCTGTAAGCACCCCCGCCCGGATATCCCAACCACCCGGACTACTCGAACGGGAGCACTTACGGAAGGAAAAAGAATGAACCACAAGACAAGAACCACCCTGGCATGCATACACAAGAATTAAAACAACGGAAGCGAAATCTATATACATGCATGCACTACGGGAACATCGCTAGCACAATGGTCACAAGATAAATGAATGAATTTAGACTCCTGTGCCAACATACATAAGACACGAGGGAAGACCTGACATAGTAAAAATAATAGAGTAAATTCTACTGAACTATCAGAGTTGACCGGGACTAATGGGACTACCTGTACACCATACCGACTCTGCTGCTAAAATCTGACTCTCTTGCTATGGCCTATGCTGCCACTATCTAGAATGATGGAAAGCAAAGTGAGTCGAGAGACTCAGCAAGCATAAAGAAAGAAAGGCTGAAGGTTGTATAGATCCAATAAGCTTTCCCCCATAACACCAACCCTCAAGTACACACAAGCCATGAGACGCTACCACATAATAGTCTAGCATAATGAAAGCACATATCGGTCCTTGGGGCCCACACAAGACACACGACACCCAAGTCCCATACCAACCTGCCGTTGCCCTGAAAGGCAACATAAATCTCCAACAAACCTGCACGCGCTATCCCGGATCGGTGTTCCCATCACCCGTGTGTCCGTGTCGGTACTCCCGACACCCGAGCCATAGGCTCTCTCGGAACGATCCTCCCGTTCGAGATCTGATAACTACAAGTAACCATGCAATGCATATAAAAATGCAATGGCATAGTGAGCATCAACGTGATACACTGACGCTCATACATTTAGGCATCAGGCCATACTCTGCCCACATAGTAAACCACACGCGATGCATATGCTCATGCTGGATGCAACCTAACCAAGCTAGAATGTTCGTGTCCCAAGCATACTCAATAAATGAATATCCCAACATGCAACCCGTACCCATGTGCATATCAAATCATGAATAGTAATATAATGAATCTAATCGTGCAGTAATTCACATACTGACAGAGCTAGTCAGCAGTGCTCGACACCGATCAACGGCCAGTGACTAGGAGTGTCCACCCGACGGTCCAATTCAGGGCCGTACAATAGTCTACCCTAATGTCATCAAATAGCTGACCCCTGCCCCATTGCTCGATAGCTCTAACCGAACCATAAATAAACCCCAGAAAACCGTCAATAAGCCTGCACGTCTAGGAACCTAGTCCCCAAGCTGGGTTCAGTATCATTCCGAAAGGAATGGGGGCGGTACAAACCCCCGTAGGCACACAATAAATAAAACTCTAGAAGTCTTGAATTTAATTTAAATTAAAACAAATGAATAATAACTCAATAAATAATGCTAGGCGCCAAATTAGAGTAAGGGAGGGGATAAAATACAAAAAACCACAGAGTCTCTCATGAGAATTAAAGAACATGAGGAGAGGGTTAGAGCTTGCCTCTACACGGTTGTTTCTTACCTTTCTTGCACTCCTGTTGCGAAGTAAAACGTTTGCTAGCAATAAAGAAAATCGTAGCTTTAATTAAATAAATCTACCATGTAATATAATTAATTTAGCCGTCTAAATTCCCACGTAGACGCACCACAATTAAAATCCCATTGAGTCTCATATTTATTTTAAATTAAATCATGTCAATAGCATCCTCAATTTATATAATTAATACGCGACACTGAAACTAGTTAAGGGAAGGCGATGGGTTCATAAAATAGAAAAAGATTGCAAGGGTAGAGGGAGCTTGCCTCTATTTAGCTGTTTATAGCGTTTTCACACTTAAATGTCACCAAATTAATACACGCTGTAAAATGGAATAACTCTCAAAATTAATAAAATTGAGCTCAAAATAAAATTTCAACCGCACAGAATGATTAATACACATTTTTTTACTTACCTGACTAATTAAAACCCATTTAAATCTCATTTAATTTTGGATTTTGCCCCCAAATTCCTTCATTTCTTCATTACAGCGCCGTTGCTTCTTCTTCAATTTTTAATTGCTGCTTGCTGCTCGAAATGATCCCCGATTGCTGCTAAAATCGGGCTTTAAAAAGCCAAAAAGTGGGCGGCTTAGCACGCGTCGCGTGGCAGCTGCTGGTTGCCCACCGCCTTGTCCAAAATGACGCCGTTTTGGGCAAGATTTTAGCTAGAAAAATTAGTCAAAATCCCTCCTACGCGGGTTCGAACCCGCGACCTGCCATTTGCCTCTTTCGCGCGTGTACTGCCTGCGCTACTTGCCATCCTTAACATTAATATGCATTGCATTAGATTTAAAGTGACTTCTTAGCCCTTTGCGAGATTTGCACCAGCACCCATAACTTCTGAAAAACTCACTTGCATCCCCATATTCAATTTCCCTCTTAATACACTTATACCACAAATTTTCAGAAAATTCACTAAATTAATTTATTTTCTTATTTTCATAAGTACTCCCAAATTACTAATAATTACTATTAACACCAATTAAATTAATGACTCCCCAATAAATAATTATTTTCTCAAAATAACATAAATACACATTTTCTTAAATCTCCAAATACCCAAATAAATTAATATTTCCTTTTAACCCAGAAATATTCAATAATCACCACAAATACGATAATTAATATTGATTAATCATTCTCAAATAATTTAATTAATTACCTTTAGTTCCCTATTTTCCTCAAAACCATATAAATAAATACTTTCTCTTGAATTCCTAATTATTCAATAATGCTCTCAATATTGATTTGAATAATTATTATTTATTTTCAAATTTCGGGATATTATAATTCTCCCCTCCTTATAAGAATTTTATCCTCGAAATTCGCACTCAATCTATCTCCTAAAGACACGCTCGCGAGTCATATGATATTACTCAATATCACCAGAGGGACATTTCATATTATCATTTTCCAGTATTCCCACAAGTCCAAGTCCATGACATATCCTACTTGACTTAATACACTAGCACATTTCCCTAATCCATCACCTCAATAGGACCACGTCATGACCACTAATACCTTAACCAACGTAAGGAACATCATCAATCATATTACATATAACAATAAGGTTTCCCTATTACAGTATTATAATCCAACCGTTCCCCAAAGCTATCTCGCGTTCTCATCGCACTTCTGTTTGGTACTATCTCGATCACATATCAACCTAAAAGTAGCTTAAAATTCAGAGATATTCAATCTCAATGATAAATGGATCTGTAGCACAAAGCTCAATGCAAATGCAACTAACTACAAATACAACCGGTAACGACAGGAGTAAAGCCACCCTCTTACATGTCAAGAGGCTAATACTCGGTAACGTGACCAATCAAACGATACTACATACTCAATCAAGGATTCAACAGTAATATCCTTTAGTCTAACTTTTTCAACTGATTCTTAACCAGGTACACAACATTTTCTCGGCAGTACTTTCTCCCACAATTTGTCGTGTATGCTCGGGGTTCCGTCAATAAATACGCGTAGTCATTTAATTGGGACTACCAAAGAATATACGTTCTCCACTCAATACATCTCGAGATCTAAAATGTCACCAAATCACCTCTCCTAAAGGAATCAGCACCTCCAATTGTGGGTTCCTATTATGACTTATTCGGTGATCACCAATCCTCAGTCTTGTCCTGTTGCTGATTGATTAGTGATTAATTTTATAAAAATTTTATTATAATTATACCCTTCTTTTGATCTTAAAAATAGTTTAAATTAGATATTAATATATATTTTATGGTTATATGCAAGTTTAAATTGAAAAATGAATGAAATGAAATTTTAAAGTAAAATTTAATAATAATAATAATAATATATAAAATTATATATAATACATATACATCATTATATGCATGCATGTAATATATATATATATAATATAATATAATATATATATGTGCCATGTGTAATACATATATATAATATATAATTTATTAATAACATTAAATTATTTTTATTTTTTTAGGCATGAAGAATTCAAGCCCATGAAGACTTAAAGTCCATGAAGAATTCAAGTCCATGAAGAAATCAAACCCATGAAGAAATCAAACCCATGGAGAAATCAAGCCCATGAAAAATTAAAGTCCATGAAGAATTCAAGCCCATAAAGAATTAAGGCCCAATTTGAGCAACCCATGGAAGATATTATTTGGAGAAGGCCCAAGGATTATTTTTAATCCTAATGAAGATTAAAAACCAATTTAAAGAAATCTATTTTTATTTTTTATGTGAGAGCTTTATTAGGTGTGTTTTTTAACTAAAATCCATTTAACTATTAGGTGGATATTATAGCTAAAATCTATTTAACTTTATGAGTGCTTTATTAGGTATGTATTTTAGCTAAAATCCATTTAATATTAGGTGTGTATTATAGCTAAAATCCATTTAACTTTAAGTGTGTGAGTGCCCATTAGATATAATTATGTCTAATTGAATAATTGAAATTGTGTGGTTTGTATTGCATCTTGTGGCCTATAAATAGCTCACTTGATTGCATTTGTAAGGGTGATTATTATTCTTGAATAAAAGTTTAGTTATTTCCTTATAATTCTCTCTTTGAGAATTGTTCTTGTTCTTTCCCATTTTTTTAGTATTCTCTCTTGTGATCTTACTTACTTCCTTTCTTCTTTTAAATTCTTATGTCATTTATTATTACTTTATTATTCACCGCCTAAATGGCCGGTTAATTTATGCCATTAAATTTCTGCAATTTTAATTCTTATCATTTAATTGTTCACCGCCTAAATGGACGGTTAGTTTATGCCTTTAAATTCTTGCAATTTTAATTCTTGTATTTTAATTATCTACCGCCTAAATGGCCGGTTAGTTTCTTCTATTTTAATTCCTGTCATTTAAATTCTGTTATTTAAATTATGTCATTTAAATTCCTGTCAATTAATTTAATGGAGATGAGTAGCTAAATCTAATCTTGGGTTAAGGCAAGGACAGTGTCCAACGCCAATGATTCCCAAAGAAAGCTGCGTTTTAAATAAGTAACATTAATTTAAATTTCAGTATGAGTGTGTATTAATTATTGAAAAATCACTAGGTTTGGATTGGAGCGTAAGCCTAACTTAGAGCTTTCATTCCATGTATGAGAGTTACTAGAACTGGAAACGCTATCATACCCAAACCCGGATGATTAATTTAGTTGTTTTGTGTATTAATTACAATTGAATTTATGGTGGTTGCTTAAATTAGAATCCCGCATATCATGTATGGGGATTGCTTAACCTAGAACTATCATCATCTCTAATTGCATTTAATAACAAACCCTCATATCTGAAATTAAATTAATGTTGCTAATCTTTTATACTAAAATTTGGGAATCAACGGGTTGGTACTGAAATTGTCTTAACTCAAGTACTATCCAAATTCATATTTTTACTTTTAATGTTTATTTCAATTTTTGCCTTACTTTATTTTCTAGTATATGTTGTCTAAAAACAAAACCATAAAAAATCTTGTTGTCAATTTGTCCAAATGCGTGTGCGTGTGTGTGACATTCTTTTTCTTTTGCCATAAATAAATCTCTCAGTGGACGACCTGGATTCATCCAGAAAATATAAATTTAAATTTGGACTACAACTGCACTCGTACACTGGCGAGTATAAACCTCTCACTAAAATAAAAAAAAAATATAAAAGTTTTATTATGATTTGTTTTTATTGTGTTTTAATTGCAGGGTGAGAGTGCAGTCACTGATCTTAACAACAAATAGCTAATTTGCCATATCTCCTCTTAATCGATAAATACTAACCCTAACCTCCTCAAAAACTCTATAAGTTAGCTGGAACACGATCTTTAGAATTCGTTTTTATCTATTCTATAGTCCGCTTGACTGAATGCACCTCACCATAACAGTAATTGTTCTAATCCCCAAGGCATCTCATAGGTCTCACTTTTGGGGAGAAGTAACTTAAAAATGTGGGTTAAGCATTCTTATGGCGGGCATAACAGACCATCTCATGCTTCCATTGATGTACCACTTGACTAGCACCCAAAAGAGTCTCATATCCTCACTCGATCAATAACCGACTCTAGGGCATGTGGTCCGTGATTAGTATCGCACGAACTCACAACAACCACTATCCTTACAGTAGAAGCCTACAGTTACTTAGACATACAACTAACTTCGGTCCTGGCAATACACCTGAGTATCTCCTGCAATCTTAGAAGGGTTTTCCTATTACTAATTCATTTTATCTCAGATGCTCTACAGTGACCCAAAACGTCTGCTACCACATTTGCTTTACTCTATTTATTACAAAATCTCACAGCCTTAGTCCTTCATCACGCCAATCGCGGCGTCACCTGTACTCTACTCCACCTGTAAGAACTAAACACCTACACCTTATCTAGGTAGCGATGCCGAATCTCCAAGTAGCATAACCGCTGTAAACTCTAAGTCTACAATTCCGTAGTAGTCCTTCAGTGAATTCACATTACAGATCTCTCTTAGGATAAGCTCGACCCTAGGCTTATCGTAAATACATTTACACCAAGCACACATCTCAATACCTACGGATCTACCATTTACCATCGAACTCCTATAGCACATTCCCACCACGTGGGACCTTTCCGTATCTCTCTTGGAAAAATCCAATCATAGACCTTCAGCTCACATTCTACCATGACCTCATCTCCCATGAAATTGATGCAAGCTTTTTGTAGGGCATCGACAACGCCTGAGGAGATCAAGGGAACTCTAGACCTATATCTCTATCGCCAGTCTCGATCAATCCATAAATACTGCGAAGGCGTCGGTCAGCTCAAATGGCATGGCCACGAACTTATAGAGGTCGTACGAGTACAATGAGCAATCATTAGAAAACACCTCAAAATTAGCCCGACAAATCATTTGCTTGGGAGAAGGGACATTTATGCCTCAAGGCTGCCCGGTTCAATTGCATGATTAATCTCTTACTAAGGCAACCTCCTCGGTAAATCTTCAAGAAGGTCAAGAGTATCCCATGCTCATTCACAACCGGGGAAGGAAATTAGCCATACACGCCTTTATCATAAGCAACGTGTGCCCTAAATGCATCTTTAAAAGTTCCCTTAATCATTTTCCTTAAACGAGGTATGTAACACCCCAAGTTTAAAAATCATAAAAACCTAGATGTGTTGACATTTACTTCACTTTAAATGCGGAAATAAAATAAATTCGTCTTCAACTTATCTATTTTTACTTCTTTTTTTTACCTCACACACACATATATATATTTACATATATATATATTTTGAAAAAAAAAATTCTATAGAAGTTTTGGCAGAATCTCCCCTATAAGTTTGACTTAACCAACCTGTAGAGGGACACCGCACTCACAACCATAGAAATATTAACTAACTAAGTAAATAACTCAGTCCAAATGGAAGTTGAGTCCAATCAAACCAAAACTATCTTATTCGAAATCTCAAAATTAAACAATTAAAGAAGTGGGTAAGTAAACAATTAACGAACAAAAGTCACAAACCACAAGTCCAAAACTAAAACCATATGCCATTGGGTACTGGGTGAGTCTGCCTCCAAGCGATCTCCTCAATCCATCTAGCTCTCATCACCTGAAACTTAGGGAAAATAAAAGGGTGAGCTAAAACTCAACAAGTAAACTCCATGCACATGATGCATGCTTGTGATATGTAAAGTTTGAATAAATTTGAAAAATTTATCCCCATTTACTTTAACTTCTCAAAAACATTTCATTAGTATTATGAGCTCATAGGGTGTGTGATCTAGCCAATCAGAATGCAGTGGGTAATTCTTATTTGGAACCAGATTCATTCCACCGATGGTACCACAAAGCGACAAAAAAATTCTTTCCACTTTCAACTTTCACATTCACATTACTTTATCAATCGGGTGTGTTGGTCCCCCACGCCCCATTTCCCACTCATATTGTTCATGGCATAAACACTCACCCATTTCCTTTAAAACTTGAGTTACATATCTTTGAAAGAAAATTTGCAACTTTACATATCTTTCTTTGAAAACATTTAATTTTCTCAAATCAATGCCTATGCGTGTTCATTGATGCAATGGCATGATATATATATGTACATGCTTAATCGTTTTCATTGTAGGTAAGGAAATGGCACATGAAATGAAAAGATTTAGCATTAAATACTTGCAAGCCAACGACAAAGCACAATTTTTCCACATTAATCGTTCAACATGGGTGAAAATTAGAGAGAGTTTACTTACCTAAAGTCTTTAAAGTTCACTCATTGGATTTGCAAGTGGAAGAGTCTTAAATGCCCACGCCGTCAATGTGCCAAAAATCCTAGTTCATTATCAATGACGTTAAATTTTTTTAATAATCCTTACCTTCTAAACATGACTCCAATTCACTACTATTTTTCTTAAGTTAATTTATTATGATACTACATGTATAAATAGTTTTAAATGAAAAAATATAAAGAAAACATTTACAATATAAACCTACTAGTGAAACATTACCCATTTATGAATCTAAACCGTTGGCCCTTACGAAGACAAACATAAATTGAAATTCTTAGCACCAAAATCATGTGAATCCAATTTTGTGAGCTAAATAACTCATAGAGATACATTCTCAATTAAATTCACATCAAGATTCAGATTTCAAGACCCACAAAATATTTTTTCCAAATCCACAAACAAAATTATTATTATTTTTTTATGGCAGCATGCAGTAAAATATTTCAAAAAATCGTTTAAAAATAGGAAAAGATATCGTAAAATTATAAAATTTACACATAATGTAGTAAACTCTTATAAGTTCATCATATAAAAAAATGAGCTCATTACAGTAACGTTTGGGGTTCAAAAATATTTTTCTATCCTCCAAAATACTGTTCTCGTATGAATCTATCAATGTATACGAAAAATATCATAAAAACCTATACGAGCCTCCAAATGAGGTCATTCCAAGTCTAGATCATAAACAACTCATAGAGGATCATTTTCCAATTTGAATCTCACCAAAATTCGACATATACAATTTTTAGCAAATTTTTAAAGTAAAAGTAGAAAAGCTGTTAAATCTAGGCAGCATTATTGTTCCATTAGATCTATCAAAATTACATGCCTCTATAATACCCGATCAATATAAAATCAAACCAATCATATGTATTCTGCCACATCTATGTATACATATTGGGGAGAGGTGATGTATACATTCCTCTATAAAATTACATGCCTCTATAATACCCATCTTATTAAAGGTAGATTTTGGGAAAAATTAAATAAAACAAAAGTTACCTCATTCTTCTTTTTCTTCGTCTCTTTTTCTTGGGGAGAGGTGATGTGTGTGTTGAGAGAAGAGAGGAGTGAGATGTGTGTGAGAGAGAGAGAGAGAGGAGTGAGATGTGTGTGTGAGAGAGAGAGAGGAAGTGAGATGGGTGAGGGAGAGACGTGAGATTTGGGAGGGGAGAAAGATATATATTAGGGTTTCTCTTTTTCTCTTTTTATTAGGTTTTGAGTTGGGTGGGCTTTATTTGGGCTTTGGGCTTTTGAGTTTTTTTTTTTTCTCACTTATTGGGCAAAAATGAGTCTTCTATAAATTAGGCCCAACCTTAAATTAATTTATGTTTTAGGTCCTATTGAGTGCTATAAAAATTCAAACCCAAATAAATATATTTAGCCACTTGAATTGAATTTGATAAACATACAATACACTTGAAAATTCTTAAATCAATAGTAACACATTAAACTACATAATAACAAATTATCAATTTTTTTTTCTAATTAGCACATTGAGCGTGATGACGTCAATTTCCTTCCACTGCATAACAAGGCTGAATAATTGACAATAATAATTATAATTAAATAATTTATTATGGTATAAGAAATAAAATTACCCAAAATTTATAAATGCATGTAAAATGACACTCGGTGTTATAACTCCTTACCCCCTAAAAATAAATTTCGTCCTCGAAATGAAAACTTATAAGAAAAATTGTGGACACTTGGCGCGCATCTCATCCTTAGGCTCTCAAGTCACCTCTTCTACCGCATGATTTCCCTATATGACCTTGACTAACATTATCTTCTTCTTCCTTAGTTCCTTGCTGGCCTTCTCTAAGATTTTGATCGGTGATTCCTTGTACGTTAGATCTTCACGAAGGTCTAGAGACTCGTAACTGAGAATGTGTGATGTGTTTGGAATATACTTCATGGAATACATTATGTATCCTCGATAATGCTGGTGGCAGTGCAACCTGATAAGCCAATTCATCGACCCCTTTCCTTGTCTTAGGTAAGCCAACCACAAAGTTCATGTCGTGGCCATATCTTTTCCAGAGTGTCCTGTCACCACCTTTTGACCACTGCTTGCCAAAATATCTTATTTCAAACCCTATATTGCTCCATGTTTCGAAACATAGGGTCAGGAGTATGAATACCCTAAAATCCCCGAACATAAGTTTTCGCATGTTTGGAATTTTTTTTTTTTTTGGCCAAAATTTTTGGAATAATTAAAACACATTTTTGCATAAAATTTCTGGAATCTTTTATATATATATATTTTATTATTATTATTATTTATATAAGTATATATATATACCATTTTTTTTTCTCCCTTATTTCTTTTTCCTTCTTCTTCTTCTTCTTCTTCCTTCCTTCCTCAGCAGCGAACCGACCCTGCGCACGAATAGCCACTGGCCGCCTTTGCCTTCCAGCGTCGCCACTACTTCCGACGACCGCCGCTGTCCCCTCTGCAAGTGCCTCCAACGCTTGCTTCGCCATTGATCGCAAGCCACCGTTAGGCTTCTTCGCACCTCCAATCGCCGATCACCATCTCCAACGGCCCAAACGGCCCTCTGTAGGCCAGATCCAGTCGTCGCTACCGCTGCTAGCTACCTCGCGCAGCCAGCGGCCACCAGCCACGGCCCAACTTCCCTCGGCCGCCACCTCGACCGTCGCCGATTCTACCATTGTTGCCAGATCCTGGTCGATCCGACCCGACTTGGCTTGACCTGACTCGACCTGTTTCAGGTTTGACCTATTATCGATTCGACCCATTAGATCTGACCCATATCTGTTTTGACTCATCTATTTAGATCCGACCCATATTTGATTTGTTTAGATTTAGACAGATCCAGATCTATCATGCCAAGGAGCAACATACCACGACCCCAGCCTCGGTGTGGTGCCTGCATAGTCTTGCATGCCCAATGCCCTCCACGGTGCTTCTTTGCACCATACTTCAGCCATGAGGAAGGAGTTATTGACTTTTCTGCCATCCACAGAGTTTTTGGTGTCAGCAATGCCTCCTTCCTTCTGTACCAGGTTCCGGCAAGAGACCGGTCTGAGGCAGCTGTTTTACTTACCATTGAGGCTTTAGCTCGGCTCCAAGATCCCGTCTATGGATGTGTATCCCACATTCTTACCCTTCAGCAGCAAGTTAGTGATTTGCAAACTTATCGAGCTTATTTACAAGATTCACTATTCGTATATTATTCTTCGTATCCCCAACCTGTTCCTCAACCCGATCAAAATCCGAGTTGGAATTTCGATCTTCCTATCATCCCAGAGAATGTCTCTCATCCTAGTTTCCAAGAGGCTACTCTTCCACTTTACCCTGGCAAAGCCAGTAGTAGCCAAATGCCACCTCCAGATGACATCGATGAGTTAGGACCTATCGTGTTTGGCAACCGTCGTCGTCACTGAGCATCGGCATCATTATCAGTTTTATGGTTTGCCTTTTTTCTTTTCTTTTAAGTAATTGTATGGCTTGATCTCTTGTAACTATTTGAACATATGGAATGAATATTATGCTTTGGTACTTTTAACGTTTCATTCCCTTGTTTTACTCTCGATTGTATATTGATCATAAGATATCTTAGCCTCTTGCAACTGTTTTAATAATTCATCAAATCGAGGTAAAATATCAGCTTTTAATTATCACCCGATAACTCGCGCCCTTAATCAAGTCACACATAGCTAAGCATCCAATAACCTCAAGCTATCATTGTCAATTTCATTATTAAAAATAATCCTGTTAAATCTTCTGAGAATGTGTCTTGGAATTTTTTTTTTTTTACGGCTTTTCACTGGCTGCAAGTGCCTATACCTCATATCAATAGGCTCCTTATTTTCGTAACTTGCTGACATCATTTTAATGATTGTCTAGCTACACATCTCTCAATTTACCTACCAGGGCTACCTAGACTAACCGTTGCGAAGTAAAACGTTTGCTAGCAATAAATAAAATCGTAGCTTTAATTAAATAAATCTATCGTGTAATATAATTAATTTAGCCGTCTAAAATCCCACGTAGGCACACCATAATTAAAATCCCAATGAGTCTCATATTTATTTTAAATTAAATCATGTCAATAGCATCCTCAATTTATATAATTAATACGCAACACTGAAACGAGTTAAGGGAAGGCGAGGGGTTCATAAAATAGAAAAAGATTGCAAGGGTAAAGGGAGCTTGCCTCTATTTAGCTATTTACAGCGTTTTCACACTTAAATGTCACCAAATTAATACACGCTGTAAAATGAAATAACTCTCAAAATTAATAAAATTGGACTCAAAATAAAATTTCAACCGTACAGAATGATTAATACACATTTCTTTACTTACCTAACTAATTAAAACCCATTTAAATCTCATTTAATCTTGGATTTTGCCCCCCAAATTCCTCTATTTTTTCATCACGGCGCTGCTGCTTCTTCTTCAATTTTTAATTACTGCTTGCTGCTCGAAATGATCCCCGATTGCTGCTGGCTGCCCACCGCCTTGCCCAAAACGGCGCCATTTTGGGCAAGGTTTTGGCTGAAAAATCAGCTAAAATCCCTCCAGTGCTCGCACCAGCGCAAGTTCAAACCCGCGACCTGCCATTTGACCCTTGCGCGCGTGTGTTGTCTGCGCTACTTGCCATCCTTAATATTAATATGCATTGTATTAGATTTAAAGTTACTTCTCAGCCCTTTGCGAGATTTGCACCAGCACCCATAACTTCTGAAAAACTCACTTGCACCTGCACATTCAATTTCCCTCTTAATACACTTATACCCCAAATTTCCAGAAAATCCACTAAATTAATTTATTTTCTTATTTCTATAAATACTCCCAAATTACTAATAATTACTATTAACACCAATTAAATTAATGACTCCCCAATAAATAATTATTTTCTCAAAATAACATAAATACATATTTTCTTAAATCTCCTAATACCCAAATAAATTAATATTTCCTTTTAACCCAGAAATATTCAATAATCACCACAAATACGATAATTAATAGTGATTAATAATTCTTAAATAATTTAATTAATTACCTTTAATTCCCCATTTTCCTCAAAACCACATAAATAAATACTTTCTCTTGAATTCCTAATTATTCAATAATGCTCTCAACATCAATTTGAATAATTATTATTTATTTTCAAATTTCGGGATATTACATGCGCGGCTTTGGGCTGGCCTTTGCCCGCAATTTAGGGGCACGGCCCACACAGTTATCAATATTATCCCACTCGCCTGCACCTGACACTAATTTCATCACCCTTTCCAAAATTTGTGGGTTCCATATTTGAACACAAAATCCCCTCGATTGACATGTGGCACAATAGGACGACACGCCCCCACCATCAGGCGACAAGTGCTCGCACCAGGGAAGAAGAGCCAGAAGTTATGTGGCCACATGTCCCCCATTCACATTCGGGAGTACGAATTCACACAGGGTACGCGTACTTCCTCATGACATGTCACATTAGCCCTTTTAAAATTTGAAAAAGCAATAATTGAGTTTTCAAACCCCCGCAACTTTTTAACTCACAGGTGGGGCCCCCTTTGTGCAAACCCACCCTCTTTCTCCAGTACGCGTGGGGCCCGTCTACGCCTCTCAACCAATTACCTTTTCACACTAGCCATGTGCATGCATTGTTCCCATTGTGCAAAGTCCACGTCAGACGTACTTCAAACGTGGCTTTATGCCGGCCAACCAATGGCCAGCAAGTGGACCAACCACGCCACGCCACGTGGTGAACAAAGAAGGAGCTAGAGGCCCTTGTAATATTAAAGGGCCTCTAGCGAGGGGAGGTATATAAGCGACACCAGTTACCCCAATTCCAAGGACTTTTACCCTGGGCTCCAAACTGGTGTCACCCCCCTTATTTACAAAAATGCCACGCCCTTCTTCCAAATTTCGTATTAATGCCAAAAATATTTTCCTAACCTATCCCCAGTGCTCTCTCTCGAAGGAAGACTGCCTCCAGCAGATCACCAACCTCAACTACCCCATAAAACCTGTTTACATATGGGTATGCCCGGAGGCTTACCAAGACAGCAGCTCGTAGCTGCACTGCCTCATCCAGTTCAAGGGCAAGTTCTAAACGATGAGCCAGAAGTTCTTCGACCTGGTCTCTCCGACCAAGTCCTCACACTTTCACCCTAACGTGCAGCCGGCCAAGTTATACTCCGCGGTACAGTCCTACATTGCCAAGTGTGACAACCACATTGACTGGGGAACATTCCAGCCGGAACAAGGCCTATGCGGACAAGATGTCGGACGTTTACACAGCTGCGCTTGCCACCGGGGATAAGATGAAGGCACTGGAGGTTGTCCAAAAAGGTGACGCAAGAGGTTATTATCTTAATAGGGATAGACTTGTTCATAATTTTGAAAAACATTTCCAAAAGCCTCCCAAGGCATATGAGCCCGAATTTTGAATTTTCTCACATGTTCCCATGGACCTCCTTGAATGGGCCGCAGATAATGTCAAGCCCAAGCGAAGCAAGCCCAGCAGGTCCACGAGCATCATTCTAGAAGGCCTTTCAAGGACTGGCAAGACTTGCTGGGCAAGGAGCCTGGGCCTGCACAATTATTACATAGGGTACCTCGACATGGGCCGACACGATGGTGATGCCTGGTACAACGTCATCGACGACGTGGACCCCCAGTACCTGAAGCACTGGAAGAAATTTATTAGGGCCAACAAAGGCTGGCAGTCAAAGTGCAAATACGCAAAGCCAAAGTAGATCAAGGGAGGATCCCCTGCATTGTCCTATGCAATGACGAGTTCAAGAGCAGCTATAAAGAGTTCATTGAGAAGGATGAGAACGCATCCCTGAAGAGGTGGACCCTGACAAATGCTGAGTTCTACTTCATCTCCGACCCTTCTTCTCAGACGGAGACCGAGAAGACACCCCCGAGCGCGAAGATTCAGCACGCCATAACCAAGAGGAACATGAGGGGCAAGAAGTTCCGACTGGAGTGCGGGTGCACCCTTTACCACGTCAATTGCTGCTTACAACCCCACGCTCTTCTTCGAGCTCATGGGGTCAGGGGTCTACTCCAACACCCTGAAGAACCCGTTGTACTTCAGGACGACGAAGGGCTTCGACAACCACGTGTACTTCACCCTGATCAAGTTCAATTACAACCTCCGGAAGGCTTTAAAGGCGACGACGGGGGTGATCCACCTGAAATATTGGATGTCTGGCCGGATTCGTAGTGATCTCTCAGAGTAAGTTATGGATACGCGTATACGGCAATGTATCATAGCCCGGATAAACTCAGTAGGCTATATTTTTTTTGACTTAATTTTAATTTGTATTAAAAATGTCATAGACGAATGGCCTTTATGTATCGGCTACGATATACGCTATGACCGCATTGGATTCTACCCTATAGAAGCTTCTTACCTAATATTATATAGATATACTAGGGAATGCCCGTGCCTAAAGGCACGGTGTAAATAATATAAAATTAAATAATATTAAGATTAAACACTGAATAAAAAATAAAAATTAAAGTTATTGTATATTTATTTCCTTTCTCTTAATGTTTTATAATAAAAAATAAAAAAATTAAATTAAAAGAAGTATTCTATAATCTAAACAAATTAAATATTTATTTAAATATCAAACAATACATACCAGTTAATGCTATTGTTGCCAATCAAATATCAAATACTACTACTACTACTGCTGCTACAAATAGAAATTAAAATTAAAATGCACACCATTTAGTGTTACTGCTGCCAATAAACATTATATTGTCATTCATCAAAAGAGTAAGTCAAAATTTTACAAAAAGTGAGTTAAATCTTTACAATATATGTATGCTTTACAAAAAATGTGTCAATAACATGTCTTCAAACATGTGTTTGCCCGAACTTCCTCCTCATTACTTTTCAAAAAGTCTTCGTATCAACTTGTATGTATCCCTAATAAGAAACATGCACAATAATTTGGTAATTTATGAAACAAAAAAAATATAGATTAGTACATTTATTGGAAATATGTATATCAAAATATACTTTGAGATTGAAATTACCTTATTATATTCCTATCGAAGTAAGGTAGTTGTATTTCTCCTTTTAAGCTCCATATATTTTTCGATCCAATTCTACAAAAGTTTATATTTTAAATTATTATTAAATTAAAATTTAAAAATAATATTAAGATTAAAATATATGCAACATGTGTTTTTCTCTTAGTAGTAGTACTAATTGGTGTGTATTTTAATTTTAATTTATATTTGCAGCAATAGTAGTAGTATTTGATATTTAATTTTTTTATATTTGATTGGCAGCAATAGCACTAACTGGTATGTATTATTTAATATTTAAATTTTAATTTAATTTATTCAGATTATAGAACAATTTTTTTAATTTATTTTTTTTATTTTTTATTATAAAACGTTAAGAGAAAGGAAACAAATATAAAATAACTTTAATTTTTATTTTTTATTTAGTGTTTAATCTTAATATTATTTAATCTTATATTATTTACATTGTGCCTTTAGGCACGGGCATTCTCTAGTTTATATAATAAAACACAACGATTTTTGAAATAATAAAAAGAGTATATAACACTAAATTTTTAAAAAAATTTATATGACAATATTAAAAAAAATTAAAAATTATTGAGAAACCATACCACGGGATGGGCATTTTTCTTCCATTTGCCAGAAGGGGCAGGCTTTTCTTTTTCCTTTGCCTTTCCCTATAATAATAAAAAATAAGTAGATTATATTTATAATTTTTTTAAATGATAAGAAAATGCATATCCAATCTTGAAGTGACTTTTAGGCTTTCCTCACGAATGCGAATAGTATTAAGATCACGTTCATCGCGAATAACAACATTAACATTTCTTTCTTGAAGAAATCTAACCTATACATGTAAACACTTTAGAGTGATAAATAAAATTTTATACACATAAATAAAAAAATTAGTAAACGAAGTCGATATTACGGTTCGATGTAAGTCTCCATCCACCTGTAAAGTATGAGGGAAAAAAATTAGATATGATAAGTATTTTTTTTAAAAAAAGAATAGGCCTTACATTAAATTTATATGAAGAAAAAAAAAACTTACTTGACCAAAAATAGTAATATTGTCCATAACTGTTGTACTTCAACCTAAAAAATAAATCAGTTGTTACCAAATTAGATAATAAAATTAAATATTTTATTTAAATAAATAACGAAATCAGATAATAGAATAGATGATGAGAAGATGAAAAAAATATATAAACCAAAATGATAAAAGATCAACCCAATGTTTAGAATAAATTTATTTTAACAATCACATTAAAATTAAAATCAAAACCTAGTATAAATAATTATCAGTTGGAAAGTCTAAGATGAATAATTAGAAAGTAAAATTAAGGAAGATGACGACCCTGATTTTTTACACTTAATTTTTTTTTATAAAAATAAAAATAAAATAGCATTTATGTTAGGTTAAATGAGCTTCCGGGCAAATTGGGTCTTGATAGAGAATTTGCTTGGTACATGAAATTATCATTGACTATTTTTAGTTGCTTAATTTAAATTTACAATTTTCAATGAGTTATAATTTACGTACACTACTCTTATGAATTATAATTTTTCTCAGAAAAACTTAAATAAGTTATATTATATAAAAAAATAAACACTTATATTTGAGTCCAACTCATGAAAAAAATAAAATTGTATAAACACATAAATGGATCCAACTCATTTTCGTCCCATAAAATTTTTAAAAGATAAAATTATATATTTGGATCAAACTCAATTGTACCCAATATAATTGTTAGATAAAATTAAAATGTTTGAATAAATTAAACTCATTTTCTTTTGTTATATTTTTTTGTTCTTCCAATACTAAATTTCTTTTCTCTAGAAAGATGACAAAAATTATAATTTACAATTTTTCCATAGATACACATATATATGACACTGATTTATAATTTAAATTTAATTTATTATTTAAATTAATACACATACACATGACATTAATTTAAAATTTAAATTTAATTTATCATTAAAATTAATATAAAAAAATCTCAATTAAAACTAAAGCTATATTACATGAAAATGTATATTAAACTTAATTAAACAACTTTAATATAATTAGATCAAATGGCCCATTACCTAAATTCTTAATTATTACTAATTTTAAATATAATTATTATGAATTTGTATTTATTATTTTACATTATAATTATTATAAAATGGCCCACTACCTAAGTATTTATTATATAAATTATTATTATGGTCCCAATCTTTGTTTCTAGTGAGATTTAATTGCCCTCAATGTGTACAAAATGGGTACAAAATTTTGCATTAGATACACACAGCGCTTATACATACACTAAGAATTTTGCTATAAGCGTATACACATTTTATTATATATAACAGAAGAATGTACACACGCACACATAATGCTGAAATACACACACACACACAGCAGAAATATACACACGCATATAGATTATTATATATACATACATACATACATATATGCAAGCACGGCAGAGTGCTGCCTTGATTCTTTAATTTTTATACATACATACTACATCTATGAAGGAGAGAGAGAGAGTGACTGAGAAATCAAAACAAATTATATATACATACATACATATATGCAAGCACGGCAGAGTGCTGCCTTGCTTCTTTAATTTTTATACATACATATTACATCTATGAAGGAGAGAGAGAGTGACTGAGAAATCAAAACAAAACCCAGAATGAATTGACACTCTCAAAATTTGCAGCAGACTCACCACAAATATGGAGAGAGAGAGAAAGACCCAGAAATCTGAATCAGCTTGCAAGAGAACAAAACCCAGGAACCATGCTGCACAAAAAACCCACTGCGCTCTCCATCTACCTGAGACCAAATACAGACCCATATTATATTTTCCAGAAGAAGAAGAATATATACATACACACAGTTGCGATATACATACAGTGACTTAAAGTTTCATGCGCGGCGGCAGACATAAATGAAGATCAACAACCTTAGAGCAAAACAAATAGAATAACAAAAAAACAAATAACACAACATAACGAAAATGCACATACAAACACAAAATCTAAAGCTTTGATAAGAGCAGAAAATGCACAGTGACTATATATATACATACAGTCGCGATGGATATACACAATGACTATGCACAGTTACTAAATATACATACAGTCGCGATGGAGAGAGAGATAAGAGATGAGAGAGACACACAGTGAATGAGAGATACACACTTTGAGCAGCGATGGAGCTTCATGCGCGGACAACTTCGACGAATAGTTGAGGGAATGGAAGAGAGGGAAAAAGAGAAAGGGCAGTAGTGAGTGAGACCAAATGTGACTGAAAGAGTGGGAGAGAGAGAGAAAGAGAGAGGCAGCCGCCCACATGTCCATCAATCAGCCATCAAATTGGAGGAGGATTGTTGGGCGGGAAGAATTTTAATCTCAACCATCAAATATAACAAAAAGAATCTCAGCCATTGAAATGTCTCAAAAGTGAGACATTTTCAAAAACAGTTGTGTTTTATTATATAGATATATATAACTTATGCATTATATATATGTTTCATGTATTGTACTGCTCCTAATTTTTTTTTCTTATTTATGTATTTAGTGTATTCTGTAGGTGGGGTGGCTGGATGTTAAATAATGAAGCAAAATAATAATAATGAAGTTAAGATGAGCAAAAACAGACTCTTTAATTTGAAATTTTCACTTTTTATTTCCCTTTGATCCTTTATCAGTTTCCTATAGGTTTCTTGATATCTCAATAAGTTGCATTGTTTTGTAGTTTTATTCTATTTATTTTCCTACAGAACTGCATCTCAGACTACTTCTTCGGCTATCAGTATAGGTTAAAGTGAACTTCCACTAGAACAACAAAATAGATGATGGAACGAGGATATCTGACGGTATTTTGCAATAATTGTGTGTTATAGAAAGAAAGAAGAATTATGTGAAAGGAACCTTGCAGAAATGCGTGAAAATAGGGAAAAAGTTAAAATGCGGTGAGATGGGAAGTGGAATGGGAACCAGTTGGAAAGAAATCTTGTGGAAGTAAGGTATGAAGAGAAATGGTAAAAGTTAATGTGTTTTGGGACCGCACGTGGAGTGAGAACACGAGATATAAGGGGGGAAAGACTTGGGGGTTATGTAATTATTACTACTGGTTTATATTTCTGAACCTCAATTAATGGTTGGCAGAGAAGTAGGGCATCAGTGATCGTCTATACTTTTGGGACGCCTTCCAGAATTCAAAGGAAACTGAAATAGCTTCAAAGACAGGATTAAAGCAAGCTGGACATTGTCTCTATTTTTTAAATAAAATAGATTTTTAATGCAGTTAGTCTCATAATAATACACGAAACTGTATACGCATAGTGATGCCCGTAAACTCTCAATTAAATTTTGTGCGTAAATTTATGATCTAATAGAATGAAGATGCTCAACCAGATGAGTTGAGCTATGATTTACAGAGGTACTAAATTTTATTTTAAGAGATATCACAATTTTACTTTTCACCTTTATTCCATGTAATATGTTCAAGCAATAATATAATTTTTTTATATTAATTTTAATAAAAAAAAATTAAATTTACATGCTAATGCTCCTAATTGTAAACAACTAAAAACAGTCTCTTTATTAAATATAAAAATAACCCTCATTATTTTTGTAGGACAATATCTCTATTTTTTAATTTCTTATTTTAAATTTGAAATGTTATTATTTTATGTTGAAAATAAAATTATTATTATTATTATCATCATCATCATATATTTTATGAAATTTTCCCTATTTATCAAGGCCCAAATTGTCCAGAAGCCTATTTAACCCAAGATCAATTGCTTTTAGGTAGTTTTGTTATAGCCCTTCTTAGAATTTATTGGACTTGTTTTTGTGGTATGTATTTGAGGTCATTCCATTACTCATTGATTTGAGAGGACAAAAATTGTCTGATAATAACACTAGTGAACATATGGTATCCACTAATTTGTTAAATTTCCTTTGAATGTTTTTTTGTTTGGCATTGTCCATTGTTTAATGTTATTTTTTCCGTTCTCTCCTATAATTTTCAGAAGGAAAGGTAGTTAAACTTGGCCAACAATTGATTCATATAATTGTTTTTGATTTTTTTGTTGCGATCATAACAGAGGAAGACATTCGTGAAGAATTCAAATATAAAGTTGTGAGTACTTTTTGACTCTATTGCCTCTAAAGATGATATATTTTCAAGCTTTGGTGGAGAAGCAATGGCGACGACGCTGTTTGGGGCGAAGGTTAGAACCTCACCTTAACTCTTATACCATGTTCAAATCAGAAAAAAAAAAAGTTAGAAAATTATATAAATCGCCACACAAATTACATAATGTCCATACACATACACACACAAATTAACATATATGCTGTTCCAAATAAAGCAGAAACTACTATAATACATTAACTCTAACTCTAGCCAAGATATATACAAAATTACACCAAATATAACTACTCTAATACATTAATTCTAACTCTAACATGCTATACCATTTGCTTAGATGAATCTGTTCAAGGATAAGAGTTTCACTATGTGGTTGTTCTAATGGTGATGATGGTGTATATATATAGAGAGAGAGAGATTGTACTAAAAGGCATATGAAAGTTGTATGCATATTATCATTTTCCATTTTGTTGTTGTACATTCTCCCAGTTGAAAGATACAAATTTGGATTGATACAATGACATTGAAAACTCTGATGGAGAGAGAGAATGAGCATTTACAATGATGTGTAGATAAATGACCCATTTTGCAAATATACTATATATAATTATGTTTTGTGATTATTCTTTAATTTTCTTTATGTTTAGGGACAACTATGGATTTATTTTGCAATGGTAAATAGTTTGAAATAGGCGGAACAATGGTTATTATTGCTATGATGTTTTATAGTAATTAACATGCATATGACATGGTTTGGTTATGATTATAAAATATATAAGTTTTGTAGACAGGTTGATATATTTGTGGTATCATATTTTCAAAAGATATTTTGTCAAAAAATTAAAAATTTCTTACATTGATTTCAATTTACATTTTCAAAGAATACTCTCTCATTACATGGTTTTTTGAATTAAGCAAATTTTTTAGTGACCAAAAAATATAATTCAATACCTCTTACTTGGTTTTGTTCATTCATTGAGATAGCGATTAATTTATAAGTAGTTTATGTCATTTTATCTTGTGATTAAAGTAGTTTGTGATTGAAAAATTTTATGGGTTTATTTTATCTATCCCTTTTACAAGTCTTGATATTGTTGTTTGTGTAGATATTGTGGTAATTAGTACATAGTTAGATTTTAGTGTGCATATGACATGATTTGATTATGATTATGAAATATATAAGTTTTGTAGACAGATTGATATATTTGTTGCATCATATTTTCAGAGTATCCACATTTTAACCTTTTTTATTTCAAATGATTCTTAACTTAATGCATGTTTATATTAATTGTTTGATTATTTCGTGTTCAAGAACTATATACATTATCTATAGAAACATGATATAGAGCGAATTTAAACTTTCAATTTAATACATGTCTGAGTTCAATACTTAATTATTTTGCATTCAGATTTAATGTTCAATTTTTTATAATTGCCCCCTCCCTTTAGGTGTGGGTTATCTCTAGTATCCATATATCATAACGCGCACTGCTTCTCTCCTCTTGTCTTTTTTTTAATATATATATATATATATATTTATGTATAAAATAATTGCACATTATTTTATGTATAAAAAGACAATATTCAAAATGTAGCTTATTATTACAGACGTGGATATCACCAGACTAAGTCAGGTATCCTCTTAGTTCTGTGGATGATGCAGTGACAAGTCTGGAAGATCAGAACTGCCTATTATTACAGATGTGATGATGATCCTTGAGATCATATCTGCTCCAGTTAGGCCTCACATGTAAAAGTTTTCCCCTTCTCTTTTTTTTTTTTTTTATTTAGTTAAAGGCATATTCAACCCCTCAACTTTGCATGTTTAACCACTTGTGTCGACCTATTAAATTTTTTATTTTTTAATTTGGGACCAATTAGTTCTTCACCCGTATGCACGAAAAATAAATTCACAAATGAAGACATAAAAAATATATAAATTTTTAATAAATATTGAAAACATCACAATTTAATTTTATTAAATTGTAAATATCATAAGAAATAAAATTTATAATAAGGTTAAATATTACAAATTTTTAAAAACTTCTTTAAATACAACGTTTGTGGTTGAGTTTGTTTGTTCTCCTTCCTTATTACATATTAGTATCTTTAACTTATTCTGACTTTGTAACTCTTGATATAACTACGTATAACTAACCATGACTGAATATTAATTTTTTCAAATAAAATTCTGCATACAACAATGATTGCCCCTGACTTTTATTGATGGTCATAGTGTAGGATACAATCAAAGAAAATTATTTTCACTAAAACTTGAACAACAATCTTGAATCCAATGGAGTCAATGACATCATTGAAATGAAATAATAGAGTAATCTATGTGCGAAAATCGAACAATCCAGAATCTAAATATTGCATAGCACGTTTTCAGAGGGATTCAATATATAGTACGTTTTCAAAGAGATTCAATATATAACACGTTTTTAACTGGAAGGAATATTATTTCTTGAAAAAAAAAAACTAAAGACAGCTTTTTGGCAGGAAACTATGTGTAATAATATTGAAAATATGAATTTTAATTTATACTATTGAAATTTAATTTATGCAATAATAAAAAAATTGAAAATAATGAAAGCATTACAAAATATGGATGATTTTTTATAACTTAATAGTTTAAGTTGTTTATTCATATATTTGATAAATAATATTTATTTTTGATTGATTGAAGGATTAATTGATGAGAATATATGATAGAAAATATTTATTTTTGATTAATTAATTACATTAGAAAATCCATTGGTTATTGCTGATTCATGTTTTTTAATTTTCAATATCAAATAATAGAGTAATCTATGCGTGAAAATCGAACATTTCATGATCTATTGCATAACACGTTTTTAGAGGGATTCAATAACACATCTTTAACTGGAAGGAATGTTATTTCTTGAAAAAAAAAAAAACTAAAGGTAGTTTTTTGGCAAGAAACTGTGTGCAATAATATTGAAAATATAGATTTTGATTTATACTATTGTAATTTAATTTATGCAATAATAACAAATCATTGAAAATATTGAAAACATTAAAAAAATATGAACGATTTTTTATGATTTAATTAATAGTTTAAATTGTCTATTTATATTTTTCAGAAATAATATTTATTTTTGATTGATTGATGGATTAATTGACGAGAAAATATGATAAAAAATATTTATTTTTTATTAATTAATAACATTAAAAATCCATTAGTTATTGCTGATACACATTTTTTAATTTTTATTATCAGATAATAGAGCAGTCTATACGCGAAAATCGAATAGTTCAGAATTTAAATGTTGCATAATATGTTTTTAATTGAAAGGAATATTATTTATTAAAAAAATTAAAAATAACTTTTTAGCAAGAAACTATGTGCAATAATATTGAAAATATAGATTTTAATTTATATTATTAAAATTTAATTCATGCAATAATAACAAAACATTGAAAATATTAAAAAATATAGATAATTTTTTATCACTTAATTAATAATTAAGTTATCTATTCATATTTTTTAAAAATAATATTTATTTTTAATTAATTAAGAGATTAATTGATGAGAAGATATAATAGAAAATATTTATTTTTGATTAATTAATAATATTAACAAATTAATACAAATTTAATGTAAATTTTAGAGATAATTTTTAGACGAAAAACTATTTGCAACAACTCTCCTACAAGATTAAACACTTTAAATTTTGTGTGATCTGCACCCGCTATTTTTTCTAAAATTAATAAAGTATTGTCAAATGAGATATAATGAAAATTAATGGAATCTTGCCATGTGTCAGTGCAACCAAACCCATTTCTCTCTCTACCCTGTTGCCGCCTTGCAGCTGCTGTCGCCGACGCTCCATCACCGTTCGCCGCCGACGCCAACAAAGCTTACATCACCGTTGTTGCAGCCGCTGCCGCCGCCTCCATCGTCGTTCTCCTCTGCTGTGCCTTTCTTCTTCTTCTTCTTCTTCTTCTTCTACACATTTACAACAATTGCGTGGCGACAGATTGCAGAGTTCGAGGCAGCCATAGAACAGGAAGAGATTTTGGAGAAAATAGAGTTAGGAATACAGGAGAGGAATGCTGATCGCTCATATGCCAATAATTTGCTTTTTTTCGATTGCAGAGGCTGTTGGAATTTCAACTGAACCTTCAGCATTGAAGAAAGAATTTGAAGAATTCAAGAGAGAGGCAGAATATGCAAAACTGAGGAAGGACCAGGCGGAAGCTATACAAATGGATCAAATTATTTCTTTGCTCGAAAGAGCAGATGCTACCTCTTCCCCAAATGCGAGAGAAGTCAGGTACATCGCCAAGCAAGATTCTTTGGGCAACCAGCCACTTGATCCTCTCCATTCATTTATTTGCCCAATCACTAAAGAAGTTATGGTGGATCCCGTTGAGATTTCTTCTGGGCACACATTTGAGAGAAGTGCCATAGAGAAATGGTTTGCTGATGGAAATAATTTGTGTCCCTTGACCATGGTAACTTTAGACACATCAATTTTGTGGCCTAACAAAGTGGAAATTGCAAAAAATAACCCCTCCACAAATAGAAAATTTGTTTTTAGCCCCTTTTAGACCAAAAACGTTTTTACCCAAACAAACAAATAGTTACAAAAAAATAGCCACTTTATCACTTTTCACCCTAACCTTTGACTTTTCAACTCCCCACTTTAATTAAAAATTAAAAATAAAAATAAAGATAATATATTACTAAACTACCCTCAATAGAAAACAAACAAAAGGGTTGAATTTTTATTTTACCTCACAGGTAAGCCCGAAAAATCCCTCATAATTATAATAATAAATTTTTAAATATTAAAATATTATTATTATTTCTCAATACTAATTCTTATTTTTTAATAATTTAATAACTAGGTTGTAACGGCCCTAAAGTGGGTCTAGATGTTTTAACACTTAACATTTGTTTAATGGTATTTTAAATGTGAGGTTTAATTATTTTAATATTTAATAAAATTTCTTTGAGGGCGTAGAAATAATTTTAGGTCGAACAATTTTATTTTATAGTTCATGTGGTCGGAAGATAAGTGTGTGGGTCTAATTTTTTTTTGAATTTAGAAATAATGTAATGAGCCGCAATTAATTAGTTAACGAGATCACGGGTTTGTCCAGGGTGGGAAATCAAGCCTAGTGGGCTTGATATATATATATGGAGTACATGGGGCTGTGCTTAGGCCCATGGTGATAAATAGCTTGAAAAATAATAAAATTAGTGGTGTAATAAAAATAAACTAAAATAAGAATAATAATAACAATAATAAATAAAATAAAAATAAGAAAATAAATTAAGTTAGCATTTGTCAATAAAACCCCTAAATATTTTTGTCTATTATATGAGAAGAGGGGCATGTTGGTAAAATTTCAGAGTTGGCGTGCAATTTGCACAGCTTTTCTGTGTGCAGAAAATTTCTAATTTAAGTGCATATCACCCTTCCTTTCTTCACTGTTTGATTCCTTTCCTCACTCCCTAGCATCTTCTTATACTTCACCTTCATCTTCACCTTCCCCTTCCATTTTATGTTCATCTCGTTGCTGCCTTCCATTTTTATGCTAGTGGAGCTTTTCTTGCTTGCATCTTCATCAGGCAAGTTTCTTACTCAACCTCTATCACACTCTCTACATTTCGTACTCAACTTCTTAGCATTTTGCAACATGCTAGCATGTTGTGAGGTAAATAGCATATACATACAAAATTGTTGAGTTACAGTGGGGACTCGGATCGCCCTATTTATTTCAAGTGAATGGCTCATTGGTAGATAGGGATGCAAATCTTAATTCATTGTATCCATAACAGCTAAATTATATAGAGATGTATATATACACATATTTATATATATGCACCATCTCTGTTGAATGCGTTAACCAGAATAGCAAACCCATTTGTATATATATATATTGTTGTAGCTGTATCAGCCGTTGAATGCCTTGTCCCAACCAACCCATCTACATTTACATATATATATATATAAATATATATGCATACACAGTTCGGCCATAGATGCTCTGTCCCCAGTAGACCCATTTACATCTTCATACTTATATACTTTTGTGTGTAGCAGAGTAGCTGCTCACTGGAAGCTCTCTCTCTTTCACTCTCTCTATATATATATCAATAAAACCATCCAAGTGGGGTTCTCTCTCCCCTCACTGTTACACCCGGAAGCTCCTTTTTGCCCATTTGAACCACCCAAGATGTATATATGCATATACAACATGCTCTGTTTCTGTTCGGCCACCCCACATTTGCAGATATATATATATTTATATACATACACACCCAAGTTGCTGGATGCCTGCCCCAAATGAACCCATTTACATTTATATTTACAGATACGTTCAAGCCAATGCCCTGCCCCAAGCAACCAATTTACATTCATATATAATATATATATATATATGTATACATATACACGTTCAAGCCACTGGAAACCATTTACATTCACTTATATATATATATATATACACATATTAGTACCCACTGTAAAGAAGTGAAGTCCAACCATTGTTCACATTTGGAAGCCATATGTCTATATATCCATACCCACTGGATGCTCCATGTAAACCCATTTAAAATTCTATATATATATATATATCTACACACGTCCAAGATAAGCTACTGGATGTCCAAGCAAACTCATATATACTATTAGAGTGCAATTCTATGTACATATTCAAGCCCACTTATATAAATACTCAAGCCCACCCACATAAATATTCAAGGTCCATATATATATTCCAAGCCATTCAATATATTAAAAGCCCATTGGAATGACCCTGCGTTGCACCTTATCCTTGGCCACATATTTCTATTATAATCATAATAGAAAATATCTTATATAGTTGGTGATGTTCTAAATTTTAATAGCTCAAGGTATATGTATAAATAATATACGTGTATATATATATGTGAATACTTGTTATGCACCCGGTAAATTATAAATCTTAGTAATCGATTTAATGAACTCTTGAATAAATTATTGTAGCGTGTGTACGCTTGATGTAAGCGAAAAGCTACTCAATAATGTGAATGTGAAGAAATTATTTGTATAAGTATGACAATAATTTGTGAGATGAAATTCCGTGGATTCTATATATATATATGGAAAGGAATGCATGATATGTTCCGTACATGTTTAACATGTGTATATTATGATACTTTGTATTATTTATCTTTGCGCACCTATTATTTTGCGCGGAAGGAAAGGGTACCCTAGAGCACCTGGCACGGGATGAGATGGCCATAGCCCGGCAGGTTGGCTCCATATTTATTTGTGAGTTTCTATTTACATGATGCACTTGGGCGTGTGTGAATTGATGGCTTGCGAGCCTATGAGATTTGATACTAACATTAATTTATATGCACATTTTCAAAATAGTACATGGTGGCATAATGCATTTAACTTGGAATTGATCAATTCTTAAATTGTGATACTTGTATACAATTGTTGAGTTCTGGATTACTCTCATTTTGGTGTCACCTTATTCTCGGTTCATGATCATTGTTTATTGTCCTAGAACTTGCTGAGCCTTGTGGCTCACTTGATCTTCTTTGCCATTCCAGGTAAAGGGAAAGCTATTATTGGGGGCGAGTCCAGTGGGACTAAGGCCTAAGGATAGTGGTGTACGGGGACGCGTCCTAACTTAAAGATCCTGTTTAGCATTTTGGTGAGACTTGAGATGAAATGACTCTTATTTTGTTAGTTAACATCAGAGTCTCTTATCTATTTTGTATGGCCGTTGAGCCCGAACTCTTGAGATATTGGAAGTGTAATTGAATCTTAACTTAGTTTCCGCTGCTAGTAACAAATTGAGTTGTATGTTTTATTATGATTTGTTCTATATCATCTCTGTGATGACCTCTTTTCGAATATCCTATGCTAGCGGGAATATTCGAGAGTGGGCCCTTACATAGGTGGATCTTGAACCCACGGTGAGTCCCCCATATCTTTTTTATTATTAAATATTTATGTATTGTTACATATAAATAAAATTAATTAAATAATAATAATTGAAAATTTTAAATATATATTTTATTAAATAAATAACTGAAAAATTCTTATTCAATGATTCTTATATTATTTTTCAATTGTAATAATAATTACAAATCTTAATTATAATAATAAATTTTCAACAATTAAATTATTATTATTTTTAAATAAATACTATTATTTTTAATAATTATTATTTTTTTAATAATTTAATAACTAGTTGAGTCTTGAACCCACTCTCGGTTCCCTCCCTTCATTTTTTTGTTATTAAATATATATATATATGTAACGATATTACATATATAATAAATAAAATGGATTAAATAAAAATAATTGAAAATTTGAAAAATATATGTATTATCAAATAATTAAAAAATTGTTATTCAATTATTATTAAAATAATTTTCTTGATCTTTTTTTTTTCTTTTCTTGGCCATGGGATTTTTCCAAATTATCCAATAGTCCCAAAAATAAATTATTGTTTAAAAATTATACTTGTATTTTTGGGTAAATTTTATAATCATTATATCAATTTAATCTAATGTTATTAGTAGTTAGAACACCTAATCATGTATTGGTTGTGTTTTATTATCATTCCATTGTTATTTATTGTGAATTATAAATTTAATTAAGCCAAAAAATGTAAAAATACATAATTTTTAATTGGGTAACTTTGAAAAATCACATGGACCAAAAAAAAAAATCAAAAAATCAATTTTTATTAAAAAATCAGGTTTTGTGGCTCCCACAAACCTCGATTTCTTTTATTAAAATAGGTTTTTTGATCTATTTTTTTTCTTTTCTTAGCCATGAGATTTTTCCAAGTTATCCAATAGTCCCAAAAATAAATTACTGTTTAAAAATTATACTTATATTTTTGGATAAATTTTATAATCATTACATCAATTTAATCCAATGTTATTAGTAGTTAGAACACTTAAACATATATTGATTGTGTGTGTTTTATTATCATTCAATTATTGTTTATTGTGAATTATAAATTCAATTAAACCAAAAAATGTAAAAAGACATCATTTTTTATTGGGTAACTTTGAAAAATCCCATGGAAAAAAAAATCAAAAAATCCATTTTTAATAAAAAATCAGGTTTCGTAGCCTCACAAAACTCGGGTCGGGTTTTGTGACCCCACAAAGCCCGATTTCTATTATTAAAATGGATGTTTTGATACTTTTTTTTTCTTTTCTTGGCCATGGGATTTTTCTAAGTTTCCAATAGTTCCAAAAATGAATTATTGTTTAAAATTTATACTTATATTTTAGGATAAATTTTATAATCATTACATCAATTTAATCCAATGTTGTTAGTAGTTAGAATACTTAATCATGTTTTGGTTGTGTTTTATTATCATTCCATTGTTATTTCTTGTGAATTATAAATTTAATCAAGTCAAAAAATGTAAAAATACATCATTTTTTATTGGGTAACTTCGAAAAAACCCATGGCCCAAAAAAAAAAAAGATCAAAAAATTCATTTTTATTAAAAAATCAGGTTTCGTGACCCCACAAAACCCGGCCTCACAAAACCCGGGCCGGGTTTTGTGGCCCCACAAAGCCCAATTTTTTTTTTATTAAAATGGTTATTTTGATCCTTTTTTTTTTCTTTTCTTGGCCATGGGATTTTTCTAAGTTATCCAATAGTCTCAAAAATAAATTATTGTTTAAAAATTATATTTGTATTTTTGGGTAAATTTTATAATCATTATATCAATTTAATCCAATGTTGTTAATAGTTAGAACACTTAATCATGTATTGGTTGTGTTTTATTATCATCCCATTGTTGTTTATTGTGAATTATAAATTCAATTAAGCCAAAAAATGTAAAAATACATCATTTTTTATTGGGTAACTTTGAAAAATCCCATGGCCAAAAAAAATAAAATCAAAAAATCCATTTTTATTAAAAAATCAAGTTTTGTGGCTCCACAAAGCCCGATTTATTTTATTAAAATAGTTTTTTTTATCCTTTTTTTTTTCTTGACCACGGGATTTTTCCAAGTTATCCAATAGTCTCAAAAATAAATTATTGTTTAAAAATTATACTGGTATTTTTGGGTAAATTTTATAATCATTACATCAATTTAATCCAATGTTTTTAGTAGTTAAAACACTTAATCATGTATTGTTTGTGTTTTATTATCATTCCATTGTTATTTCTTGTGAATTATAAATTTAATCAAGTCAAAAAATATAAAAATACATTATTTTTTATTGGGTAACTTTGAAAAATCCCATTGCCCCCCCTCCCCAAAAAAAAGATCAAAAAATTCATTTTTATTAAAACATCAGGTTTCCTGACCCCACAAAACCCGGCCCGTGTTTTGTGGCCTCACAAATCCCGATTTTTTTTATTAAAATGGTTATTTTGATCTTTTCTTTTCTTTTCTTAGCCACGGAATTTTTCTAAATTATTCAATAGTCTCAAAAATAAATTATTGTTTAAAAATTATACTTGTACTTTTGGGTAAATTTTATAATCATTACCTCAATTTAATCCAATATTGTCAGTAGTTAGAACACTTAATCATGTATTGGTTGTGTTTTATTATCATTCCATTGCTATTTCTTGTGAATTATAAATTTAATCAAGTCAAAAAATATAAAAATACATTATTTTTATTTGGTAACTTTGAAAAATCCCATGCCTCCCCAAAAAAGGATCAAAAAAATCATTTTTATTAAAAAATCAGGTTTCATGGCCCCATAAAGCCCAATTTTTTTTATTAAAATGGTTATTTTGATCTTTTCTTTTTCTTTTCTTAACCATGAAATTTTTCCAAGTTATCCAATAGTCCCAAAAATAAATTATTGTTTAAAGTTATACTTGTATTTTTGGGTAAATTTTATAATCATTAAATCAATTTAATCCAATGTTGTTAGTAGTTAGAACACTTAATTATGTATTGGTTGTGTTTTATTATAATCCCCTTGTTGTTTATTGTGAATTATAAATTCAATTAAGCAAAAAAAATATAAAAATACATCATTTTTTATTGGGTAACTTTGAAAAATCCCATGACCCCAAAAAAAAAAAAAATCAAAAAATTCATTTTTATTAAAAAATCAGGTTTTATGGCACCCACAAAGCCTGATTTCTTTTATTAAAATAGTTTTTCTTTTCTTTTCTTGGCCACAGGATTTTTCCACTTATCCAATAGTCTCAAAAATAAATTATTGTTTAAAAATTATACTTGTATTTTTTGATAAATTTTATAATCATTACATCAATTTAATCCAATGTTGTTAGTAGTTAAAACACTTAATCATGTATTGGTTGTGTTTTATTATCTTTCCATTGTTATTTCTTGTGAATTATAAATTTAATCAAGTCAAAAAATGTAAAAATACATTATTTTTTATTGAGTAACTTTGAAAAATCCCATGGCCCAAAAAAAAAAAAGATCAAAAAATCCATGTTTATTAAAAAATTAGGTTTTGTGGCCCCACAAAACCCGATGACGTTGTGCAATTTTGAAAAATTATTTTTTCATGGAAATCAGTATAGATTTGGAATAATATCTATCAAAATATATTTTATTTACAACCATAAAAATACTACACAGCCTTTATAAACAATGTGATCACAAAACAAAACAAATAGAAATGAAATCAATCCTTAGAAATTCAGTCAGTGAAATTGTTTGTTAGAGAGAAAAAATCTTGTTGAATGAGATTTCAATGAGGTCACTATGATTGATGAAAATTGTTAAATGACACAACAAGCAAAAAAATTGAATGTATAATGAATGATTGAGTTTGGATGGTTTGACAATAGAGAGAAAGAGAGTAACGTGAACGTTGGAAGATGAGAGAGAAGAGAAAGGCAATATGAAAGAGACAAAAGTATTTTAGTAAATGAAGATAAGGATAATATGGACTTTCTAATTTAAAATCTCATTAAGGGTATTTTAGGTATCTCACATAAAAGTGGCTATAGAATACAATTAGTTTGTTTGATTTGTTAACAACATTTTTTTACTAGAAAGTGGTTAAAAATAATTTTTTAAATTTCTTTTAGGTTATTTATGAATTTCTCTCCCTAACAAAACTTTACGACAATCAACATGGCAGCGAAGAGGGAACCAGATCGGCCATGGCAAGGAAGACCGATCGACTGATTGGTGGAGACGGCTGCACGAGGAAGGCGACCGCCAGACCAATCACTATCATCGCCACCGCCGTCGACTGCGCCCGCAGCCACCGTCGACCACACTTCTCGCCGTCAACCCCACCTCCATTAGTCGCCGACGCCGTCGCTGTTGTCGTCGTTACTGTGTTTGGTCGTTTTTTTCAACTAGATCTAGGCGACCTTTCATCTTCTCCGGTTGTCGTAGTAGCCGCCTCACAGTTTGCCCCCTTCGCCGGTAGTTTCTTCTTCGCCATCGCCGCCCCCATCGCTGATCGCCTCTTTCCTCGTTAGTCGCCTCTGTTTTGTTCGGTCAAGCTTCGTCTCCGTCGTCTCTGCCAGTCACCAGCAACTATCGCTTCCTCTATCGCCGTCGATCGATCTCGCATCACTGATCCTCTGGGCCTCATACTCATCGGCCGTCTGTCCCTCGTCGCCATCAATCGCTGCCCATCTAGCCCTTCATCTACCATTAACGAGCAAGCTGCCCAAATGAATGAGAGGATAATTTTGTAAATTAAGAAATAATGTGAGGGCAAAATTGACACTTGGAGAGATTCCTTTCATCTCTCACGCGCCTCAATTGCGCATTATTCCACATGCATTGTTGATGCGTGTTGACTGGATTATGAGCAACCTGAGTGGAAATTGTAAAAAATGTTTTTACCCCTATAAATAAATAGTTATAAAAAATAACCATTTTACCACTTTTGACCACAATTTTTGACTTTTCAACTCTTCACTTTAATTAAAAATTAAGAATAAAAATAAAAACAATAAATTATCAAACTACCCTCAATACAAAACAAACAAAAGGGTTAAATTTTTATTTTACCTTGCAGACAAATCCGAGAAACCCCTCATAATTATAATAATAAATTTTTAACTATTAAAATATTATTATTATTTCTCAATACTAATTTTTATTTTTTAATAATTTAATAATTGAGTGGGTCTTGAACCCACGATGGGTCTCCCATCTCTTTTTTCTTATTAAATATTTATGTATTATTACATATAAATAAAATTAATTAAATAATAATAATTGACCATTTTAAATATATATGTATTATTAAATAAATACTGAAAAATTGTTATTCAATGATTATTACTTTAATTATCAATTGTAATAATAATTACAAATCATAATTATAGTAATAAATTTTTAACTATTAATTTATTATTATTTTATAATAAATACTATTATTATTAATAATTTAATAACTAGTTGGGTCTCAAGACCACGGTTCCATCCCTTCATTTTTTTATTATTAAATATATATATATATGCAATAATATTACATATATAATAACTAAAATGGATTAAATAAAAATAATTGAAAAATTGAAATATATATGTATTATTAAATAATTGAAAATTTGTTATTAAATTACTATTATTTTATTTTTCAATTATAATAATAATTCTAAATCATAATTATAATAATAATTGTTCAACTATTAAATTATTATTATGTTTCAATAATAACTATTATTTTTTTATAATTTATTAACTAGATAACCGGGTTTGGCTGCCCACAAAACCCAATTTTTAATTAAAATAATTTTTTTAGTCTTTTCTTTTCTTTTCTTGGCCATAATATTTTTTCAAGTTATCCAATAGTCCCAAAAATAAATTATTGTTTAAAAATTATACTTTTATTTTTTGATAAATTTTATAATCATTACATCAATTTAATCTAATGTTGTTAGTAATTAGAACACTTAATCATATATTGATTGTGTTTTATTATAATTCTATTGTTGTTTATTGTGAATTATAAATTCAATTAAGTCACAAAAAAGTAAAAAGACATCATTTTTTATTGAGTAACTTTGAAAAATGACATGGCCCAAAAAAAAAAATTTTAAAAATCCATCTTTAGTAAAAAAGCAGGTTTTGTGGCCCCTACAAAACCTAATTTTTTATTAAAATAGTTTTTTTGATCTTTTTTTTTCATTTCTTAGCCATGAGATTTTTCCAAGTTATTCAATAATCTGAAAAATAAATTATTTTTTAAAAATTATACTTGTATTTTTGGGTAAATTTTATAATCATTACATTAATTTAATCTAATGTTGTTAATAGTTAGAACACTTAATCATATATTGGTTGTATTTTATTATCATTCCATTATTATTTATTGTGAATTATAAATTCAATTAACCCAAAAAATGTAAAAGGACATCATTTTCTATTGGATAACTTTGAAAAATTTCATGGCAAAAAAAAAATAAAACATTTTTATTAAAAAATCAAGTTTTGTGGCCCAACAAAACTCGATTTTTTTATTAAAATGATTTTTTTCATCCTCTTTTTGTTTTCTTTTCTTGCCATGGGATTTTTCCAACTTATCCAATAGTCCCAAAAATAAATTATTGTTTAAAAAATATACTTGTATTTTTGGGTAAATTTTGTAATCATTAAATCAATTTAATCCAATATTATTAGTAGTTAGAACACTTAATCATATATTGATTGTGTTTTATTATCATTCTATTATTGTTTATTGTGAATTATATATTCAATTAAGTCAAAAAATGTAAAAAGATATCATTTTCTTTTAGGTAACTTTGAAAAATGCCACGGCCAAAAAAATAAAAAAATACATTTTTATTAAAAAATCATGTTTTGTGGCCCCACAAAACTCGATTTTTTTATTAGAATGGTTTTTTTGATCATTTTTTTTTTCTTTTCTTAACCACTAGATTTTTCCAAGTTATCCGATAGTCCCAAAAATAAATTATTGTTTAAAAATTATACTTGTATTTTTGGGTAAATTTTATAATTATTACATCAATTTAATCCAATATTATTAGTAGTTAAAACACTTAATCATGTATTGGTTGTATTTTATTATCATTCTATTGTTGTTTATTATGAATTATAAATTCAATTAAGCCAAAAAAATTGTAAAAAGACATCATTTTCTATTTGGGTAACTTTGAAAAATGCCCTGGCCCAAAAAAAAAAATCAAAAAATTCATTTTTATTAAAAAATCAAGTTTTGTGGCCCCACAAAACCCAATTTTTTTATTAAAATGATTTTTTTTTCTTTTCTTGGCCATGGGATTTTTCAAATTATCCAATAGTTCCAAAAATAAATTATTGTTTAAAAATTATACTTGTATTTTTGGGTAAATTTTATAATCATTATATCAATTTAATCCAATGTTGTTAGTAGTTAAAACACTTAATCATATATTAGTTGTGTTTTATTATTATTCAATTGTTGTTTATTGTGAATTATAAATTCAATTAAACCAAAAAATATAAAAAGACATCATTTTCTATTAGATAACTTTTAAAAATCCCCTGGCCCAAAAATAAAAAAATAAAAAAATTCATTTTTATTAAAAAATCAGATTTTTTTATTAAAATGATTTTTTTTTATCCTTTTCTTTTCTTTTCTTAGCCATGTAATTTTTCCAAATTATCCAATAATCCCAAAAATAAATTATTATTTAAAAATTATACTTGTATTTTTGGGTAAATTTTATAATCATTACATCAATTTAATCCGATGTTGTTAGTAGTTAGAACACTTAATTATGTATCGATTGTGTTTTATTATCGTTCCATTGTTGTTTATTGTGAATTATAAATTCAATTAAGCCAAAAAATGTAAAAAGACATCATTTTTTATCGGGAACTTTGAAAAATCCCATGCCCCCCCCAAAAAAAGAAGGATAAAAAAATCCATTTTTATTAAAAAAATTAGGTTTTGTGCCCTCACAAAACATGATTTTTTTTATTAAAATGGTTTTTTTTATCCTTTTTTTTTTCTTTTCCTGGCCATAGGATTTTTCCAAGTTATCCAATAGTCCGAGAAATAAATTATTGTTTAAAAATTTTACTTGTATTTTTGGATAAATTTTATAATCATTACATCAATTTAATATGATGTTGTTAGTAGTTAGAACACTTAATCATATATTGATTGTGTTTTATTATTATTCCATTGTTGTTTATTGTGAATTATAAATTCAATTAAGTCAAAAAATGTAAAAAGACATCTTTTTCTATTGGATAACTTTGAAAAATCCCATTGCCAAAAAAAAAAAAAGATGAAAAAATCTATTTTTATTAAAAAATCAAGTTTTGTGGCCCCACAAAACTCGTTGACGTGTTGCAATTTTGAAAAATTATTTTTTCATGGAAATCAGTATAGATTTGCAATAATATCTATCAAAATATATTCTATTCAAAACCACAATCATACTACACAGCCTTTATAAGCAATGTGATCACAAAAAAAATAAAATAAAAATGAAATCAATTCTTAGAGATTCGGTCGTTGAAATTGTTTGTTTGAGAGAAAAAATCTTGTTGAATGGGATTTTAATGAAGTCACTATGATTGATGAATATTTTTAAATGACCCAACAAGCAAAAAAATTGAATATATGATGAATGATTGAGTTTGAATGGTTTGACAATAAAGAGAAAGACAATAACGTGAACATTAGAAGATGAGAGAGAAGAGAAAGACAATATGAAAGAGATAATGGTATTTGGTAAATGAAGATAAGGATAATGTGGGCTTTCCAATTTAAAATCTCATTAAAGATATTTTAGATATCTCACATAAAAGTGGCTATTGAGTGCAATTAGTTTGTTTGATTTGTCAAAAATATTTTTTTACTAGAAAGTGGTTTAAATTAATTTTCTAAATGTTTTTTGGGTTATTTATGAATTTCTCCCGCTAGCTGATGGATCTAAAATTAGAGGTTGAGAGAGCTGATGGGTTTAAAATTAGAAGTTGAGTGGCCATATAGATTACTCTTTTAATTGCATTCATAGGCACCCATTCCCAAATCCTTACCTGTGTTTCTGGTACTTGCTTATATTCAGATTTCCAAATAATACTTGGAAATTAACAATATTTGTTAAGGCTAGTCATGTTTTCTGACTAGATTTTAGCAATGGATTGTGTGATGAATGTTGAAGTCAAAAAAGGGCATCCCCCCTTTGCCCCCCTTTTTTGACAATTGTGAAAGAAGAAAACTAAAGGAGAGAAAAAGGAGAGAGGAATTGGAGGCGGCACATGGGCAGCTTTGAATAAGCTGTACATGTAACGTTGAAGTCAAAAAGGGACATCCTTTTTTGACAATCCCTTTTTGACAATTGTGAAAGAAGAAAATCAAAGTTAAAAAGGGGGCTTCCCTTTTTAACAATTGTGGAAGAAGAAAACTAAAGGAAAGAAAAATGAGAGAAGAATTGGAGGCGGCGCATGGGCAGCTTTGAATAAGCTGTACATGCGACGCCGAAGTCAAGACCCTTTTTGACAATTGTGAAAGAAGAAAACCGAAGTCAAAAAAGGACATCCATTTTTGACAATTGTGAAAGAAGAAAACTAAAGGAAAGAAAAATGAGAGAAGAATTGGAGGCGGCACATGGGCAGCTTTCAACAAGTTGTCCATCCGACACCGAAGTCAAAAAGGGCACACCTTTTTGACAATTGAGCTTTGAACAAGTTGTCCATCCCACACCGAAGTCAAAAAGGGCATCCCGTTTTGACAATTGAGCTTAGAACAAGTTGTCCATCCGACACCGAAGTCAAAAAGGGCACCCCTTTTTGACAATTGTGAAAGAAGAAAACTAAAGAAAAGAAAAAGGAGAGAAGAATTGGAGACGCCTGCACATGGGCAGCTTAAGCTGCCCATGCGATCCCACCCATGCTGTTCAACGCGTCTAATACGAGTTGGGAAGGATATAAATTCCCAAACTCATTTGTTTCTGTTCTCATTCCCAATATCTTAGGTTGGGTTTGATTGTAAGAGTGAAATTTGAGTGAAAAAAAAATGAATTTTAAAAAATTAAATTATAGAAAAAATAAATTTCTGAAAATTAGAAGTTTAAGTTGTTTGATTGGTATAATTTTTTACTTGATAAATTATATTATTTTTCATCTTTTGGTGTTTGATTAGTAATATTTTTTATAGAATCTGATTATTTTTTTGGCATTTCGTATTTGATAGATATTATTTTTTGTAAAAAATAACATATTTTTTATAAAATTTAATACTAAAAATATATTAAAAAACATTAAATCCTATTAAAAAAAAAACATTCACCATAGATTGTTAAGGGAATTGTGTATCTAGCATTATCCTTATTGCAAAAAGATGAAATTGAAAAAGCAGCAAGTCAGTATTGGCAAGCTAGACTTGAACAATTTATTCATTCTAATTTTTGATTGGGTTTCATGCACATGGGTGGTCTTCTTCCTCCCAATTTTCTCCAGTGCATTGGATGCACAACAGATGGTGAATAGCTCTCTCTCTCCTCATCTTCTCTCTCTCTTACGTTAATTTTCAATGCCCTGGAAGCGTTGTTCGTCCTTTTTCCTTCTTCCCGATTTTGTACACCCTCTGTTTTGTCCTTCTTTTTCCTTCTTGTTCCATTGTCTATTAAATCCACTGCAAATATATATGTGATATATATATATATATATATGTAAAGCAGCAAGGCGCACAACTTCTCCTTTCTCTTGGCCTCGGCCCGACTCTCTCGCTTGCTACTTCAATTGCCTAGAAAATCAGAGCTCCTCGCCCCCTCCCCCCAAAGGAATTTGATTTCCTTAATTTGAAAGAAAAACCCATCACGTGAGCAAAAGTGGAAAAATGGGTTCCTGAAAAAAAATAATTATCAAACACTGCACAACTAGAAAATTGGGTGGAAAATATGCCTTTTCCTTAAATAAAATGGCTATCAAACAGGCTTTAGTGTGAGAAAAGAAATAAATAATTAGAAATATTAAAAATATTTTTTATTTTATTTTTAATAGAGATTGGATAAAAATTATAAACTTTTTATTATTTTTTATAATAATTTTTTTATTTTTATCCGTAATTTTTATCTTAATTTATTTAAATAAATTTCACGTAAAATTTATGTGTTTAATTTTTATTATTATTATTATTATTATTTTTTCAAATTTTTAACTATAACTTTCCTCTAATTCCGTGTTATTTTACAACAATGAATTAGATTCATACCCTAATTCATTTGCCTACATTCTTCATGCATGATGGAATTCTGACTTGCACTAACTTACTGCCATGACGTAATACATTAGAAAGAATTGGTGATATTCAGGCAGTATCATATTCTTCTTGTTGGCCTTATTTGTTTGATTTTCTGCTCAGTTAGGTTTTTGTGTTTCATTTCATGGGCACTTACTAAAGATCCCGTCATATGTTGTTGGCGTATGCTATATGCTTGTTGTTTACTGCAGATAAGGCTGGAGTCATTGTCAATCCGAAGGGTGGTGAAATGAAAGGTAAGGTCCTCCTATTAAGAACTATTTTATCTGGACTGCTTCCGTATTTTTGTTTTATGCTTATTGTAGAGGAGAAAGCAGTATATAAAGTTAGAGCAGATTCCCTATTGTCTTCTCGTGTTTCCTCTACATTCTTGTTATATGATTTCTGGTGTATAGTCAGACATGCTGAATCAAACTGGCTCCATGGATGTGTTATATTATCTACTCGTAAACTAAAATGAGCGTTTTTTTTTTTTTTTTTTTTCTTGGGGCCCAAGTTTTGGATGCGGTGTTGTCTTTTGAAGAATGTGGTCTGTTAAATGTGGTTGTAGGCATGACTAACTGCTTCATGCATGGTGGTTTCAGGCTCTGCTAACACCGGTCCCATTGGCAAGGAGTGTGCCGATCTGTGGCCAAGGATTGCTAGTGCAGCCAATGCTATAGTCTAGCTAGTCCAAGTTCTCACTTGGTGTTGTTGAAGTTCTCTATATTAAGAATTTAGACTTGTTTTCTTGAATTTGTTTAGGCGTTTGATTTACTAATGACGTTGAAAATTCTGTTCCCCAATCAGAAAATGACATCCCAATGACTGCGCAGTTAACACTTTGTGTCCTCCGTTTTGATTTTGAAATGTTTGAAATTGGGTTTTAAACATCAAGTCATCTGTTGAAGATGGGTCATATTCCTTTTCTATTAATGATTTACATTTGGGATATCAGGTTGGTATGGGCACATCTTTTTCATATTTTGTAGGGTAGGATGCACCCTGCAGCAGTATGAACCCTCAGGTTCGGTGTCTGTGTGTGTGTATAATTAAAAGGAAGACATGGGGTTGGATATTCATTAATCAGATCGATCGCCATATATTAGAGGTTAATATTTGGTTGCTTCGATTACTAAATCAATCAAAGCGTTGAAACCGATTAAATTGAAATTATATAAAAATTTAAACTAAATTGATCGAATAAAAGCTCAAATTGAACAAATTGAAAATTAAGAAAATTAAACAAATTCGAAAAAATCAAATCAATTGAAAAATTTGAGAAAACTGAACAAATCAACAAAATTGAAAAACCAAATAAATTGTAAAAGCTGAAAAACCAAAATTATATCGATCGACTTTGATTTCTGCTTAAATTATATTACACAACAAAATTATATCAACATTCAAAAAGGAAAATAACAAAAAAAAAAAAAAAGCAAAACATTCTAATTACTTACCATTTTCAAGTGTAACATTTAAAGTAATTAACATCCTAATCACATACCATTTTCAAGTTTCAAGAATAAACATTCTTGAGTACATTATTACATATCATTCTCAAGTTTTAAGTGCAAAATTCAACAAATAATAAACAAAGAAGCATATATTTTAAGTGCATAAACCTTGAAGCAACAATGTAATTAAATGTTTTCCATATAGATGTCAAACTGAGAAACTCTAATCCTTCAAGTGTATAAACTTTGGTTTCATTGTGAAGCAATCAATCTGTGTAAAGTTTAATAATGGAAACAATCGTTAACACAATAATATAATTTAAATAATAAAAACAATATAATATTAAACATATAATTACCTATACATGAGATCTTCAAAATTATAAATTTTTATAAGCATGGAGCTGTTTATGATAATCTTTACTAGTTTTTAAAATAACACATAAAATTAATTAATTAATTTTAAAATAATAAGTATTAAACCAGATTTTAAAAAAATAATAAAAATTAGTTTACCTTCATACACGCTTAAAGTGATAATCACGCTACAGTAATAATTTTACTAGGGATAGTATATTACAAACTTATAACAGACTAAATGTATTGCTTTATAGAAAGGGCATGGCCCAAATATATATTTTACCATATGTATTTGTATGTTTTTTTTATTTAGATATTTAATTTTTTTATTTTAATTATATTCTCAAATTATATAATTTTAAGTCAATTACACAACTTAATAAATTTATTGAGGAGAATGAATTAAGTATGCTTCAGTGTAATTGAAATAATAAAAAATTTAAAGGTATAGTTAATTTAAAATTTTATAATTTAAAAGTGTAATTAAAATAATAAAAAATTCAACTATTTTGGCACGTGCATACGACGGTAAGTGTGGCTGGTGTCCCAAGAATGTTGGCCACCTTTGAGCTTCCCAGACAATTCTCAATTACAACTCTTAATTAATTACCATTAAATATAGCACTCTCTTAAAGAGTTATTATATTATACATAGTTATAAGTTTCAATCTCAACTCTTTAATAATTAATATGATCGTAATTCATAAATAAATATAATTAATTAAAAATTTAATTAAAATTTAGATGCAACTAATTCTACTAAGGTAGGATTTGTTAAAATGAGTAAAATAAGATTATATTAAAATATGTTTTGGACTAAAAGATAAAGTGATTAAGATAAGGATGGAAAATATTTCAAAATTTTTATTAATTTATTTATTAAATTTTTTAAAATATACTGGAGGATATATGCATAATTTTTTTCTTATCTGTAAGGTTAAATATATGTTTATTTTGAGAGTGATATGTTTATTTTGAGAGGAAGATAAGTAAATATATCTGAAAAATGTCAAATAAAAGTCATGTAATTTTTGTTTTTAAAGAATCATTAGATAAATTTAATCAATATATTAGAAAGGATGAAAATTTAGAATATTTTTTATATCTTAATTTTTTTGGTTTATATTTGGTTAATAAACGCTAGCCAAGTAAATGTTGTAACAAATAGTGGCGAAATCAAGATCTGGGCAAAAGTCTAAATCTGTATATTAATTTTTTTTATAACACACTAAAATAATCATAAATTTATATTCAAATACGCATATACTTAGATTCATCCATAAATATATACGCGTGTGTGTATAAAGTGAGTGTGTGTGTATAAAGTGAGTTTTTCTTATTCCTTTTGGCTTTTAGTTCTTTCTCCCATCTTAATTCACGTTACGTAATTGTACCCCTACCCCCATCTCAAAGGGCAAGTGTCCACCTCCCTGCTGTGTTGATCGGTAGGCTGGGGGTAATGGGATAAAGAAAAAGGGTGTTGTTGGGGCGGAACCAAAACAAGGTTAGTACACAAAATTTATCCAAAAAAAGTAAATCGATAATAGCAACAAGAAGAACACGAATTAAACTCCTTGTTTCGGCCAACGAATGACAGTCACAAAGATAATGGATCAAGGCTCAATTTTGGGCTTGTCAACACCATTTAAGTAACTCAAAAAATAGGGACACCAACCCACAAAGGGACCCAAACTCCTCAAGAACCGAAAACCTCAAACCCCCAAGCCTTTTGACCGATTGACACCCCTCGCTCAAGCCACACAAGTTTCCACACACAGTAGGATCCACCAAGGAATAGAGAGTAATCACGAAGATATGGATTCAACAAAGGCAAAAAAAATACCAATATCGAAAAGGCGATTGATCCCAATAAATACACCTCATCGACAAATCTTCCAAGACAAAACAAGGAAAGACGCAACACTCAACAAGAAAAGGATCGTCAGACCAAGAAGGAAAACAACCCACGAAGAATTGACCATACAAGGAAGGAGGCAAGGTACGATCGGCCTAGAAGAGAGGAATGAGAGAACACCATCGCTCGCCACACACTAGGCCCAAATAAGAGAACAAATCCCTTATATATGGAAACCCTAGGGCAAAAGGAAATGCGCTTAAGAATTTGGGCTTCATGGGCTTCCCTCTCTCTTGAGCAAATGGGCCAATGCCCATTTCTCCTCCAAAGAAAGGGTTAAGAGCTTATGGCCTGACTCATATTTGGGCTACCAATAAAGGTGTTGAACCATTACTTCAATCCCGGGTCGAAACCCATGAAGCTAACTCGAAACATCGTCATCGCCTTGGGCCTCATTAAGAAACACAAACCCAACAATCTCCACTTTAATTCCTAATGAGGCCAACACACACAGGCAACAAGAAACAAGCATATGCAACAAATGTAAATCTTGTAACAAATGCATTCATCCACACAAGAAATAGATTCATAAACATGCAACAAATGCATAAACTTGGGCTAGCTTTCTCTCTATCCCACTTAGGTTTGGATCTCGCTAATCCTCTCACTTAGACTAGGATCTACCTCATCCTTTCACTTAGATTAGGATTAACTCTCCACCTTGCTCGAGGTGGTGGAAATAAGGATACTTGATCCTTTTCTAAAATGGAATGACGAACACATAATCCTTATCCATTGGCTCATCCTCCCACGTAGGCTAAGGATCTTTCTAATCCTTTCACTTAGACTATGATCTATTTCATCATACCACTTAGGTTCGGATTTCTCTCATCCTCCCACTTAGGTTAGGATTTTACTCATCCTACCACTTAGATTAGGATCTACCACATCCTCCCACTTAGGGTGATAGGCTGAATGACGTCTTCTCACTCAAGGTGGAAGGAATAAGGATACTTAATATACTTGACTCCCCCTTTTGACTTCTATCCCAAAGTCTATCACCCTCGACTCTCTCAGGGGTATTCCTAGAAAAATACATTTTCTAGCTGTAGGTTCAACTTTTCCCTAATTCCTTTACATACCACCATATCTTCTTTAATATACCTTACTTGGATCATAAGAGGTAACCACATTTTCCTCTTCATGATCTTTTTCCTTTTCTTTTTGTTTGCCCTTCTCGGCATAACAATCCTTAATGAAGTATCCGATTTCTCCATAACCGTAACACTTCTTACCATTCCCTTAGGTTTTGGATTTTGACCTACATTTCCCTTTCTTGCTACCTTCCTCTTGATTCCTAAATTGAGGTCTACCCCTCATTATGTGGATCTCACCATATTTTCTCTCACTCCTTAATTTCATTTCCTTACTCCTAAGAGAATCTATGATAATTTCAGGTGTTAACGTATCTCTATTATACTTAATAACATTTTTAACTTCTTTATAAGTATCAGAAATGACATTTAACAAAATAATTGCCTTATATTCCTCCGACACTCTTTCACCACAATTTATGATATATTGTATTAACTTGTTAAAGACATCTAAATTGTCATCTAACTCTTTAGAGGGGTCAATTTTAAATTTGAAAAAACTTCCAAATAAGAAAAGTTTATTTGGAATGGATTTTTTCACATATAGTTTTTCAAGTTTTTCCCAAAGCTCTTTTGCAATTTCTAAATTACCAACCTTTCTTAAAATCGAATAAGAAAGGTGCAAAATTATAGATGTGTAGGCTAGTTCATTAGATTCTGTATTTTGTTCAGCTATGTTAGTTGTAGGAAATTTGCCATCAATGGCTTTTGAAACCTTTTGTTGAACTAAAATTCTTTTCATCTTTTGTTGCTAAATAAAAAAAATCACATTTTCCATTGAAAACACCCAATTCAAAATGTTTGGTCATGTTCACAAAGAATATGCATAACACAATAATGCAACCTATAAAAGGGACTAAGAAACACAAAGTTTCAACCCAAAGATCAAAGCAGCCTATTCACAAAGAATAACTTTAACCAATGTAGATTTTCAAGCAACAACAACTAACACAGATTTACTAGCAGTTAATAATAGCAAGGTAAATCAAAAAGATATCAAACAAAATACCAAGTTGTTACTGGATAAAGATCATAAACAAATTCTGATACCTAACTTATTTACTAGGCAAGATAATGAAGCATTAAGCAACAAAACAGCCACAAGTAAATACAGGTTTCACAGATATCACAAAGATATCATAGATTTACTTAGCATTAATTAAAGACACCAAGCAATTAAATAATCACAAGTAAATCACATAAGATAATATATAAAACCACAAGTAAAGAGGGTCGGATCTGGGAAGATCTAGATCTGAATGAAACACTTGTCGGCCTCCACATGCCGCCGCCTGTAACTTCACACGTTGTCGTCAGACGACAAGTAGGCTGGCACGTACTGGTCAGGGAAACCACCTCGGTTGGTCCATTACAGCTATGCGATTGGAACACCCCAACTCGAACCCAAAGGGCTTTTCCGATTCGACTTTGATTTCGCACAACCCAAGAGCCACACAAGGTTTTGATACCAATTGTTGGGGGCGAAAACACTTACAAAACAAGGTTAGTGCACAAAACCTACGAAAAAATGTAAACTGATAACAACAAGAAGAACACGAAGTAAACACCACTTAGGTAACTCTAAGAATAGGGACACTGACTGCACTCTCACCCTGCAATTAAAACACAATAAAAACAAATCATAATAAAACTTTTATATTTTTTTTATTTTAGTGAGAGGTTTATACTCGCCAGTGTACGAGTGCAGTTGTAGTCCAAATTTAAATTTATATTTTCTGGATGAATCCAGGTTGTCCACTGAGAGATTTATTTATGGCAAAAGAAAAAGAATGTCACACACACGCACACGCATTTGGACAAATTGACAACAAGATTTTTTATGGTTTTGTTTTTAGACAACAGATACTAGAAAATAAAGTAAGGCAAAAATTGAAATAAACATTAAACGTAAAAATATGAATTTGGATAGTGCTTGAGTTAAGACAATTTCAGTACCAACCCGTTGATTCCCAAATTTTAGCATAAAAAATTAGCAACATTAATTTAATTTCAGATATGAGGGTTTGTTGTTAAATGCAATTAGAGATGATGATAGTTCTAGGTTAAGCAATCCCCATACATGATATGCGAGATTCTAATTTAAGCAACCACCATAAATCCAATTGCAATTAATACACAAAACAACTAAATTAATCATCTGGGTTTAGGTATGATAGCGTTTCCAGTTCTAGTAACTCTCATACATGGCATGAAAGCTCTAAATTAGGCTTACGCTCCAATCCAAACCTAGTGATTTTTTAATAATTAATACACACTCATACTGAAATTTAAATTAATGTTACTTATTTAAAGCGCAGCTTTCTTTGGGAATCATTAGCGTTGGACACTGTCCTTGCCTTAACCCAAGATTAGATTTAACTACTCATTTTTATTTGAAAGTTAATTGACATAAATTTAAATGACGTAATTTAAATAACAGAATTTAAATGACAAGAAATTTAAAGGCATAAACTAACCGGCCATTTAGGCGGTGGATAATTAAATGACAAGAATTAAAATTACAGAAATTTAAAGGCACAAATTAACCGGCCATTTAGGCGGTGAATAATAAAGTAATAATAAATGACATAAGAATTTAAAAGAAGAAAGAAAAAAGTAAGATTATAAGAGAAAGTACTAAAGAAAATGAGAAAGAACAAGAACAATTCTCAAAGAGAGAATTATAAGGAAACAACTAAACTTTTATTCAAGAATAATAATCACACTTACAAATGCAATCAAGTGATCTATTTATAGGCCACAAGATGCAATACAAACCACACAATTTCAATTATTCAACTAGACATAATTATATCTAATGGGCACTCACACACTTAAAGTTAAATGGATTTTAGCTATAATACACACCTAATATTAAATGGATTTTAGCTAAAATACATACCTAATAAAGCACTCATAAAGTTAAATGGATTTTAGCTATAATATCCACCTAATAGTTAAATGGATTTTAGCTAAAAAACACACCTAATAAAGCTCTCACATAAAAAATAAAAATAGATTTCTATAAATTGGTTTTTAATCTTCATTAGGATTAAAAATAATCCTTGGGCCTTCTCCAAATAATATTTTCCATGGGTTGCTCAAATTGGGCCTTAATTCTTCATGGACTTGAATTCTTCATGGACTTGATTTCTTCATGGGTTTGATTTCTTCATGGATTTGAATTCTTCATGGACTTTAATTTTTTCATGGGCTTGATTTCTTCATGGGTTTGATTTCTTCATGGATAAAAATAAAAAAAATAATTTATTATTATTAATAAATTATATATTATATATATGTATTACACATAGCACACATATATATTAGATTATATTATATATATAGTACATGCATGCATATAATGATGTATATGTATTATATATAATTTTATATATTATTATTATTTACTTTAGAACTTCATTTCATTTATCTTTCAATTTAAACTTGCATATAACCATAAAATATATATTAATATCTAATTTAAACCATATTTAAGATCGAAAGAAGGGTATAATTATAACAAAATTTTTACAAAATTAACCACTAATCAGACACCAAGCCACAAAGGAGCCCAAACCTCCCAAGAACCTCAAACCTCAAACCCCTAAGCCTCTCGGCCAATCGACACCCTCACTCAAGCCACACAAGCTTCCACACAGTAGGATTCACCAAGGAACATAGAGTAATCACGAGATATGGGTTCAACAATGGCCAAGAACAATCCCTCTATCAAAGAGGCAATTGATCCCCATAAATACATCTCATCGACAAATCGTCCAAGATGAAACAAGGAAAGACGCAACACTCAACAAGGAAAGAATCGCCAAACCAAGAAGGAAAACAAGCCACAAAGAATCGGCCATACAATGGAGGAGACAAGGCACGATCGATCGAGAAGAAGGGAAGGAGAGAACACCATTGGCAGCCACACACTAGGCACAAATAAGAGAACAAATCTCTTTTATATAAAATCACTCCAAAAAATGGCATAGCTTTAGGAAAACAATTTGCCATATCACATAAAGTCAAATTAAGACTATGACAATCACATGGAATATGAAAAGCCCTCGAATTTATTTCAAGTAATCTTGTATGTACACCTTTATGCTTCCCTTTCATATTAGACCCATTGTCATACCCCTGACCTCTTATATCATCAATGTCCAGCTCAAGATTGGTCAACATGTTTTTAAGCTCAATAAAAAGTCCAAGCCCTAATATATCATCAACCTTTAAAAATTCTACTCAATATTCTTCTACCATTACAGAGTTTGCTGAATAATCCACATATCGTATTACAAGAGACATTCATTTGCTTCACATGACTAGCATATGGCGTACAATCTAATATGACCGAAAAATATTTTGCTTGTTTAACTTTTCTAATAATTGAACTTTTTATCTTATTTGCCAACATTTGTATCAATTCATTTTGAATTTTAGAGCCCAAATATGTATAATGAGTCTCATGTGCTTAAATATGTCGAATGTGCTTTTTCATAATCGGATCAAACTCAGCAATTATTTCAATCATTTGCAAAAAAAGACCATTGTTTCCCACATAAAGCTTCTCACAATCTCCTCGAAATGCCAAATTATTTTTTGCCAATCTTTGCACAACAACTATTATCCTCTTCAACACTTGTCTCTAGTGTTCTATTTCTTTATTGATTTCAATATGCACGCTTTGATCAATTGTTTTATTTTTACTCAGTCTTGTTTCTAATTCAATCCAACTAGTCATGCAATCTATATAATCCTTACTTGCTTCATGATTTTTAAGACCCCAACCCATATTATGCCAATCTCTGTATCCTTCATTTCCCAACGGACCAATTTTACTCATTGTTTTTTGAGTCTTGAACAACTTACAGCAAAAGAAAAAAATCTTGTCCAAATGAACTGAATATACTAGCCATCTCCTATCATTTATTTCTCCATTGAGCAATACTCGTTTATATTGTGATAATTCAAAATGCCTACCACTACTATCTTTAGGAAACAAGACTCCATCAACTCTTTTTGGACCCTTCTCTATTAACAAATCTCTCATATTTTGGTCAATTTTATCCCAACACCCTGGATCATAAAAGTTAATCAATGAATCTTTATGTTGAACATTGTCTTCTTCTTTCTCGTTTAATTCATTGACATCAGCGTGATAATCTTTGTCTTCATTTAATTCATCAACTAAGTCTCCTTGTTCATTGACATTATCATTCCAAGTTTCTTGTTCCTCTATTGAAGTTTCACCGAAATTTTCAACTATTTATTCTCTCTATGTTATTTTGCTGCTATTAAAGTATTTAAACATATCACCGACTTGATGTTGAACTAATGCTTCTTCCCTCTGTTTCCTTTTTCTTTTTTGAGGTCCAGACATATGTTTAGGAGGCATGATTTGTGACTATTGCTTAAACCTAACAAAAGTCAAAAGAAAAAACAATATTATAACATTACACGACACACTTAAGTAATAATAATGTTAAACTTAATTTTTATCTAGACTTGTAATAATAAGAAAAAGAATAAAATGAACCAAGCATCTCTAGACTCTAATTATAATTTCTAAGAATAAAACAATTATCACGTATATAAACAAAATGAAGACATCAATAAAATAAATTTTCTTTTGCCAAATTCATCCAACATCAATAAAGCCAACATCAATAAAATAGACATAGGCAAGCTATCAAATAATCCAAATATCCCAATGTATCACAAACGAAACAAAATGAAAATGATTCATGAAGGAGAAACTAACCGGTTGAAGCTAAGCACTAAGTAGATTTAGATTCTGGAGAAGCAAATCTGCTTTAAGGACCGAATCTGAGGCAGTAAGATCTGGAGGCTGGAGTGACTGAGAGCGAGGCAGCGAGCCACCGATGACCGGACACGAGAGCGAGCGACCGCTGACCAAGCAGCAAGAGGCGCGAAAGCGAGGGCAAAGGGCAACGATTCGACGGAGCGGCGAAAGAAGAGGGAAGCAACAAGAGGCGAGAGCGAAGGCGAGCCACCGACCATCGACGAGGGCAAGCCGACGAAGGCGAGGCACGAGGATGAGGACGACGGAGGGAGTTACAGAGCGACTGAGCGAGAAAGGGCAACGCGAGAGCTTAATTTAATCCCCCTCAATTGCCGTTACCTCCTTTTCCTTTTCATAATCTCCTTCTCTTCTCAATCCAATCTTCCTCTTTTAATTTTTAATGATATAAAAATATTGAAAGCCATAAGCTTGCATGAACTACAGGACTATCAATCTTTTGAATTTGTCGTCATTGCCAACAAGTTGAATGGAGCAGAAGAAAGAGATTGTGACTTCCGAGGGAACAAGACTATATTTCTTTTGTTTATCTTCTGGTCTTTTCTGTTTTGAAGTCTTCTTGGATGTATCCATTACATGGGTTGCTGTCTATTTTTTAATTTTGTCAGTCTTGTAATGTGGGCTACATTGATCTTTGGCTACTAATGGTATAGAAACTAAATGGATAACGAGTCATCTATTTTGACTATTAAATTTGACAATCGACATATTTTTTAAGAATGAGTAGTGAATAACTTTATAATAAGAACTTGTTAATTTCCACAGATTGTGTAAAGCCCGAGAATGGGGATCGCTGCGAATAATATATAGAGCTATACGTATGCATGTGCATCTCTAATACAAAGAAGACCCAAGTGGGTGCCACCATACCAACTTCCTAATAAGGTATTTTTGTTTTTCCAGTACACCGATTCTGCCATCCTTCTCTCTCCAAATCTCTATCTCAAACACTACTTAATTATATCCCCCAATCTCAGCTGCTCTCTCATTCTCTCAACCAAACATTTGATCAATGGCTAACCTAGGAAGAGGTACAATGCTCACTGTGCCCCCAATCACCAGACCCACATGGGGCCAGAACTTTGCAAAATTTGCTTAATGCTTCCCAATTCTCATTCATCCTTCCTAGTCTTTTTTGTATTAAAATGACAACATCCTCTCTACAAAAATCTAATTCAAAGGTTTAAACAACATAAATTTGAAGATTTACACTCATTGTGCCTTCACTCAAGCTCATCAGATACTGAATGTTGAGATGTGTAAATAAAGAATAGATTTTTATGGGAGTTCATTTTGAAAAAGATAATCACGTACGTGCACATGACTAAATGCTCAAACTGACAAAGGGTGAGGTCATCCATGGATACATTAAGCAAGAGTTGCCTTCTATAGTTCAATTGCTTGATTCATAGGCGTGGGGTTGCTTATAATTAGATATAACACTTTTCTTATAGTTATTACTATTATATTATATATAGTGAAAAGTTTTACTTCAACTCTTTAATAGTTAACATGATCATAATTCATAAATAAAGATAATTAATTAAAATAAAGATAACATGATCATAAGTAAATGTTGCGACAATACAAATTAGATAAAAAGTTTTTAAGATTTTTTTATTCTCGGGAAGGTTCGCAACCACAAAAAAACTGTGTCAAGCTTTATAATAAAGATGCTTTGTAATTTACTTCCCACATTTAAATATGATACAATCAATACTAATTAATAAAAGTGTGATGGATGAAAATAAAGTGCATGCATTTCAGCTAAAGTGCTTTTGAGCACTAGTTAGCCAAAAACCCATTCTGTAATCTCAATGAAGGACAAACATATATAATTTATGGGTAAAATTTTTTTATATTTTAGATAAAGTGTATTTTTTGTATTTTGTTTTTAACATCCACACAATTCTATTAATATATTAAATGATTCAGAAAAACACCATACATTTATCATTAACTAATAAAATTTAAAAATTAATAATATAAATTAGTATTAAAAAATTATCCATTGTTCAAGGGTCGGATGGTCCAAAATAGGGTTCTAACTTCAACCCAACTACCGGGAAGACAAGACGAATATAGAAAATATTTTATGATCGTACAAGTTGAAAGACTTACAGCAATGAGAGAAAATGGGCTACCCATCCCTTAGCTAGCTAGCTCAGATGATGGCGACCCCATATTATTTGTACATGAACAATTTGGGTGACAATTCTTTCCGTCCACTAACGGTTTTTTCTCCTCTCCATCCAAAATTGTATTTGTTTTTGTAACAGCGTACGAGGTGTTTGAGAGGATGGTGCCAAGTCATATCATCTAACCTGATAATTTACCTGATGAAGAAGCTGCATCAGGACACTGTCTCCTCCGCCAACAACATCACCAACTGGATCACTCCGATCATCGGTGCCTACGTCGCCGACGCCCATCTCGGCTGCCACTGGAACTTCCTCATCTCGACATATGCAGTGGACTTTAAGTGAATTTCTCAACTCATATTTTCACGAGACAACTGTTAACAAATAAAATAAACTCTCAAACTCTAATTTAATTCAATTTTACTTAAAAAAATATCCTAATTAAATAAACCTCTTAATTTCAATAACCTCATAATGCATATCAATAAAACCCTAATTACAGTTTTCCCAAATAATGTGGTCATAATCTTCAATCAATGAAACCCTTGTGCATAATGATGAAAACATACCAGAACATTCTAATTAAATTCAATGCAACTTAAACAAAAAACCCTAATTAAATTCAATTTAGTTTAAATCACCCACTAATGCATACTAATGAAACCCCAGCTAATTACTGTTTTCCCAAATACTGTGGCCATAATCCTCAATGAGTGAAACCCTAATAACTGTTTCCTTAACTTTAAAACCCTAATGCATATAAGTGAAAATATACAAGAGTTGTACAGAAGTAAAGAATAATATTGTTTTGACAAGAAGTAAACAAACGAGAGCAAATACTATTTCTACAGAGATCTTTCAATCAAACATTGATCAATTATATTAACGTCATGACTATAAAGTAAAAATAAAGAAACTCATGCCGTGCCAAGGTAGAAGGACCACTTACCCTTATTCCTTGTTGGGAAATCGAACGTTGTTTCCTTTATGACTCCTTTTCGTCATTGTTTTATCTAAGAGCTCTGCAAATGGGGATCTCAAAACCCTTGATTTCTTCCTTCGCATCGTCCTCTTCATCCCCGACATCTTCATCCTTTGATTGCTTTCTCTTTCGACATCGTCCTCGTCCTCCAATTTCTCTTCACATTTTTCTTTTCCCATTTTTCCTCTGTGTCGCCTCTTCAAGCTGAATAGATTAAAATTGTGAGCATTTCGAATCAATCATGATTCACCTTACAAAAAATTAATCATGGGTAGGGGTAAGCATTTCGAACCGATCGAAGTGTTACAGCTGAATAGATTAAAATTGTGTAAAAAATTGAATTGAATTGATGGAATAATTAAAAGTTTAAATGGAATAAACCAGAAATTTAAAAAACCAAATAAATATGAAAAAATTGAACTGATTAAAAAAATCAAACTGGATTGAATAAATCAAAAAACAACCGAAAAACCAAAAATCAAAAACTGAAAAAGCTAACAAAACTGAAAAACCAAACAAATCGAAAAAAAAAAAAAAAAACTAGAAAAAACCAAAAGAACATGTTCGCCTTACATTGTCAACTTTCGGTTCTTGTTGAAATTATATTACACATCACTGTTTAATAAAATTATATCAACACTTAAAAAGAAAAATGACAAAAAAAATCATTTCCTCTAATCAACATTTCATAATATAATTTAGTAAGTTTGAAGTGCAACGTACAAAGTAATATATCAACATCTTAATTAGATACCATTTTTAAGTTTAAGTACAAATATTCTGATCACATTATTACATACTATTTTCAAGTTTCAAGTGCAACATTTAACAAACAATAAAAAAAGAAGCATATATATAGGTCAAGTGCATAAACCTTGAAGCAACAATTAATGTAATCAAATGTTTTCTGTATAGATGTTAAACAGACAAAATCTCATCATTCGAGTGCATAAACTTTGGGTTCACTGCAAAGTAATCAACTTGTGCAAAATTTAGTAGTGGAAACAACCGTTAACATAATAATATAATTTAAAAAATAAACAACAATATAGTACAGATCATATACTTGCATATATATGAGATCTTCAAAACTCTAAATTTCCATAAACATAGGGTTGTTTATGATAATATTTGTTAGTTCTAAAAATAACACATAAAATTAATTAATTTTAAAGTAATAAGTATTGAACCAAAAATGAAAAGAATAAGCTTCTTTATAGGTATTACTATTATAATAATAGCACTTTCTGATAAGTTATTAAATATAAGTTATAATAAAAAGAATAAGCGTGGGGCTGATAAATAAAGATAGTTATAACTTTCTTATAAGTTTTAATTATAAGTTATAATTAAAAGAATAAGCTTTGTTATAGAATTTTCATAGGCCTGGGGCTGTTTATGATCAAATAAATATAGCACTTTCTTATAGTTGTTACCATTATATTATTATATATAGTTATAAGTTTCAATCTCTAACTCTTTAATAATTAACATGATTATATATAATTCATAAATAAAGATAATTAATTAAAAATTTAATTAATTTTTTTAGGCAACTTATCCCACCAAGTAAATGTTGTAACAATAAAGATGATTTATTAAATTACTCTGAAAATGTAGTACTGGGTATGGTACGGAGTTCCAGAGAATTTTCTAGAAAAGGAAATCCATTGAAATGGGAATCGACAGACCACTTTGCCCCCGACGTTTGTGTCTCTAGTTTGTGCTTCTCCTACTACGTCTACGTGTACGATCCAAGCCGCTGCTTTGTAATAACCTATAAGCCTTTTTTACTACAAATTAGATAAAAGTTTCAAGATTTTTTTTTGAACTTCATTGAAAAAAATATAGGAGATTATGTGACATGTAAGAGAAACAACTAGAACTCCCAAAACACAAAACTCAAGCCGTATATACAAGTACTTCATTGAAAAAAATATAGGAGATTATGTGACATGTAAGAGAAACAACTAGAACTCCCAAAACACAAAACTCAAGCCGTATATACAAGTCACCGATTATTTGCTGTCTAGCACTAGGATATCACGTACGCCTTGCATGGTGACATCATCACGTAAAAGAGAGTGAATCGACAGAAGCAAACAAGCGGAGTCCGGTTTTTTCTACGGCGTCCACCGGCCTGTGTCCATGGATGACATGTGGAAATCGAATATATATATATATATATATTTGTGATTGTCACTAAGATTTGTGTGAAATACGTAAGTGTGTAATGTGAGTGCGTAATGGATGAGATCATTAGATGTGTAAGGGTAAATATGTAAAGAAGCTAGCTAGGTAGCCAGCAGAGCTCGAAATAATAAATCAAAACTTTGGATATAGATGGTGATGGAGTCGCCTATGATCTACGCAATGCACCCTCAATCAGACGCTCGTCTTTAAACCTAATGGTTATAAATTGATACTGTGGTTGTGGATATATTGTTCTGTACCCAAGAGTTTTCTAGAGCAAGATTGATACTATAGTTGTGGGGGCTAAAGTGAAGCTGGTGGCCATGGCTACGTACACAGAGGATGGAACTGTGGATCTCGAAGGCAACCCTGTCCTTAGGTCCAACACAGGCCGATGGAGGGCTTCCTCCTTTCTTGTTGGTACTCTCTCTCTCTCTCTCTCTCTCTCAACAATAAGAAGTTCAAGAAGCTAGCTAGCCAGCCAGCAGAGCTTGAATACAATGGCTTCATGCACATTTTTGGGTGTTGCATATATATTGTTGGGAGGGACAATCGATCCCGTATGCAGAGTTATGTTTTATGTATTAACAAGTCTCATATATTTTCCGATCAATCGAACACAGCTGTCCTGACCACACTTCTGCAGTGTCTCATGGACAACGTAATCAAAACTTTGGCTACATCGTATGGAGTCGCCTGTGCACACAATAAACCCTCAATCAGACGCTCGTCTCCTGTGTCGAATGCGGGTTGATGGAAGATTGTGACTTATGAGTCACTCCCCGATTCATTAACTAAAGCAAGACAATTCCAAATTTTTTGACTGCATCCTCTGTGTGTGTGCGCGTGCGCCCGCGAACCATACAGAGATTATCTTTCATCTTCCATGGAAGCCACTAATGGTTTCTTCTCTTCTCCATCCAAAATTGTATTTTGTTTTTGTTTCAGTGTGGGAGATGTTTGTGGTGATGGCGTACCAATGCATAACATCTAACCTGATAAATTACCTGATGGAGAAGCTGCATCAGGACACAGTCTCCGCCTCCAACAACGTCACCAACTGGGTCGGCACCGTCTGGATCATTACGATCATCGGCGCCTACGTCGCCGACGCCCATCTCGGCCGCTACCGGACCTTGCTCATCGCATCAGCAATTTATCTTTCCGGTATGTCAGTCCTAACGTTGGCAGTTTCAGTCCCCGGAATAAAACCGCCACAATGCTCGGCCGCCGCCGCCGCCGTCCAATCCGGCGACTGCAAGAAGGCCTCAACGCTTCAACTAGCAGTGTTTTATGGCGCACTCTACACGCTGGCCGTCGGCATCGGCGTGGCGAAGCCCAACACCTCGACCATGGCAGCAGACCAGTTCGACGAGTTCGAGCCCAAGGAGAAGGATCAGAAGCTTTCCTTCTTCAACTGGTGGACGTTCAGCGTCTCCATCGGCACACTCTTCGCCAACACAGTTCTTGTGTACATACAGGATAATGTGGGGTGGACTTTGGGATATGGGCTTCCCACCGCCGGCCTGGCCGTGTCGATTTTGATCTTCCTGGCCGGCACGCCCTTCTACCGGCCCCGGGTGCCCACCGGAAGTCCCTTCACGAGGATGGCGAAGGTCATTGTCGCTGCCGCGAGGAAGTGGAAAGTGCCGGTTCCCGGCGATCCCAAAGAACTCTTCGAACTGAACTTGGAAGAGTACATCAAGAAAGGAAAGTTTAGGATTGATTCCACGCCCACCTTGAGGTTTGTTTCAGCTCATATGAATTTAATTTCAATGCACTCAAAATGTTTGACATATTGCCACAATGAAGCCGGTTGTCATGCTTTTGGCCAGTATTATCCCGTTGCTACCATCCTTGTCGTTATGTTAAAGGACATTCTGAGTTCCAATCTTAATTATATTATAGGGGTATCACTTTTACAAATCTTTCTGTAAATAGCTCTGTTCTACAACCATATAATAATTCATTCGAACAACCATATAATAATTCATTCAACACAGAACACATTTCATTACATTGAGTCCCATGTTTCTTCTAATAGATGTACTTCTGCAGGTTCCTCAGCAAAGCCAGTGTAAGAACAGGTTCTACAAGTCCATGGATGCTCTGCTCAGTTACTCAAGTGGAGGAGACAAAGCAGATGCTGAGAATGATACCGATCCTAGTCGCGACATTCGTTCCAAGCACAATGATCGCGCAAATAAACACCCTTTTCGTCAAACAAGGCACCACACTCGAAAGAAATGTTGGCGGCTTCAAAATTCCCCCGGCCAATCTAACCGGATTTGTGACAGTCTCCACGCTTGTCTGTACGGTGATCTATGACCGGTGCTTCGTCAAGATGATGAAAACATGGAAACGGACACAGAATCCCCGGGGAATCAGTATGCTTCAGAGAATGGGGATTGGATTAGTCCTCACCATCATCGTCATGCTAATTGCATCTCTTACGGAAAGGTACAGGCTAAAGGTGGCCAAGGATCATGGCGTGGTTGCAAGTGGAGGACAAGTTCCTCTAACCATATTCATCTTAGTCCCTCAGTTTGTGCTCATGGGAACGGCTAATGCATTTCTAGAGCCGGCAAGGACTGAGTTTTTCTATGATCAAGCACCCGAGAGCATGAAGAGTCTCGGAACTTCCTATGCGATGATTACGGTAGGAGTTGGGAACTTCCTCAGCAGCTTCCTTCTTTCAACTGTTGCTCACATCACAGAGAAGCATGGTCACAGAGGGTGGATTCTGAATAACCTCAATGCTTCTCACCTCGACTACTACTACGCGTTTTTCTGCATTCTTAACATCTTAAATTTCGTTTTCTTCTTGGTTGTGAGCAAGTACTACGTCTACAAGGCTTAAGGTCCCAAGGGAGGGGTGTTGGTGGAGATGGTAGGTCAACCATGAGGAGACTGATTTGGGCCTTTCAAAACCCATTTAGTTTTATAAAAATTTTACAGTAGCTTTTGCGAGGCTCATCTACGTTGTTAGTGTTTGATGTTAGTGTATGCCATACATCTTAGAAGTACTTGACACTTTTCAAGTCTTTTACCATTAGTGTACGCTCTATAATTTAAGTGTTAAGTAGTACTTGATATACTAAGATCTGATGTCGTTAGTGTATGTCCTACATCTTAAGTGTTGAGGTGTACTCAATACATTAAGAATTGATATTGAATTGATAAGGTCGTTTAAGTGACAAAATACTCTTTGTCACAATAAAATTGGTGATATTGTGACAAAACTCTATTTTGTCACAATATACTTATTAAGACAAGCTTGTTGTGACTAATGTGTGACAAATCAATTTCGTCATAATAAGTATGTTGTGACAATTTTTATAGTTCTTGTGGCAAAATAATTTATCACAAGAAGCCTAATTTCTTATAGTGTTTATTCTTTTCGAGGCCCTTGAAATACCTTCCTGAAAGAGGCCCAGACTCTTTTCGGAAGCCGATTAATTCCTCTCTGAAAGGTGTTTCAAACCCTTTTTGAGAACCGTCTACAAAAACCGAGCACCCGACCAGTCTACCCTCCCAAGGGACAACCTCTCCGAGAAACCTTTTCAACCCTTCCGCAACCTCTTCTCTCGGGAAGCCCTCTTCGAGAGAGCTCTTACAGCGGCCACTTTCGAACATTGACATCTTACACGACTCTAGACGACAGTTTTCCTCGCCCTAAAGAATTTTCAATTGTTGTATTTTGACAACAGTAATATATTTAGTTGTTTCATGTTCATATTATCTATTGGTAAGGTTTGTCTTTTATATTTATTTATTCATTCAGCAATTACTTAAATATAACATGCCAAATGACAAAGTCGCTAGGTTTACTCTACAGTGTGATTTCAATTGTAAAGTCTTTGATACACTCAGGAGTAAAACATTAAACTTGTCCTTGGTCAAAAGTGTCATTGAGACAGGACATTAATGACATAGAAAGACCGATATGCGCTATGTTGTTATCTTTAGGAAAGGTAATAGTTGATCTTACAGAGTATGGATATGGGATACCTAAGCTAATACACGAGTGTTTGTTGGTGAGTACAAGTTCACTAGACTGACCTGAACAAAATGATTCCTTATGGATCTTACAAGAGTGTCTAAAGAAATCTCTAGTGATCGTTGTGCAAGTAATCCTTCAACTTGAGGTCACTACCGTGTCTTGCATATAGATTCGTATAGTTTGACACTATTAAGGACGCATCTCAATAAGAAGTGTGAGTAAGGTAGTGATTGGGTATATGATGTGTTGCAGGAGAACATTTACCAAAACAAAGGGTTAGAACAAAATATAAGTAAAATCTAAAAGAATATCGAAACAATCAAGATCACAAAAGAGTAAACAAAGAGAACTCCCTGTAAAATATCTTTTCAAGGCTCAAATCTGAATCTGTCCAGTTTGTACCACCCAAGTAACTCCAAAAAATAAGGACACCAAGCCTCACGGAAGCACACAAGATCCAAGCCACGAGAACCCCCAAATCGGAGCCCAAACCCTATCGGCCAGAACACCAAATCTCTTACCCAAAACCATATAGGTTACGTTCACAGCAAGATCCACCAAGGAACAAGAAGAAGAACAATCACGAAGATATGGGACTCGAGAGAAGTGACTAAAAGCTTACCTTCAAAAAGAGACCATCAGAATGGATTAATAGGGAACCCCCATGGATCGTCCAAGTCATCCACAAGGAAAGACAGATCAGACTGAGAGAGAAGGGGGAACACATCGGATCGGCCTTACAAGGAAAGCAATCGGGTGAGCCAAGAAAGAGAGAGAATCGGCCGTCAAATAAAGGCAACAAGAAAGCAGAAAGGGGCTTTTATATGACGGTGCTAGGGCACGACTGGGGAGCAATTTGGCTTGGGCTTGGGCTTCTTTAAGCCTTGAGCAAATGGGCTCAGCCCATTTCTCCTCCAAATACTTAATTAAGGGTTTATGGCCTGACTTCTTTAATGGGCTGCCAATGGGTGGTATTTTGGACTATACTTCAATCCCAGGATGAAATCTATGAAGATAAACCCGAATCTTAATCATAGCCTTGGGCCTCGTTGGGAAACAAAAAACAACATGATGAAGCATGCAAAGGCTATGTGTGAGCCAATACAATATTCATCAACCCTTAATTTTAGAGATATGTTTCATTTGGGGAAATATAACTTATAAATCTATGGCCATAGCAGGATAGTGATACTATGGAAACTATACTTTCTGGGAACCAAAGAAATATTGAATGGAAATTGACACACAATCCATGTCCCTACTTAATTGAGACATTTTAAACCGATGAAGGGTTTAAATTGCATGAGAAAATCATTACTGAAAGACAGTGATCATAATTTGATCCCTCTACCAATTAGGGGCCATGATGGATTTCTAGACTCTGTTTATGGTCTATGGCTTTATTCGGTAAAGTTATGGCCAACATATGTAGAAGCCTAATGGATCACATGCAATAAGGGTTTACAAATACAAGGTAATGACAGATAACTAGGATTGGAGAATTCTAATAAGGAATTAAGAGTTCTTAAATATTAATAATTAATATTTTAAAACTTATAATAAATTAGTCTATTAATTAAATTTGTTATAATTCACCTAAAATCCTAATTGAACTAGGGTACCCAAACTAATGGCTTGGCTCTCGGTGGATTGTTACTTAATTAAACTATAGACTTATTTATGAAACTAATCTAAGGACATTGGGTGACTTAAAGAGCTTAATGAGATATTTTAAAGTGTTTAAAACTAAGATGCAAATGAGTTATTTTAAAGTATTTAAAACATTAACCTAAAAGGAGAATGAAAAGAAATGAAATTGATAGAAAGGGAATTGATTTGTTGCCCACATTGGACAACAATTATGTTGCGATCATGATCTTAATGTTGAGTTGGAGCTGGGACAACAATTATGTTGCGATCATGATCTTGATATTGAGTTAGAGCTGGGGCTACTAAGATGAATGCAATAACTATAGATATGATATTGGAAATAGATCGATTTTATATCACCTTTCAATTGGAATTTGGAAATAGATCGATTTTATATCACCTTTCAATTGGAATTAGTTCCCGAGGCTAGTCTAATGGATGGAATTGACTTCAATTGACTAAGATTTGAAGATTTGATCGGTCCAGTGCCTTTTGTGGCTCCAAACTATTAGATGGGAAAATTACAAATAATGACATGTTGTGTATAGAGTTTGGTGAAATGGATGATCGGGCCGAGGGCTGCACCCTCTTCCCCTCACTCTCCTTTCCCTAACTCTGCTCGCCTTGAGTCATCAAAACCTTTCTAACTTCTATGGATTGCGTTGGAGGAAATCCACCAAAGCTAGGCAGATAGAGACTCCTTTCCCGCTGCTAATGGAGAGCAAGCTAGAGACTCCTTTCCCGCTGCTAATGGAGAGCAAGATAGAAACAAGATCAAATGATTGTTTTTTTAACAAGTTCAAAATAACGAAAAGTTTATATCGGTCATATGAATTTCGCTGTACTTCAAGATTCAACGAACTCCATAAATCTACCTAATAAATATACGAAGGCAAAAAATAAAATTTAAAATCAAATACAACTAACTTACAAGGTTGCCAGAGAATCTGAGGAACTTCTTGCTTCTCCCCTCTCTATCTCTCTCTCCTTCCCTTGTTCTTCTTTCCTTGACTCAAGAGATAGTGTCGAGTTCTGTGACTCAAACTCCATAAATCTACCTAATAAATATATGAAGGCAAAAAATAAATTTTAAAATCAAATACAACTTAACTTACAAGGTTGCCAGAATCTGAAGAACTTCTTGCTTCTCCTCTCCAGAGAGCGTCCAATTCTGGGACTTGATGGCAGTTCGTATGTCTATGGGAGGATGCAATTATTGACTAGGGAGCATGATAAATAAAGCGTCAAAGGATTCGTCCAGATCTGCTGTCCCAAGAAACTGTCTCCATGCTGTCTCAGCTAATTAAATTTTAACAACTCATCCAATTTTACACCACCACCTTTTTTTTTTTTTTTTTTTGTATATAAACACAACTTAACAATGAATCCAGATTTGCTCTCACTTCCTACTGTCTCCTTGACTATCTCTCCAATTAAATTATGTCATTTCATTAAATTAATACACATCATCAAATAATAATATATATTAATAACGACAAAAAATTTAATATTCTTCTTTTAAAATTTATTTTGTAATTAACAAAAAAAACTTATCTCTTCTAGAGATGAAGAAATAAATTTTTTTCGAGACAAAATACTTCCAAACAGGTATTCACAGAATTTATTTATTCTTAACATTTTATAATTGTTTGATATGTCTAAATAATAATATGAAGTGCTCCATTAATTATTTAATTAACTTATATAAAGAATTTTTAAAAAAAGTATTTATTTTATATATCTTCAGCTATATTTTTTTTCTACCATATTAACATCTCACATTTCAATTTACAATTGAAAATTTAAAAGTGAAATAATGAAATAAAAAGACAAAATAATTAACAAAAAAAGCAAGTTGAAGACTTGAGGGAGTGGGACTGAATTTGGGCGTTTAGATCCTCCCTGTCAGTTAGTTGGCCGCACAGACCACGTACTCGGAGACGGGGCACATATTATTTAGAATTATCTTAATCTGGCAGTTAATATCTAAGAATATTCAAAGTTCAATCAATCACTCGCTCCGACAGGCCGATGGATGGCTTGCTCCTTTTTTAGGGCGTTCATGGAGAGAGAGAGAACCTCTAGAGGGCAATTGCAGACCTAAGAGTTTTCTAAAACAAGATTAATACTATTATTACGGAGGCTGAAGAAGCTGCTAGTCATGGCAACACACAGGATGGAACGGTGGATCTCAAAGGCAACCCCGTTTGTAGGTCTAAGACAGGCCGATGGAAGGCTTGCTCCTTTGTTGCTGGTACTCACCCCCCCCCCCCCCCCCTCCTCTCTCTCTCTCTCAACAAGAAGAAGATCAAGTTGTCCCCCCCCCCCCCCCCTCTCTCTCTCTCTCAACAAGAAGAAGATCAAGTTGTCCCCCCCCCCCCCCCCCCTCTCTCTCTCTCTCAACAAGAAGAAGATCAAGTTGTGTTTTATATATAACAAGTCTCATATATTTTCCGATCAATCGAACACAACTGTACTGACCACACTTCTGCAGTGTCTCATGGACACCGTAATAATATATTTTTAGGTTTTGATTACTATTTTTCGGTTTGGATTTGCACATCAACAGGTAATTCTTTGCCATTCCTCTATAATCTACTCTCTTGGAGAGATAAGCACATAAATTAATCAATATAGATAGAAATGATAAATGATAGATAATGAAATCTCTACTCTCTCTATCTTGATATTGAAGAATTTGCAGACAGATGAACACATAAATCAAACTTTCAATTCAGCTCATTCTTTTGAAACTTGAAAAGTTTTTGTATAAATCTTTTAATTCCTGTAATTTGACATTTTTTTTTCGCGTGACAAGTGAAACTTAGATTATTTCAATTAAAGCATTATATCTGTATTTTTAAATTTATTTAATCACTATATTTTGACATGTAAAAAAAAAGATTAAATTAATTTATCTCATTTTATTATTATTTTTTTTTTAACATATCAAAATAAAGAGATGATCACACAAGAATATAAATTTGTACTTCAACATTCAACAAACTCAATAAATCTACCTAATCAATATATGAAGGCCAAACTAAATTTTAAAATCAAATACAACTTACAAGGTTGCCAGAATCTGAGGACCTTCTTGCTTCTTCTCCCCTCCCTCTCCCTCCCTCCCTCCCTTGTTCTTCTTTCCTTGACTCGAGAGTGTCGAGTTCTGGGACTCAATGGCAGTTTGCATGTCTATGGGATAAATTTACCTAATAAATATACGAAGGCAAAAATAAATTTTAAAATCAAATACAACTTAACTTACAAGGGTGCCAGAATCTGAAGAACTTTGCTTCTCCTCTCCAGAGAAAGTGGGATTCTCGGACGCAATTATTGACCAGTGAGCATGAAAATGCGTCAAAGGAGTGGTTCATAATAAAAGGAGCCGTGAGCAGAAGCTGGCAACCATATATTAAAGTTATTCCCCCACCATGTAGCGGAATTTACTTGAGAAATTAGTTGAGCAGAGGTTCGGTGAATAACGCTGGGCAAATGAAATTATTCAGATTGGGTCACGGCAAATGAGAGAAGGTTTGGTTCGGCGAGCCCATCTTTTTAATTAATTAATTAAACTATTTCATCCATAAACTCAATTCTGAATGTCTGCCATATCAATTAATTAATTAATTAATTAAATTTTAAATTTATGTCATATTAATAACTAAAAAATAAAATATTTAATATTTAAATTATTAAAAAATATTATTTTAAATCTTTACGTAAAATATTATTTTATATTAAAAAATCATATCAATATCAAATTATGTTTAATGCATAAATATGACTTTTAATTTTTAATTGATAAAAAAAAATTGAAACAAAAATAAGCCTAATTTCATTAAAAACATAAATTTTATAAAACTATCTAAAAACTTCATAAAATATCTAAAAATATTAAAAAAAACTTAAATTTCATAAAAATACCTAAAAATTTCATTTAAAAATTAAAAATATTCAAAAATACCTAAATTTTATAAAAAGAATTAAAAATTTCGTAAAAAAAACCCCTAAAAATTTTATATCTAAATTTCACAAAAAAGATTCAAAAATTTTATAAAAAAACCTAAAAATATTTCCCCAAAAAAAGAAAGATACGCTAAGACCTGGAGATGATGAACTGCAGAAATTAGAGCCGAACCTAGATGGAGTAAACATAAAATCGAGTACACAACGTGTGAAAGTCCCTCGGTTGTCCAGTGATCAGCAGGAGTGATGGGTGGCATGAATTCTCGTGTTCAAACACTCTTACGCAGTCACGATAGATCAGACTCAAATTTATTTTATTTTTATTTTTTTTGTTAAAAATCGTAAGATCCAATAACGAGATCTCGCAAGAAAGAACATCCTAAGTACAGAACGTGAGAATCAACATACCATATAATTTGTGAATCAGAGACATAAATTTTATAAAAATACTAGACATAAATCGAATCATTAACCTGGCAACAAAACCTGTGAATCATCAACCTGCCAACAAAAGCTTGTGAATCGAGTACAAAAAACCCGTGAATCAACAAAAACTTCATTAAATGATGTCATAAACAAGAGAAGGAATAAACCACCCCATCATTAGCACGCACCATGTGTAGTCGGAAACACCAAACATGTAGCGGCAATCCTCGGAGAAACAACAATCATCACAACCCAGCGCTGCTCTCCGTTGTTCACCGGATAGAGAAGCGAAAAACTTTGAAGAATAGCCTAAGATGTAGCCATCGTCGTCTTCCCCAGCTCCGTCATCGAACGAAGTTGAGAGCATGGCTTTGAGGATCGTACTGAAAACTGGTTCCTGTATTTCTTGTGGAAATATATACTCGCTAATCCTCCTGATGAAGTTCTTCCACTTGGGCCCGGTGACCATCTCCGACGCCTCCTTCATCTGTCTCAGCTTCGTCGCCAGCCATCTCTGGCTCTCCTTCTGCTCGCCTCCCGGCTGCAGCAATAAATTTAACTTCTGAGGAACTTACAAGGTTGCCAGAATCTGAGGAACTTCCTCCCTCTCCTCCCTCCCTCGTTCTTATTTCTTCGTTCTCGAGAGACATCAGGGGGGAGGGCTTTCTTGGTCTACCGGGGTGGGGGGGGGGGGGTTGCTCTCCTTTTTTTTCTTTTCTGTCCATTCAATCAATATCAGTCAATGAAAATCAACATGGGGAGGCGGGGGGATGGCGATTAAAGCTGATAAGATGGGTGGTGTTTAAGTTGGCTACGCTTGTTTCTAACAACGTCTATTTTGAGTAGTGTTTAAGTTATATAATAATATTAAAATTAAATATTATTTAAATTAATAATATGTTTGGATAAATATATTTTTAAGTTATTAATATAAAATTATGTGTTTGGTTTATAAAAATTGATAAACTGTTAAATTTGACAAAAAGATTAAAATGGACATAATATTAAATAATGTAAATAAAATTCAAAAAATATAATTTTTTTTTTAAAAAATTGTAATTGATGTCTAATTACTGAAATACTTACAATTACATGTTAATAAATTATAAAATAATTTTTAAAATATATAAATTTTTTATTTTATGTATAAATTTAAATTTAATTCATAAAAATATTTAATATATATGTTGAAATATTATATAAAATTATTTATTTTTTTAATTTTGTCAATACATAAAATTATTGAACTTGGAAGAAGGTAATTTGGAAGTAAAAGGAGCCAGCAACAGACACGGCAGAAGAGAGACCCCGAGCGGTGGTAACTAGGAGGCAGCGATGGCAGTTTGTAGCGCTAGAGGCAGCGATGGACAACGCTGGGCAGCGATGCTCGAAAATGGCAACGACAGGCAACATTGGGCAACGATGGTAGCTATGGGCAACAATGGTGACCGTTGTGGGAGGAGATCCAACAATGGAGGAGACATAGATGCTGTGGAAGAAGAGAACTTCGTTAAAGGAGAAGAGGATATTAAAATTGAAAGAGGGCAAAATAGTTATTCCCTTTGTCAACTCTAAAAGTTCTCACAAGTTTTTTTCCAAAAACTATTGTCCCAAAATTTTCTTTAAACGTTAATACAAAAGTATTTAAGTTGTGAAGTTTTGAAGCTCTTTGATAAATTCAAACAGGTAAGTAAATAAATTTTACAACTTAAATGCTGCCCTAATAACTTATAAACGGTCAACTCGTATTGCCGAACAAAACCAAAATCAGTCAATGAAAATCAACATGGGGGGATGGCGATTAAAGTTGTCGCGGCGCTTGTTGTCCCAATTTGCTCTCCCTTTTTTTCTTTTCTGTCCCTTCAATTAAAATCAGTCAATGAAAATCAATTACATCATTTAAAAAATATTATTATTTTATAATAAGTGATCCGACTGATTTTCAATAGCAAATTCAAACGGTAGATCTCCGAAATCAGTCACATCATTTAAAAGAAATTATTATTTTATAATAAGTGATCTGACTGATTTTCAACAGCAAAATCAACCAACAGATCTCCGCTGAGGGAAAAGGAGTAGGGTGGTGCAAAAAAACCGTCAAATCGCGAAAATCGCCCGCACCAAATCACACCGCACCAAACCGTGCGATTTTTTGGGGGTGCGGTTTGGCACGGTTTGAGAAATTCTCAAACCGTGCGGTTTGCAGTTTGTGATTTTTTTGGTTTGGTTAAAACCAAACCGGCCAAGTAGTATATTAATAAAAAAATTAAAAATATCTAATAATTTAAAAATTAAAAAAGTAAATTAAAAATATATACTTTCTTGACCATGAATTATATTGTGGATTTTTGTGTTATTTTTATATTATGAGCATGTGGTTATGTTGTAGATTTAAAACTTTTAAATTTGTATTTTTTATTAGATAGTAACTTATTTTAGTTTTAAACTCCAAGATACTATAAAAATTTAAAAATTATGATTTTATGCATTGATTTTTATGTTTTAATTAAAAATTTATAAGTTAGTGAAGGAAATACCAAATGAAACAATAAAAAAGCATCAAACCGCGGAAACCGCACCAGACCGGACCGCAAATGCGGTGCGGTCTGGTGCGATTTGTGCACACCAAACCAGACCGCGTGGTCTGGTTTAATGCCAAACCGCATGTTTAAATCCTTCCCAAACCGCACCGTGTACACCCCTAGAAAGGAGTGCGATTTTGTGCACCTACTTTAACGAAGGTGCGCATCATCCACAGCCAATGAGTCCCCCGATCGGATGGAAAATAGGAAAATTCTATTTGTAATTATAAATTTTGCTTTTCACAATCACCGTAAAATATTAAATTTTATTATTTATAATCATATTTTTTACATTATCCAACTATTTATATACTAAATATACCTTTCAAACAATCATTCTTCTTAAAACACACCTCGCACATATCCAAGTTGTTCTTATTCGCATCAAATCTTGATTTTTTTTTTTTGTTCTCCTTCTTCGCGCATCAAATCATGTTATTATTTTTCTTCAAACCACTTTCATAGACCATCGCCGACCTCTCGTCGTCGCTCACTTCACTTGCCTCGCCCACCTTATTCGTAAAAGTTCTTTGGAACATAGAAAATGCCGCTCCATTTAGGAATTCCCCGAATCCCGCGATTCAGGAACCCCTAACCCCCCGAACAACGAGATTCGGGAGGTATGGGATTTCCCGAATCTTGCCCTTCAGGGATAAGGGTTCCCCTAACTTACCTAATTTTGCACAATAAAATTTGGATCAGATTAGGTTGAGTTATTAATATCAAAAATTAAAATTATATATATTATAACTATATTTTATGAAAAAACAAAAATTTGATTATTTATATACATATTATAACTATATATAAAATATGTATATATTCTTCTGATCCTGAGATCTCCTGAACCCCAGGGATCACCCCAGGGATCAGGAGAATTGATTTTCTCTAAATTCATGGATTCGGGGTTCCTTCAACCTCTCGAATTTTGGGATTTGATGGTTGGGGGATGCTCCGAATCCCGGGGTTCGAGGCTTCAAGGCACCCCGAAAGGTATTTTTTATTTTTTAATTAATCTTATTTTTTTAATTCATCCGTTGTGTATGTAAATTATGTAATTTAATTTATCCGTAGTATATATAAATTATGTGATTTAACTAATGATCGATGTTATAAATTATTATTTTTTAAATATAAATTATATAGACACATGCTATTTGATAAGATTAATAAATTATTTTAATTTTTAAAAATATTAACAATTTTTTATTATTTTATATTAATCTACTATAGTTGCTACTATTTAAATAATAGAGTAAAGTAGCTATGACGATGGTGGGTGAGAAAGTAGGTGCACATGTTTGAGGAGTAATGGTGAGTGATTGATCGTCAACAATTTAAATGAAAAATAAATATGAATTTTTTTTCAGAATATTTTAAGAATATTAAAAGTGGATGCCCCCAATTGGATGTGAGTGATGCCTACTTTAAAGTAAGTGCACATAATCGCACTAAGGGGAAAGTTGTCAACACATTCGTGTTGCAATTTTATCGTGGAAATTACTTCATGTTGACTGAATAGATTTTGAGTGGAAATTGCAAAACGAGCCATCTTTCAAAAGAAAAAAAAAAAGGTTAACTATGTTTCAAAAGAAAATTTTGTTTTTATTTATTTTTTCAAAAAAAATATTTTCAATCACTCATATAAAAAATAATTAAAAATGATTTTTAAAAAAAAGTTAAAAATGATTATGTGCATTTATTTTGTGTTGGTTATGAATTCTTCCATTGGTATATTATTTAACAACATCAAATATATTTTTTAATTTTATTTCTAATTTTATTTTTATTACTACAACTTTAAAATAAATTATTTCTATTATATCCTTTATTGTTTTTATTATATTTATATATTTTATTAATAATTAAAAATATAAATTAAATTACTATAAAAAATATATATTGATGAAAATATTTTATTAAGATATATAAAATAAGTATAATATTTAATATATTTTAAAATATTTAATATATATTATAAATATCATATTAATATAAAATAAACTAACTTTGTTTATGTATATGATAAATTTTTATTTCAATAATTACTTGATAGAAAAGTAATATTTTTAATATAAAAACATAATAATATAATAAAAAATAATAATATTTTTATTAACTTAAATTAAAAATACATGATTAAAATAAAAAATAACAATATGGCTTAAGAATAAAATATTTTATATACTTAATTCTAAACTATAATTTAAAAATTTAGAAGATTATCTCAATTTCTTCCGTAATCACTAAAATAATGGCCAACTAAATTCAATAATCCGCTCACTCTTTGAAATTGTTGCTCGCGAGTCAAAATACTGGCTAAATAAACTTTTACTCTCATAAAAATTTAGAAGATCATCTTCACTTCTTTCATAATATATTTTGTAAAAAAATTATAAGAGTAATTATTAATTTTTTTATAAAATATGACTAATTATTTTTAATAATATTATGCTAAATTAGTTAATATTAATTAAATAATTATTTATAAAATATTCTTTAAAAATATCGTTTACACTATTTTGATAAACATATTAGAGTGAAACACAAATTTAATATTGAAAAATTTAAAACATCATAATAATTTTAAATTTAGTGCACAAAGCTCTCAACGGTGGTCTGTATCTCTATGGGAGGATGTAATTATTGTTAGAGGTGTGCAATCGGTTATAACCGAACCGAATCGATCAAAAATCATGAACCAAACCGAACCAAACTATATGTAGTAAGCGAACCGACTGACTAACCCTAACAAACTGAATTAACCAAAATTTGAAGCGTGATAACCGAACTGAATCGAAAACGGAACTGGAACACAAAATAAGCAAGAGACCGAACATTAGTTCGGCCTTGCTGTTGCTGCGCGGCCAGTGATTCCGATGATCGAAACCGATCATCGGATTCCCCAAACCACGGTAATCCACATACCCGAAAATCAAAAGCATCTAATGGTTGAATATTAGTAGATATAGGTTTCAATAAAAAATAGAAATAGCCGGAAAACTTACTGAAAGGGTCATCGGCGTCGTCTTCGTCTTCGTCTTCATCTCCAGCCTTCGTCTTTGTCTTCGCCATCGACGAGGGATGGTGGAGGGAGAGAGAAGGGACTCCCAATAAGGCGAGGGATGAAGAACACCGTCAGAAGGGACGACGATACTGTTAGAATGGATCGGCACAGTGACACCATCAGAAGGGACGAAGATTCAAGAGAAAACAATACATGAGAGTCTTAGGGACATTGCAGATTCGCAGGGAGAACAAGAGAATGAGTGCACTGTGCACCCCAGTGGAGAACATGAGAAGGCTCTAGGGATGAAGACCAGAACCCACGTGGCATGGGGTGCCGCACTTTGTTAGAAAGAGGGTGGGTTGCGTGGAGTGCCGTGCTCTACCAATCTGTGTGGGGTGTTGTCTTAGCCAGAACTGGCGTGGGGTGCCGCATGTGTGTTGGGGGGTGGTTCAGGTGGAGGAATGGTTATGGGTTTGGTTCAGGTCGGGTATTTCGTTTATTTTAAGTAAATAACTGACCCGAACACCAAAAATCGAATTTTTTAAAAAAATTAATCAAATTAAAATTTAAAAAACAAATAACTGAACAGAACCAACAAGTTCGATTGATTTAGTTCGATTACTTCGATTTAACCAAAATTGTGCTCACCCTTCATTATTGTTGGTGGGGGGGGGGGGGGGGGGGGATCCGATTGAGTAGAGAAGGGGGGTGCGTGGGGCCGCGCAGGCAACATAACGTGGGCAGAAGCTTGGAATTATATAAGATAAGATTAGAATAATACCAAAAGCATATGACTTCAGACATTCCGTCATCTCCAATTCTGTTTTTTCTCTATTTTTTATTATATTATAAAAAAATTATTTTTTATTTTAGTTTTATCTAAAAGATTATACGAATTACAATTAATTTTTATTTTTCTCCCTATTTCATCCTCTATTTTATTTATTTATTAAAAATTTTAATTATATTTACTTTTTCTCACTTATAATTTTTATTACTATAAAAATTTATTATTTATTTGATAATTTAATAATAAATATGATGGTATTAGATTTTTATGATATTCAATATATTTGTAAATAAATTTATTAATATATTTTAAAAATAATTATTTAATAAAATTATTTAAAATATTTTCATAATTTAAAATTTAATTGATCAAACTGCGTAAAAAAATTACAAAAATAAATACTCTCCATATAATATAATAATTATTATTTTAAATACAACATTAAATGATCTAATTAAGTAACATTGACATTCATTTTTAGGATTAACTTCAAAACATTACATTGAAACATGTTAAAAAAATATATGATATACAAAATGAATCAAATACACCTAATCAATAAACAGATACACACATACACATAACATTCAAATAATGAGATACATACGTACACATAATCAATAATTAAATATACAAAATAATCAAATACACACAAAATGAATAATCAAGTACACAAAATAATTAAATACATGCATACACAAAATAATCAAATATTTGCATACAAATACATAAAATAATCAAGTACATGCATATAAAAAAAATTAACAATCAAATACACAAAAATATAATTCAGTCAATACTTCAATACAAACAAAATATATACAAAATGAAATAGGGAGCAAATTTAGCTCCTCATCTCTAAAGCGCCATTTGAAGCTCAGCCAAATTTTGGAGAGTGACAAGACAGATAGAGAGATGGGTTGAAAATGAATTTCAACACTTTTCACCTTATTTTTTGACTTTGCAAGAATTTTGGCTGACCATGTGTTGGAGATGTGTATACATATAGTTGTGCGTGCTCTAACTCGTATTCTCTACTCTCCTATCTATTTTATTTATTTATTTTTATAAATTTCAATTCTATTTATTTTACTTTATTTATAATTTTAACACATATACAAAATTAATAATTAAATACATAAATTAATAACTAAATATACAAAATAATTAGATGCACACATAAATAAAATTAATAATTAAATATACAAAATAATCAAATATACACATACACAAAAATCAATAATTAAATACATAAATCAATAAATAAATACGTAAAAATACACAAATCGATCAATTCCACAAAAATTCCCCAAACAATCTAACAAATCGATCCACACACACATATATATATACACATCGATTTGGTCCTCGTTCAATAAACACATACACAAATTGATCTGGTCCTTGTTTAGCTCGGAGAAGTTCGAAGAAAACAACGTGTTCCTCGTCTCCAACACTAGATTCGCCGGTCGTTCTGCCTGTCATTGTTTTTAGCTATCGCTACTGCTGCTCTTGCTTATCACCAAAGTCTTCTTCAAATTTCAAGACAAACAACATAGAGTCGCTGTGGAAATAGAGTTAATGAGCAAATTTTCACTTCTCAATTATTAAGAGTAATTTGAAGCTCCATATAAATTTGGAGAGAAAATCCCTAGATAAGAGGCCCATCGGAGATGATTTCTAGCGATTTTCTCCTCAAATTTTGACTTGGGAGCATTTGGCCCCGTGTTGGAGATGCCTTAAATAAATACTTTAATAAATTTCATTTAAAAACTTTTATAAATACTTTAATAAATTTCATTTAAATACATTAATAAATTTCGTCGTCTTCCCCAGCTCCATCATCAAACGAAGTTGAGAGCATGGCTTTGAGGATCGTACTGAAACTGGCTCCTATATTTCTTGTTGAAATATATACTCGTTAAACCTCCTGATGAAGTTCTTCCACTTGGGCCCGGCGACCATCTTCGACGCTTCTTTCATCTCTCACAGGTTCGTCGCCAGCCATCTCTGGCTCTCCTTCTGCTCGCCTCCCGGTTGCAGCAATAAATATAACTTCTGAGGAACTTACAAGGTTGCCAAAATCTGAGGAACTTCTTGCTTCTCCCTCCCTCCCTCGTTCTTCTTTCCTGGTCTCAAGAGAGTGTCGAATTCTGGGGCTCAGCACCAATTTGATGTGAAAATGCACTCGAATGAATACACCACCGGTGTTGAGCAAATAGTAAAATATTTTTTTAATTTTATTTTCAATTTTACCCGTATTACTATAACTTTAAAATAAATTATTTTCTTTATATTTTTTTATTATTTTTATATATTTTTATTAATAATTAAAAATATAAATTAAATTACTATAAAAAATATATATAAGTGAAAATATCTTATTAAGATCTATAAAATAAGTATAATATTAAATATATTTTAAAATATTTAATATATATTATAAATACCATATTAATATAAAATGAACTAACTTTGTTTATATATATGGTAAATTTTACTTAATAGAAAGATAATATTATGTAAAAATACAATAATATAATAAAAATAATAATATTTTTATTAATTTAAATTAAAAATATATGATTAAAATAAAAAAATAACAACATAACTTAAAAAAAAAATATTTTTTATACTTAATTCTAAACTACCATTTAAAAATTCAGAAAATTATCTCCATCTTATTCATAACTAGTAAAATACTGGCCAAATATGTTATGGAATAAGTGAAAATGATCTTCTAAATTTTTATGAAAGTAATTATTGATATTTTTTATAAAATATAATTAATTATTTTTAATAATATTATGTTAAATAAAATAAAATAATTAATATTAATTAAATAATTATTTATAAAATATTTTTTAAAAATATCTTTTAGACTAATTTAGTGTTGAGGATATTAGAGTGAATACAAGTGTTGAAAAATTTAAAATATCATAATGGTGTCCACGTTGGAGATGCTCTCAACGGCAGTTGGTATGTCTATGGGAGGATGCAATTAGGAGGGGTGGGGCCCTGTTGCCCGCGTCCTAGGAGGGGCGGTGGGTGGGTGGGCCCCGCGGGCAACATAAGGAGTGCAATTTTGTGCACCCTGGGGTGACTTTAACTCAGGGACAAAACAGTCATTTTGGGGGTGGCCCAATTTCTCTATCCCTTTCTCTCTCCCCTTGGAAATGGGGCCCACCCCAAAATGACCTATTTTGCACCCTGGGTAAAGTCACCCAGGGTGCACAAAATTGCACTCAAAAGGTCAGAAGCTTGTAATTATATAAGATAAGATTACGAAAAATTTTATTCACAGCAATCAAAATTGCTCTTTATAGTCACTTTTGTCAAAATTCATTAATTTTTTAAAATTTTTTATTTTATCCTCAACAACCCCCACAACCACATCCATCTCTCTATCACACACGCATCTCTTTCTCTATTCCCGAATATATACACACAAACACATCTATATATATGTATATATATACAACCATGGCAGCTATCTTCGGCCACCCTGGCCGCAACCATCTTTCGCGGCTGTTGGAGGCTATGATGCCGCCATCATCATAAGGGGAACCTCCGAACCCATATACATAGACACATATATAAACAAATACACAGATATATAAATATACATGTATAGACATACACATATATATATATATATATTCAAAAAGAAGCGATCATGGGGATAGGCATGGTCCCCGGAGGTGCCCTCGAACCCCAGGGTTCAAGGTCGACACACTAAAGGCCCTGAACCCTGGCACTTCCGGCGACTATGGCTGCCCCCATGGTTGCCTCTTTCTGTATGTATATATATATGTATATGTATGTGTGCACGTATATTTATATATCTATGTGTAGGTATATGGGTTTGGGGCTTCCCGACGACGATGACGACATCGCAGCCACCGTCAACCGCAAAAGATGGTCGCAATCATGGTGGCCAGCCGCAACCATGTCTATATATGTATGTGTGTGTGTATTTTTAGGGAGAGAGAGAGAGAGATAAGTGTGGTTGTGGAGGATAAAATAAAAATTTTAAGAACTATTAATGAATTTTGATAAGAGTAATTGTAGAGAGCAATTTTGATGGCAGCCAATAGAATTTCCCTAAGGTTAGAAAGATACCAATGGGGCTCTCCCCATAAGAAATTATCTAAGCAAATACTTTAATAAATTTCAGTTAAAATATTTTAAGAGGATGTTTGGCTTATAGTTTTTTTTAAGAGTTTATAAATTTTTTTATTTAAAAATTATATAAAATTTAAAAATTAGTTAACATTTAAATTGATAAGATATTTAAATAAAAATATTTTAAATTATCATTCATATAATTAAGTATTTAGTTTAAAAAATTTGATAAATTATCAGAATTTAATAAAAAAATAAAAAAACTTATTGTAAAATAATATAAATAAAATTTATAAAAATATTAATTTTTAATAAATAAAAATAAATTATAAATTAATATTTAACTATCATTAAATATTAATAAATTATAAATAATTATTAAAAAATATATTAATATAATATTTGATTTTTAAATTTAAATTATAAAAATATTAAAAATATTAATATAATAAATATTAAAATATATATGTATATGTGTTATATATATATATATAGTGAAGGCGATAGCAAGAGGAGATAGTGTGTAGAGGCGACGGTGATACTTGATAGGTTGAGGCAACGGCCATGGGTTGAAGGTGGCGACAAATTTGAAAGCAAAAGACTATGTTGCAAGGAAATGAAAACGGAAACGGAAAGTGTTTTCTATTAGAAATGGAAACGTGGAAATAGATATTATTTTAAAAAATAAGTATAAATAAAGTTTAAAATAAAAATAAAAAATATTTTCAAAACGTTTTAAAAATAAAAAAATAATACCTATAAAATGTTTCTGTACAGTATAGGTAAAATGCGACGATGGACGCAAGGAAGAGATCCGGCAACGAAGATGTGCTTAAAAAAATCTGAATAAATGAAAATTTTAAATAATTAAAAAATGTCATATCAAATTGGCGTTGAGATGGCCGAATAGCAATATTCTCTTCCTCTTTTCTTTGCGGGCAGGCGCAATCCATTGCGCCTGCTGCAAAGCTGTCTCTTTCTTTCACAATTTTCTTTTCTTCCATCTTTTGCTGCAAAGCTGTCTCTTTCTTTATTTCAAAGCTGTCTCTTTCTTTCACAATTGCGCGTGCTGCAAAGCTGTCTCTTTCTTTCACAATTTTCTGTTCTTCCATCTTTTGCTGCAAAGCTGTCTCTTTCTTTATTTCAAAGCTGTCTCTTTCTTTCACAATTTTCTCTTCTTCCATCTTTTGTTTTTTCTCTCTCCAAGTGCCCAATTAGTCCCCCTGTGAGCTGTAGCCAAGAAAGCTAATTTGGCTTTACTGCTAAAGGTCATCAGTGATGATAGTGATGTGGTTTCCTCATCGAAAGAAACGTTGGCAGTAGAGATAATAATAATGCATCGAAAGAAACGTTGGCAGTGGAAATAATGATAATGAGTGCAATTTTGTTCACCCCCTTAACGGGGGTGAACGTAACCCTCGTTAATTGAGAGTTAAAATGCCATTTTGAGCATATGTCTCGTTAGTCAATGAACAGCCCAATAATTTAAAAAAAATTCTATTCACAATCACGATTCTACTTTTTATAATTACCTTTCAATATATCTAAAATAATCTTAAAAATAAATTTAATTTTATTCTTCATTTTTAATACTCAACCACCTACTTTATTCAACCACTTGACATCATACTTTTTTCTATCAACAAACTCTATAATTTCTTTTCACTTATTGTTCGTCGCAATTACTTATTATTTCATACCCACCATCAAAAATTAAAAAAACTATTTTCTTTTCAAAGTCACTCATTCCTCTTGTTTCACACCCATCATTACTCAGCTAATTTCTCTCAAAATATTAGCGAGTCGAAGTTAGCTATAAATTATTACACTTAAATATTTATGATAAATTGAGGAGAGTTTGAGGAAAAAGATAGCAACTACTCAAAAAAATAACATCACACATAAGTAAATCTACATCTTATATGTATTAGTGTGTGTTTCTAAGAGTTTGGGAAGTTGGAAACTCCAAATAATCCGTAATTTTTTTAATTAGTGTGTAAATAAATATTGTAGTATTAGTGAATTTTTCGAATTCCAAAATTCAGGAAACGCATGTATTTCTGAATCCCAAGATTTGGGAAGCACGGTATTTCCCGAATCCCAGGTCACCTCTTTTTGTATATATATATATATATATATGTGTGTGTGCGCGCGCGTGTATATTTATATATCTATGTGTAGGTATATGGGTTCGGAGGTTCTCCCGTCGATAATGATGACATCGTGGCTACCATTAGTCGCAAAAGATGGTTGCGACCATGGTGGCCAGCCATAGTCATGTCTGGATATATATATATATATATGTTTGTGTATGTGTGTGTATTTTTAGGAAGAGAGAGAGATAGGTGTGGTTGTGGGGTTGTTGAGGGTAAAATAAAAATTTTAAAAAATATTAATGAATTTTGATAAAAATAACTATAGAGAACAATTTTGATGGCTCCCAATAAAATTTCCCTAAGATTAGAATGATACCAAAAGGGCTCTCCCCATAAGAAATTATCTAAGCAAATACTTTAATAAATTTCAGTTAAAATATTTTAAGAGGATGTTTGGCTTATAGTTTTTTTTAAGAGTTTATAAATTTTTTTATTTAAAAATTATATAAAATTTAAAAATTAGTTAACATTTAAATTGATAAGATATTTAAATAAACATATTTTAAATTATCATTCATATAATTAAGTATTTAGTTTAAAAAATTTGATAAATTATCAGAATTTAATAAAAAATAAAAAAACTTATTGTAAAATAATATAAATAAAATTTATAAAAAAAATTATAAATTAATGTTTAACTATCATTAAATATTAATAATTTATATATAATTATTAAAAAATATATTAATATAATATTTGATTTTTAAATTTAAATTTAATTTATAAAAATATTAAATATATTAATATAATAAATATTAAAAAATATATATATATATATATATATACGTTAAAAGTTAACATATGTGTTATATATATATATATATACAGTAAAGGCGACGGCAAGAGGAGAGTGTATAGAAGCGACGGCGATAGGCTGAGGCGACGACCATGGGTCGAAGGCGGCGACAAATTTGAAAGCAAAAGGCGGCGATGGACGCAAGGAAGAGATCCGGCAATGGCCATGGTGCATCAAAATATCTGAATAAATGAAAATTTTAAATAATTAAAAAATGTCATATCAAATAATGAAACAAGTGGCGTTGAGATGGCCGACTAGCATTATTCTCTTCCTCTTTACTTTGCAAAAGATGGAAGACGAGAAAATTGTGAAAGATAGAGACAGCAGCTGTCTCTATCTTTCACAATTTTCTCGTCTTCCATCTTTTGCTTTTTCTCTCTCCAAGTGCCCAATTAGTCCCCCTGTGAGCTGTAGCCAAGAAGGCTAATTTGGCTTTATCGCTAAAGGTCATCAGTGATGATAGTGATGTGGTTTCCTCATTGAAAGAAACGTTGGCAGTAGAAATAACGATAATGAGTGCAATTTTGTTCACCCCTTAATTGAGGGTTAAAATGACATTTTGAGCATATGCCTCGTTAGTCAATGAACAGCCCATTAATTTGAATACCCATTCCCTATTCTATCTTGCTCTCTCCGTGACCGTCTCTCTCTATATCTCCACCACGTCTCCTCTACCTTCGGCATGTTCGAATGCGATTTTGTTCATCTCTTTTAATGAGGTGACCATCATCCTCACTATTTTTGTGAGAGTGATGGTCACCCCTGTTAAAGGGGATGAACAAAATCACTCTCTGCATGCTCTCCTCCACCTCTGTCATCATTTCCTTTTCTCGTCATCGATTTTCACCAACAGTGGCGTTAGTCCTCCAATGTCTCCTCCAGCAACGGCGTCTCTCTCTTACCAACGAGATGAGATGATCCAACCAACAACAAGATGAGATGATCCAACCAACTTGAAAAACTTGAAGAGATGAGGCTTAGCAACAAGAAAAGGTTCTTCTTAACATCCCTGACTTTTGTTATATATGTGTATATAATATGCACCAATATAAGCTTTTGGGTACTGTACAAATGAGAGAGGGGCGAGTTGAAGAGGTTGTTTGGCTTAGTGGTTTGATCACGTATAAGCCATTTAAGGAGTTGATCCGCTGCCATGCGTTTGATGGTTAAGTGTTTCACAGAGTATTTCAACTTATACACTACCCTACTGAAAAGCTGTTGTAGCAACGTTTAGCAAAAGCTGGTACCCCCAGCTTTGCCAGAAAATGTTAGTAAGTTGACCAACAAAAATACCAAAATACCTATTATCTTCTCCAAGACCTCTGCACTACCATTACCGTCGCTACGCCATCACCCCTCATTCATACTGCCATCGCCGTTATCCAGCGGGTAGCTGCAAGCAGCCTCGTTCTAGATCCGGGTCACGTCATCACCGGTCCTTCTTTCAGATTTGTCGCCACAAGCCGCCCGTCGCCGTTATCTCCAACGATCTCCTTCTTCCAGCAACCTCATTTTTCCAGATCCGTTTGTTCCCTCTGGTATATCTTGCGACCTCTTTCTTCTTCTCATTAGTTTATATATATATATATGTTGTGTATTATTTTCCTTTTCCTGTAGTTATATGTATATATTTTTATATACAACTTATTTCATCAGTTGTATATATTTTTTTATTTACATATTGTTATACGCTATTCCCGCATCACTCCTTATGGGCCAGGCTCAGTCCAATGGGCCGGCCCAATCGCTTGGAACCCAAAAAACGCAGGCGACCTCGTCAAAGAAAACCCATACACCACCGAAATCCGAAACTCATAAAGCAATCACTTTGTGAGCTCTCGGTAAATCCCCTAGCGAGCTCTCAACGATCGACTGACTAGCTCTCAGCAAAACCCTCAGTTCGTTGGCCTAAAACCTCTAGCTTGCATAAGTGGTAAAGCCACTGAGAAGTCAGAGGTAAGGACCATTTACTTTATGTACAACAGCCCATGCTCCTCGTAATGAGGATCCCACTCCCGATTTTGTGTAGATGATAAGGGTTGTTTGTCCCCCGTTATGTGACCATTATATTTCTATATGTTATCTAAATTGTAAAGACCCCTTAATATAAATAGGAGTCAGAAATACCATGAGAGGTAGGAGGAGAATAATCAGACACCGCCATTCTGAAAGAATAATCAGGGTGCGGTCGTGGAGTAGGCATCGTTCTGGCCGAACCACGTGAAAATTCTTGTGTTGACTCACGTCTGGAACCTTTGTTTTCTTCTTCTTAACACTTTGGACTTACTCACCGCAACTCAAAACGAATCAAGATTGGCTGAAATTGAACGTCGACATTTTGGCACTAGAGGAAGGGGCCGCTTTGATTAATAGCCATGGTAAGAGGAAAGAATACTCGAAGTTCTGAGGCAACGATCGATCCACCAGAAAATCACCGCGATTGATCGCAAGACTTTCCACCAAATGGAGGGCCCGTTGCTTCGACAACAGATATCCCTTTACCATCGCCATACCACCACGATTTCCTGTTTAACCCACGAACCCAATCACCGAGACAGGGGCTATTCGGGACTGGCAGCAACGCCAGGAGGCGTTAGAGAATACAGTGATGCAGCTCGCTGAGGCGGTCAGAATTCTGGCCCAAGCTCAAGCGCGGGTTGCCCATGATCCACTGGCTTAGCCTCGTAGGGTTTACCAATCATGAGAAGAGAGACCCCCGCCCGTAGAAGAGGATATCGAGGATAACTATCCATTCCCAAATCACTACTCCCCGGTTCGAGAAAGAAGTAGCCGATCGCAGGCCCAGCAATCAGCAGGCTCGGACTTAACTATGGAGGAGCTATATCAAAGGGTTCGGCAGCTGGAAGAACGACAAGGAGTCCACAGCCAGAAGGACAGGACGCCGTTCACCAGGGAGGTTGAACTCGACCTCCCCCAGAGATTTAAAGTCCCAAGCATGCCACAGTACAATGGGGACAACGACCCCTATGATTACTTGGATGCGTACAACGTACAAATGGATTTGCAAACAACCAGCTCGCTGGCTAAATGCCGCGCCTTCCCGGCAATCTTGGGTGATATTCCCCGAGCTTAGTTCAAGAGCCTTCCGCCTCACAGCATCAACAGTTGGGAGGAATGCCAACAGAGATTCCTCAATCAATACAGGGCCCTAAGGAGGCAGCTCGCACCACCTTGTCACCTCGCCACAATGTTCTGGAAAGTGAACAAGCCCATGAGGGATTACATTGCCAGGTTTAGACGTGAGGTGAGCAACGTCGAGGATCCCTTCGATGAAAGTATCCTGACAGCAATCTTCGCCGGCCTCCAAAAAGACGGGAAGCTCTATGAGAGCATCTACAGGACCCTAGTTAAAGACCTGGAGGAATTCTATGAACGAGCTTCTAAGGAGATTTGATGGGAAGACGCCTTTGGGTCAAAGAAACCCATCGGGTCGAAAGAAGAAGCCGGGGGCTTCAACCAGAATAAGAGAAGGAATAACGGAGACGCTGGAAGGGAAGCTCGGGGGGAGCGCTCAAACAATGAAGTCTTCGAGTGAGCTCACAAGGCAGAGAAGGATGAGCGACCTCAAAGGTCGCAGCACTTTGACAGCTACTGTGCCCTGTCTAACCCTTAAGAAAGGATCTTCGCCATGGAAAGGAACAAAGAGAAGTTCAGGAAGCCCAACCCATTGAGAACTCCCAACAAATTCAGAAATAAGGAAAAATTCTGCTCATATCACAACGAGGCGGGTCACAACACCTCCAAATATTGGGCCCTAAGGGACGCCATTGAGGATCTGATAAGGAGTGGTCGCTTAAAAGATTACATGGTGCAACCAACCAATCAACTAAGCCAAACACCGGCACAGCAACCGCCCCCCTCCGATGATGAACGCTCACCGGCTGTGCGAACTATCTACATGATTCATAGTGGACCTCACCTCGCGGGATCTTCCCACAAATCTCGCGATAAGTTTATGCGTGAAGCTAACCATGTCTTGTTGGCAAGATCGGACGAGCAGTCGGTTCCCGCGAAGCGAGCTAGGGGTAACCCAATTCCGGAAAAGATGGTCTTCTTGGAAGAGGAGGCCAGAAAAGTCCATTGGCCACACAATGATGCGCTCGTTATACTGACCCAGATCGGCAATTTCGAAGTGCGAAAGACAATGGTGGACATGGGCAGCTCGATAAATGTGATGTACAGAGCGTGCTTCGATCAGATGGGTTTGAGACCAAAACAGTTGAGCTCGTCCCTAGAACCACTTTATAGATTCACGGGAGACGCAGTGGTCCCTGTCAGTTGGATTAGCCTTCCCTTTACCATTGGGGATGCGAATCGCCAAGCCACCACTTTGGCGGAGTTCCTAATTATAGACTGCCCCTCAAATAACAACGTCGTGCTCGGAAGGCCGGCTATGAACGACCTGGATCTAGTCATTTCAACCAGATCGCTAACAGTGAAATTCCTGACCCCCAATGGAGTAGGATGTGTATGAGGTGAACAACACCTCGCAAGACGTTGCTATGAAGATGCCCTAAAAATGGGAGCCAAAGGAAAGAAAGTAAATGTCATCACAAAAGATAGCCCGCGACTGACCAGCCAATGGGGGGCTAATCACGACTTGGATCCCCGCGAGGTTGGCTATGACAGGCCCATTGGTCAGGTGGAAGAGCTTGAAGATATCTCAGTCAACGAGGAGGGCGAAGAAAGACACCTCAAGCTAGGAAAAAACCTAGGCCTCGAGGTAAAATCCCAACTTACCAATTTTCTTAAAGCTAACCTTGATATATTTGCGTGGAACCACAAGGATATGGTAGGAATCGCCCTAGAGGTCATGTCATACAAGCTTAATGTAGATCCGAGCTACAAGCCAGTGTGCTAGAAGAGGAGGCCAATGACTCCTGAGCATTACGCTGCTCTCAAAGAAGAAGTGAACAAGCTCTTGGCAAATAATTTTATTAAAGAGGCCCACTATCCGGTCTGGGTGGCTAACCCGGTTTTGGTGAAAAAGAAAAATGGAAAGTGGAGGACCTACGTCGACTTCACTGACTTGAATAAGACTTGCCCTAAGGGTAGCTTTCCTCTCCCAATAATCGATCAGCTTGTGGATGCAATAGCTGGTCACCAGCTCCTCAGTTTCATGGATGCCTATTCGAGCTACAACCAGATCCCCACGAACCCCACCGACCAAGAGCACACCTCGTTCATTACCGACCGGGGTTTTTATTGTTATAAGGTCATGCCTTTTGGGTTGAAGAATGCTGGTGTAACCTACCAAAGGCTGGTCAATACAATGTTTGAAGCACTGATCGGCAGAACCATTGAAGTATACGTTGACAACATGCTGGTAAAATCTGAGCAAGTAACGGACCATGTCTCCGATCTGAGAGAAATGTTTGGAGTCCTCAGGAGCTATCAGATGAAGCTCAATCCACTCAAGTGCGTGTTTAGGGTAACCTCTGGAAAATTTCTCGGGTTTATGGTAAATAACAGGGGCATCGAAGTTAATCCGGACAAAATAAAAGCTTTGCTCGACATGAGGTCGCCTGTAAGAAAGAAGGAGGTTCAGAGCCTTAATGGACAGTTCGCGGCTCTGAGTTGTTTCATTTCTAAGGCAACTGATAAGTGTGCCTCATTCTTCGAGCTTCTGAAAAAGGCGCAAGATTTCAGATGAATAGAAGAATGTGAGTCCGCATTCCAGTAGCTGAAGGAATATATGTGACGGGCCCCACTGCTCGCCAAATCTAAGGAGAGAGAGAAGTTGACTTTGTATTTGGGAGTATCCCAACAGGTTCTTAGTGCGGCCCTTGTCCGGGGGGAAGAAGGGGTGCAGTACCCTATATATTACGTCTCCAAAAGCTTGATCGATGCAGAAACAAGGTACGCACCAATTGAAAAATTTGTTTACTGTTTAATAATGGCATCAAGGAAGCTCCGACCTTATTTCCAAGCTCATGAGATCGAAGTCCTGACTAAGTACCCGCTGAAGCAAATCTTGCAAAAACCGGACACCTCAGGTCGTTTACTAAAATGGTCTATCGAGCTCGCTCAGTTCTATATAAAGTACAAACCAAGGACAGCGATAAAGGGTCAGGCGTAGGCAGACTTCATTGCCGAGTTCACTGGACCAATTGACAAAGAAGCGGAGAACTTGAAATGACCATCATGGGAATTATACGTTCATGGTTCATCAAGTGAACAAGGAGCAGGAGCCGAGGTTATGTTAATAAGCCCAGAGGGTCACAAAATCCTCTGCGCCCTGAGGTTCAGGTTTCTGGCCACCAATAATGAATCCGAGTACGAAGCTTTATTAGCAGGGCTCCGCCTGGGAAAGGAAATACGAGCTGAATCCTTGGAGATCTTCAGTGACTCTCAGTTGGTTGTCAATTAAGTACGGGGAGAATACCAGGCCAGAGACACAAAGATGGTGGCATACTTACAGAAGGTACGCGAACTCTTAGCCTATTTCAAAAAATATGAAATGCAACAAATCCCCCGTTCCCAGAACTCTCATGTAGATGCGTTAGCTAGCCTAATAACTGCCTGGGATACAGAATTCTTGGGGGAGATACCTGTCGATTTTTTAGTTGCCCTGAGCACAGAACAACGAGCTGAAACACTGGTGATCACGGTGCCCTGAAACTCATGGATGATTCCCATTCTGGAGTATCTGTAAGACGAGAAACTACCGGAAGACAAATCGGAAGCACGTCGGCTGCGATCTCAAGCAGCTTGATATTGCATCTATGACGATAGACTGTACATGAGGGGATTCTCAGCCCCATTCCTGAGGTGCATTGACGGCACCAACTGCCAGATCGTGTTGGAAGAAATTCACGCAAGTCACTGCAGTAATCATGCGGGGGTACTCTCACTGGCATAGAAGGCCGACAAGGGTTTTTTTGGCTCACCATAAAGCAAGATGACGTAGAGATAGTAAAGAAAGGAGAAAAGTGCCAAAGATTCGCCAAGGTCCTGCGAGCTCCGCCAGCTTATCTGTAGCAGATGAGCAGCCCGTGGCCTTTTGCCATTTGGGGCATGGATTTAATCGGGCCACTCCCAACGGCTCGCGGAGGGTGCAAGTATGCCATAATGGCAGTTGACTACTTCACCAAATGGGCAGAAGTAAAAGAGCTCGCGCAAATTACTAGTGTGAAGGTACAAGCGTTTACATGGGATAACATAATTTGCAGGTTTGGATTACCACAACAAATAATAAGGGACAATGGGACCCAATTCACCAGCGAGCAATTCATCCAATTCTGCAAATCAATGGGGATCTAGAAAAATTTCACCGCCGTGAACCACCCCCAAGCAATGGACATGTCAAAGCTATCAACAAAACAATCAAGCAGACCTTGAAAACAAAGCTTGATGCTAGAAATGGGGTTTGGGTGGATGAACTGCAAACAGTGCTCTGGGCTTATCGAACAACAACTTGAAGCAGTACTAGAGAAACCCCATTCTCAATGGCGTATGGATCGAAGGTTATGATCCCCGTTGAGAATGAAGTGGCCAGCCACATAAGGACCACCTTCAACTTAGGTCGCAATGACGAGCTGCTAGCGTCAAATCTGGACCTGCTCGAGGAATCAAGGGATGTAGCTCGTGTAAGAGTCGCCGTCTATCAACAAAGGGTGGTGCAATATTACAACATGAAGGTTCAAATCTGACATTACAACGTTAGAGACCCGGTATTACGCCTGGTACTCCTTGGAGCTCGAACGACGAGCGATGGCACCCTAGGCCCTAACTGGGAGGGTCCATTTATCATCAAGAAAAATCTGGGTAACGAAGTATATCATCTAGCAAACATGGACGGGATTCGTCTCCCGTGGGCTTAGAATGCGGAACACCTTCGTCTTTACTTCAAATGAATGTAATTGTTCTTGCCTATGTTTCGTTTTTTATTGCAAGTAATTTCCATAGTTTTGATTGGAATTTATGAATTTTCATTGAACTTTATTCTTATTGGTATTCGATTGAATACCCATGAAGTGAGGGGTTGAGAAACTATGGTTTGCAAGTTGGGGCTTAAGCAACTTAGCCACTGTGTTACGGTTCGTGGCCTAACTGAGCATTCATCTTGGTCCCCCCTCAGGTCGTGGATTGCAAGCTAAGAACCATTCATCTTGACTTAATGTCATTGTTTGGAACCTACTGAGCAACCACTTCCATAAGTGACTCCGAGCCAGGGTTCAATAGCTGAGGTTCTTTCATCTTAACTCAGATCATGGTCTGCGACTCACCTAGGTGTTCCCTCTTGGTTCAATTAAAACGTGTAAAAGCCACTGTGTTAGTTGAGGTCGTAATACGGCCTGCCTAGACACATAGCTCGGCCATGCAAGTCAACTAAATAACAAGCTGTGATATGTTAGCTGGGGTCACCCTATGATCCGCCTGAGCATATAACTTGGCAGTACAAGTTGGAGTTTCACTAGCTGGGGTCCCTTTATCTTAGCTTAAGCCATGGTCTGCGACCTACTTGAATGTTCACTCTCGATTTGTTAGAACTTGTTAAGAGCCACGATATGCTGGCCAAGGCTGCGACACAATCTCATCTCCTAACAAATTTTTCATATTAAAATGTGTTAGCTGAGGTCCGTCTTAATTCACCTAAATGAGACTATTCGCGACCTACCGGACACGCGTCCTGATCATCTATCACGAGTTGCTCAGCCACGATATGTTAGTCAAGATCGCGAGGCGATCTACTTTTACATATATCTCGGTAAGGTTTTCATTCTTTTGTCAAAACATGTTGGCTGAGGGTTTCCTTAATTTGCCTAAGTATAACTGTTCGCATTGATTATTACAACTATCGTCGACGAGCTATTTCAAGCTTGTTAATCTGCGAGCTGGGAATACTCTGGGTCTATCGAGACCTATGTTCGGATGATTCATTCTCAAGTTGTATTCTTGAAGACTCCTTCTGAGTTAACCTTTCAAGCTAATCCTGGTATACAGAAGTTTGCTGAAGTTGTTTTCAAGTTATATCATGAAGATTGATTCAAGAATTATTATGCTAGGACTTCGTTAGAATTTAAGTATGATTGGCTTGAGTTCTTGAAGAAATTTGGAGCGAGATACACAAGTACATAAGAAATTCCATTTCATTGAATAAATGCTCGAGTTACAAAAAAAAAAAAAAACATATGGGAGTCCTAGCTAGGAGAGGCGGTTGCTTCAACAGGTTCGACCTCGGCGGGCTGGGAAGCAGTAGACGGAGTCGGTTGAGGTTCGACAACCCCGGTTAGACGGACCTCGGCAACCTCCGTAGGATGCACCTCAGCAGTCTCACCAGCCTGAACCTCGAAGGCCTCAGATGGCTCGACCTCGACCTGGGCAGCCTGCGTCGCCACTATAGATGAATTAAGTGGAGTGGCATCGTCAGCGTCTTTTGCGGCCTCGGCAGTGTACCGTTTCACCTCATTGACGGCTTGCACACCAAAGAAGAGAAATCCATCTCAGGATGGTTCACCCAAAGGGTGTACAGGAATGCCGAACAGGTGTCGGACCTAGTCTCTCGGCGTACAAAGTCCATCTGTGCTCCCACCTCCGCCTTGATATCGTCGATGGTCCTCTTAGCAAGCTGCTCACATCGGGCAGCTCGATCATTCGCCTGATTCTGCTCCTCTTTTGCTGTCTTCAGCTTTGCCTCAACTGATTTCAGTCGGTCCTTAGCCTTCCGCAACTCCTCATTCGCCTTATTCAGCTCGCCAGTGAGCCCAAAGTTAGTGAACTCCCACATGTTCTTCGATCTGCGAAGCTCCTCGTCGAGATCTTTATTTTTCTGGACTTCCACCCTTAGGCCCATCTCGGAGCCCTCCACCTTCTTTTGGGTAGCGAGAAGCTTGTCCTGGAAAGCTTTCTTCTCGTCCGCGAGCTTCGTTATTTCAGCTTGCTTAGCATTCTTTCTGTCCTCAAGCTTTACTATTTCAGCCTGAATGGATGTGCTTACCGTCTCAAGCTGCTCCTCAAAATCGTTGTACTGAGCTCGGAGCTTCGTGGCAACAAGGGAAGCCTGTGAAAGAAGAAATGTTAGCTCATTAAAAAGCAGACCAAGGAACCAAGGTACGAAAAATTCTGACTCACCACCAAGCTGTGGCAGGCCATGAACTCGCAGAGAGGAATCCCCCTCAGCTTCGGGTTGTCGAGAGGCTTCGCATTCGCACCCAAGAGGTTAGGCATGGAGTCCAGGAGGGGGCCAACATAGATCCCTCCTGGCAGGGCCTCCAAGGCTGGCTCCTTCCCTAGGACCCTAGCCCGTTTAGCCCTACTATCCTCCCTCTGCTGCAGCTGGTCAGGCCTTCTCTTTGAACCCGTAGCAGGAGCATTTTGAACCTTCGCTGCGACCTCTTTCCCACGGTTTCCACTCGAACCATGGTCATGGGAGGCAAGGGCCCGATGCCCTGATTGCTGTTGGGGGTGCTTTTGCTGTTGTGGTTGATGGGGTAGGGCTCTTTGCCGTTGCTCTTGCTGATGGCTTCGCGGTTGCTGAGGTTGCTGTTGTTGTTGCTGGGGACGCATTCGCGGTTGTGACTACTCCGACCTACCCGTTCGCGGTTGAGCTCGGGGTTGTGGATGAGGTAGCCCCCGATCTCGCCCTAGACCGCTTCGGCTCGAGGAGGTCGAGGTCAACCATATTTTCGCCCTGATCAGCTTCCCCTCTTGTGCTTTTTGGCTCTGCGACCTGGAAGGCAGACGGGAGGATCTCCGCGCCCAAATCCTTGATGTGATCTCCCTTGATGGTCTCAATGCCGAGAGAAGGCGGGAGCTCGTTTTCTCGGAGAAGCTCATCAGAAAGTTTGAGAATCTCCGAACTCGACCCCGCAGCAACGAGCTGGTTGAGGATGTCGGTCTCCTCGGCTGATAAAATTGGTTTCTTGCCCCCAAAATCTGCATCAAAGAATGAGCAAGTCAAATTACGTACGTAAAAAGGGGGAAGAACCCACGCGAGTTGATATTCTCTTACTTGGGGTCAGTACGAAGCTATAGTTTCTGAGTAGGGAAAGCGAAGGGCAAGACACAAAGAACCAACTGGACTTGTAATCGGCCACGTTGGACTTTCCCTTCGCTTTACCCTATGGAAGGGCGGCCTTATACGAGGAAGGATGAGCTGCCAGGTAGTACAACCAGTCCTTAGCATTTTTGAAGGAAAACAGGAATTTTATTAGTTTTGGCGAGGGAAGAGGAAGTTTGTTTTTTAGTTATAAGATAGCGAGAGAGGTGAGTTGGGCGTACGAATTTGGTGTCAATTAGAAGGGGGCGAGTTTGACGTCGTTTAGAAGGGCAATAAGGTATGGCGCAACGGGGAGCCTAAGGCCAGACTCTAGGTGCTGGGGCCTGATGGCTATAAAATTAGATGGTGGATAGGCTGCATGGGAGCTCAAAGCAGGGATGTATACTCGGCAACTCTTGGGGAGACGGAACTCTCGAGTACAAGTCGCCACCTTGTGAGGTTTGGCTTTGGATGGGAATCTTTTGAAAATCCCACGCCCTGTACTTCCTTCAGCAACCTGATCTTGGATCCTCAGGTCGGCTTCTGAAGAGGTTAGGTTGATGACCTCCATAGATCGCAAGCTCGTACCCTCAAAGTTTTGACCCTCCATCACAAGGCAATCTTCAGAGTTTGAAGTATCTTCTTCTCCTACGATATGATTGCAGTGCTTTTGACCCGAATTTTGGCGGTATTGGTCAGACATCTACAAAGGGAGAGAAAGGACAATCAGGTCGCAGGTCGCGTACTAGACCTCAAAGAACTAGAAAAAGCCCTAAGAATATCCCCTAATCTTTTAGGCCGAGCGCTTTACAATAGGATGCCACCTAAGGTGGAGGTGTTACAACCGTGAGCTCGGTATTCCATAGGAAACTAATCCTAAGGTCAATGTGCCCAAAGGCTCAGTAGATGCTGAACCAATCGAATCGTGTCATTTCCCCAAAAAATGGAAGCGACATCGACGAAATTAGCAAGACCAGAGAAACCACCGACGATTAACCGACGATGGACGGCCTTACGAAAAGAAGAAGAAGAAAAAGAAAGTAAAGAAAGTTGTAGCAAACTTACCCAACACTGAGCCTGACGTGTGTATGGAGATTCGGAATAGGCACCGGACGGGAATGGTCAGCGTCTGAAAGCACGACAGTGATGGAAACCTTGAGAGAAGAAGGCAAGAGTAAGAAGAGATTTCAAAATAGCATGAAAGAGGGAAAGTGGGGACACCCCCTACTATTTATACCGATGGCCCAATCGATCCCAACCGTAGGATTGAAAAACGACTTACCACATGCTCCACATCTAGTAGCCTCATGACAGCTTGTGGGTCCCATGGGCATAATCATGCGCAGTATTGGGGGAACGTGCGCACTAAATGCACTGTCGACAAGGCGTGCTGCGTGGAACGATGAGATTTGAAGCAATTTGGCAGAAGTTGGAAGGGTGGGTTAATAGCTGGCATGCGTCAGCCCCCAGTGAGAAGATCGCATCGCGAGCTGGGGGGCTTGTGTTACACGCTATTCCCGCATCACTCCTTATAGGCCAGGCTCAGTCCAATGGGCTGGCTCAATCGCCCGAAACCCAGAAAGCGCAGATGACCTTGTCAAAGAAAACCCATACACCACCGAAATCTGAAACTCATAAAGAAAGCACTTTGCAAGCTCCTAGAAAAGCCCTTAGCGAGCTCTCAACGATCGACTGATGAGCTCTCAGCAAAACCCTCAGTTCGTTGGACCGTCTAGGTCGCTGTCCTAAAACCTTCAGCTCGCATAAGTAGTAAAGTCATTGAGAAGTCAGAGGTAGGGACCATTTACTTTATCTGCAACAACCCATGCTCCTCGTAATGAGGATCCCACTCCCGATTTTGTGTAGATAATAAGAGTTGTTTGTCCCCTGTTATGTGACCATTATATTTCTATATGTTATCTAAATTGTAAGGATCCCTCAATATAAATAGGAGTCAAAAATACCATGAGGGGTATAAGGAGAATAATCAGACATCGCCACTCTAAAATAATAATTAGGGTGCAATTGTGGAGTAGGCATCGTTCTAGTCGAACCACGTAAAAATTCTTGTGTTGACTCACGTCTGGAACCTTTGTTTTCTTCTTCTTGGCACTTTGGACTTACTCACCGCGGCCCAAAACGAATCACGGTCAGCTGAAATTGAACGTCGACACATATAAAAAAATATGTTGTGTATAAACTTGTAATTGTATATAATTTCTTTGATAATTATATAATTGTATTGTATTAATATTTTCTGTATTATATAATTATAATAATTTTTTTTGATAATTATATATAATTTATTAACTTGTAGTTGTAAGTATTCTATTAATTAGAAATTAATTTATAATTTATTTGATAAAAATAGTATTTTTATGCTTTTTAATTATATTATTCAGTATCATGTCTATTTTAGTTTTTTTGTCAAATTCTGATAGTTTATTAGCTTTTACAAACCAAACACATAACTAATAATTGACAGCTTAAGAGCATATCTATCCAAACACATTATCAACTTAAACACTATCTAACTTTTAAGTTAAAAGCTAAATCACTTAAAAGCTATTAAAAAAAAATGCTATGCCAAACAGCCTCGAAGTTATGAGAAATAAGGTTCAAGTTCTTGTTCAATGGAAAATGCGAGGGGGAAGGATGAGAAAAATGGGAAAAGATGTCTATGAACTTGTCGACATTCAATTTCAGCCGACTGTGATTCGTTTTGGGCCACAGTGAGTGAGTCTGAAATGCCAAGAAGAAGAAAACAAAGATCCCAGATGCGAATAAATACATGCAATTTTCACGTGGTTCGGCCAGATCGATGTCTACTCCACAACCGCACTCTGATTATTCTTTTTGAATGGCGGTGTCTGATTATTCTCCTTGCCCCCTTATGGTATCTCTGACTCTTATTTATAATGAGGGACCTTTACAATTTGGATAACATATAGAAATATAAAGATGATATAACGGGGGATAAACAATCCTTATCATTTGTACAAAATTGGGAGTGGGATCCTCATTACAAGGACCATGGGTTGTTGTAGATAAAGTGAATGGACCTTACCTCTGACTTTTGAGTAGCTTTGCCATTTATGCGAGCTAGAGGTTTTAGGCCAGCGAACTGAGGGTTTTACTGAGAGCTCATTAGTCGATCACTGAGAGCTCGCAAGGAGCTTCACCGGAAGCTCGCAAGGAGCTCGCTTTATGAGCTTCGGATTTTGATGGTGCATGAGCTTTCTTTAACGAGGTTGCCTGGACCTTCTAGGCTCCGGGCGATTGGGCCGGCCCATTGAACTGAGTCTGGCCCATAAGGAGTGATGCAGGAAACACATATAACACAAGCCCCCAGCTCGTAGTGCAATCTTCGCACTCGGAGTTGACGTGTGCCAGTTGTTAACCCACCTTTCTAACTTCTACCCAATTGTTTCAAATCTCGTCATTCCACGCAGCACGCCTTGTCTGGAGCGCATTTAGTGCGCACGTTCCCCTATTACTGTGCATGATTACATCTGTGGGACCCATAAGCTATCGTGCGACCGCTGGATGTGGAGCATGCGATAAGTCATTTTTTGATCCGACGACCAGGATTGATTGGGCTAGAGGTATAAATAATGGAGGGTGTCTCTCTTTTCCCCATTTCACGCTATTTTGAAATCCTTTCTTACTTTCGCCTTCTTCTCTCGAGACTTCCATTGCTACCGTGCTTTCAGACGCCGACCGTCTATGTCTGGGGCTTGCTCTGAGTTTCCATACAAACGTTAAGCTCAGTGATTGATAAGTTTGCTGTAGCTTTTTCGGGCGCGTTATAAACTGAGACAATAAATTTTTTTTCTATTTAAAACTACAACTAAACCATATAATTGCTCTCATCCATCCCAAAATTTTCATACATTTATCTCAAAAGAGAATCATCATATACATCAAATGAGGAAGCTAGAATCGAAGCTGACATCTTAACATTAATCATAAATCAGTTCTTACATCTTCATAAAGCATAAATAAGGTTATACTTGACCGTCTCTCGAACTTAATCCCCAATACAAGGCTATTCATCAATGGAACATAAGTTCTCAACTAATATTAACCCTAAATAGAGTTATACATTATCATTCCTTAAAACTTCAATCATAAATCATATCTTACATCATGGACTTTCAAAACGTTCAGAGTACACAGTAGTAGAACTTAAATACATGGGCTACATATCATACATTCCATTCACATTCATTTCACATTCATTTCATCATGCACTTTGATAAGTGCCATTTCATGCCTCATTCATCTTCGTTTCTGTTACAATTTTCATCTGGAACGTTTGAATATTCCAGGAGCAAAACCCAAATTAGATGATGAATCATCTAAGTAAGCATTCATTTATAAATTTACATGCGTGAATGCAAAATGCAACAATGTCCTTTTCACTTGGTCGTTTGAGCTGACAAGCCTTTAACAACTTTCATACCGGCCTGAGCCGACGTTGCTTGTTTGTACTCTCAAACATATACAATGCATGATGGATGGTAACGTTTATGTATGTATGCATCTCATCATAACATGTTAATGCATCTACGTGCAAACACATTGTAACATAACATGTCAACATGCCAAAATATACTTTGAAACATACATCATATCAAACATATAGGCATACCATTTCAAATAGTAGGGTATGTTTTTTAGAAAATACCTTTCATAAATAAATTAAGTTTGAGAAAACTAGCTTACCTTTGAAATCTGCTTAAGCCTCGAGAAACGTGCTTTTAACCTCAAGTGCAACTGCCTCGATTTGCGTGCCAACCTCAAAATTGGCACAAGTCACTTCAACTTAAGCCTCAAAGTACCCTAATCATCATATTTATTTAAATAAGTATTAAAACCTATTTTTCATAATTTCTTGCATTTCCTTTATTTTTCTTCCTATTTCTTCCTATTTTTTCTCAATAAATCCAAACTAAACATTTCTTACTCTTTTCTCAAATATTTCACTATGAAAATACATAAAATAACATTTATGATTTTTTGGAATTTTTTAAGAAATTTTACTTACCTCGACTTAGCCTCTTAGGCTTCCTCAGTATGCGTGCCCCAACCTCAAAACGCGTGTCTGAACCATTTTTTTCGCCAAAGTCTCCGGAATAATCATAAATCTACATTTCCTATTTTCGAGAATTTTTCTCCATTTCTTTTCCTTTTTCTCTTTTTCTTTTCTTTTCTGTTTTTTTCTTTTTCTTTTATTTTTTTTCTCCTCATTCCTCACTATTCATCTTCTTCCTCTCGCTGCAACTCCTGCGCGCACCTTCTTCTTCTCTTTTCTTTTTTTTTTCTTCTTCTCTTTTCTTTTTTTTTTCTTTCTTCTTTTCTTCTTCTCTTCTTCCTTCTTCTTCTCCCTTCTCCTTCTTCTTTCCCTTTTCTTCTTCTTCTTCTTCTTTTTCTTCACCCGCGAGCTGCCTGCAACTTGCGCATAGCCGCTCGCCACCACCGGCTCCCGCTCGCTGCCGGCGGCCATGGCTGTGACTCCCAGCTTCGTTGCTGCCTACCTCAACACCAGCCTCCTCCGCGTGCGCCACCACACTTTCTGCCGCGACCCTCCTCGCATACTAGCTTACTGCCTAGCTGCCATGGCCGCTTGGAGCTTGCGGCTGCTTCCCTCGGCCATCTTCATGGCCCGATCTCTCTCCCTCTCAATCTTGCTCGCATTAGCTCACCCAAGATTTCTCTCTCCCTCAGCTTCTCTCACAGCTCTCGGCCCTCTGCCTCTTCACACACACAACATATATATATATATATATTTTACACTTGCAATCCTATCTCATCATATTTTCTTAGGACTTTCCTCAAATTTTGCTGCCCAATCTCCCTACAAATTTCCTTCAAATCTTGGGCAAATCTCGCTGGCTGCACTCCCACCCTGCAATTAAAACACAAAACAAAACACAATAAAAATTTTATATATTTTTATTTTTTCTTTATTTAGGTGAGAGGTTTATACTCGTCAGTGTACGAGTGCAGTTGTAGTCCAAATTTAAATTTATATTTTCTAAATGAGTCCAGGTCGTCCACTGAGAGATTTATTTATGGCAAAATAAAAAGAATGTCACACATAAGTACACACGCATTTGGACAAATTGGCAACAAAGTTTTTTATGGTTTTTTAAACAACAGATACTAGGAAATAATTTAAGGCAGTAATTGAAATAAATAATTAAAGTGAGAATATAAAATTGGATAGTACTTGAGTTAAGACAATTTTCAGTGCCAACCCGTTGATTCCCAAATTTTAACAAATAAGGTTAGTAACATTAATTTAATTTCAGATATGATGGTTTGTTATTAAATGCAATTAGAGATGATGATAGTTCTAGTTTAAGCAATCCCCATACATGATATGCGAGATTCTAATTTAAGCAACTACCATAAATTCAATTGCAATTAATACACAAAACAACTAAGTTAATCATCCGGGTTTGGGTATGATAGCGTTTCCAGTTCTAGTAACTCTCATACATGACATGAAAGCTCTAAGTTAGGCTTACGCTCCAATCCAAACCTAGTGATTTCTCAATAATCAAAACATACTCATACTGAAGTTTAAATTAATGTTACTAATTAAAAGCATAGCTTCCTTAGGGAATCATTGGCGTTGGACACTGTCCTTGCCTTAACCCAAGATTAGATTTAGCTACTCATTTCCATTTAAAAGTTAATTGACATGAATTTAAACGACGTAATTTAAATAACAGAATTTAAATGACAAGAATTAAAATAGCAGAAACTAACCGGCCATTTAGGCGGTGAATAATTTAAATGACAAGAATTAAAATAGCAGAAACTAACCGGTCATTTAGGCGGTGAATAATTAAAAGACAAGAATTAAAATTGCAGAAATTTAAAGACATAAATTAACCGGCCATTTAGGCGGTGAATAATAAAGTAATAATAAATGACATAAGAATTAAAAAGAAGAAAGGAAGGAAGTAAGATCACAAGAGAGAATGCTAAAAAAATTGGGAAAGAACAAGAACAATTCTCAAAAAGAGAATTATAAGGAAACAACTAAACTTTGATTCAAGAATAATAATTACACTTACAAATGCAATCAAGTGAGCTATTTATAGGCCACAAGATGCAATACAAACCACACAATTTCAATTATTCAATTAGACATAATTATATCTAATGGGCACTCACACACTTAAAGTTAAATGGATTTTAGCTATAATACACACCTAATATTAAATGGATTTTAGCTAAAATACATACCTAATAAAACACTCATAAAGTTAAATGGATTTTAGCTATAACATCTACCTACTAGTTAAATGGATTTTAGCTAAAAAACACACCTAATAAAGCTCTCACATAAAAAATAAAAATAGATTTCTATAAATTATTTTTTTAATCTTCATTAGGATTAAAAATAATCCTTGGGCCTTCTCCAAATAATATCTTCCATGAGTTGCTCAAATTGGGCCTTAATTCTTCATGGGCTTGAATTCTTCATGGGTTTGAATTTTTCATGGGCTTGATTTCTTCATGGGTTTGAATTTTTCATGGGCTTGATTTCTTCATGGATTTGATTTCTTCATGGACTTTAAGTCTTCATGGGCTTGAATTCTTTATGCCTAAAAAAAAATAATAATTTAATGTTATTAATAAATTACATATTATATATATGTATTACACATGGCACATATATATATTAGATTATATTTTATATATATATATTATATGCATTATATATAATTTTATATATTATTATTATTTACTTTAGAACTTCATTTCATTCATCTTTCAATTTAAACTTGCATATAACCATAAAATATATATTAATATCTAATTTAAACCATATTTAAGATCAAAAGAAGGGTATAATTATAAATTTTTTTTACAAAATTAACCACTAATCACTCGCCCGCCTCACACGCCTCCATTCGCATACATTTTTTATCCTCATAGCCATCACACGGCACACACATAGCACACACACACACACATATCTTATATATATTTAATATGTGTATATTTCACATTTGGTCCCCAAAATTCATTCTTATATCACTAGGGAATTCCTTAAATTGCTAAAACACCCTTTAATGTCCAATTAATTTGCATTAGGATGCTTTAAATCCATAATTAATAACTTCGAATTTACTCGATAAGGATGATTTCACCCCTCAGGTCCTCACTGGGCCCTTAATTCATCCCGCAACCACTAAAGGGTTGATCCTTACAAAAAACATGAGCCCTCTCAAGGTTCAGTTGACTTTTCGGAAGTCTTTTACGATAATTCGGTATTTCAGCCTAAAACGAAATTGTATTTTAGCTGTACCGAAAACCATCTCAATTCAAATTTCTTTTACTTCCATAAATCCTATTTTGGAACGCTCATCGAGTCCACATCATTTTCCATAGCCAATTATACTTCAGAGCATTCCCTACAGTCGATTCGACGACTCATTTTACTATTAAACCCACTTTTCAGTATTTTTAATCTCACTGAAATCACGTGGCAACCTTATGCCGAAACGAGGTCTTACAGTTCCTTTGGTCTTCCCGATTCTATAGGTGTCGCTTCCATTTTCCGGGGAAGCGACTCGAATCAGTTGGTTTGGCATCTACTGAGCCTTCGGGCACAATGACCTTAGGATTAGTTTTTTATGGAATACTGGGCTTGCGGTTGCAGCCCCTCCGCCTTAGGCGGCACCCTGTTGCAAAGCGCTCGGCTTAAAAAATAGGGGATATTTTTAGGGCTTTTCTAGTTCTTTGAGGTTTAGTTCATGACCTACGACCTGACTGTTCTTTTTTTATTTTTGTAGATGTCTGACCAAATCAGCAAAAATTCAGGTCAAAAGTGCTGCAACCATAACGTAGGAGAAAACGATACCTAGATCTCCGAAGATTGCCTTGTGATGGAGGGTCAAAACTTTGAGGGCACGAGCTCGCGATCTAAGGAGGTCGTTGAAGTGACTTCTTCCGAAGCCGACCTGGAGGTCCAAGATCAGGTCTCTGAAGGAAGTATGGGGCATGAGGTTTTTAAAAGATTCCCATCCAAAGCCATATCTCACAAGGTGGCGACTTGTACTCGGGAGTTTTGTCTTCCTAGGAGTTGCCGAGTATACATCCCTGCTTTGAGCTCCCATGTAGTCTATCCACCATCTGACTTCATAGCCATTAGCCCCCAGCATCTCGAGTCTGGGTTTAGGTTCCCCGGAGGTCCATATCTTCTTGCCCTATTGAACGAGGTCAGGCTCGCACCCTTTCAATTGACACCAAATTTGTACGCCCAACTCATCTCTCTAGTTATCTTATTTCTAAAAAACAAGCTCCCTCTTCAATCACCAAAACTGATAAAATTTCTTTTTTCCTTCAAAAACGCCAAGGATGGGTTGTATTACCTGGTAACTCGTCCCTCTCCATATAAGGCCGCCTTTCCACAGGGTAAAGCAAAGGGGAAGTCCAACGTGGGCGATTACAAGTCCAGTTGGTTTTTCATGTCTTGCCTTTTGCTTTCCTTACTCAGAAACTATAGCTTCATGCTAACCTCGGGTAAAAGAATATCAGCATGCGCGAGCTCCTCCACCTTCTTACGTACGTAACTTGTCTTGCTCATTCTTTGATGTAGATTTCGGGGGTAAGAGGCCAATTTTATCAGCCGAAGAGACTGACGTCCTCAATAAGCTCGTTGCTGCAGGGTCGGGTTCAGAGATTCTCGAGCTTTCAAACGAGCTTCTCAGAGAAAATGAGCTTGCACCCCCTCTCAACGTTGAAATCATTAAGGGAGATCACATCGGGGTTTTGGGCGCGAAGGTCCTCCCGTCTGCCTTTTAGGTCATAGAGTTGAGTAGCAAAAAAGGGGAAGACGATTAATGCGGAGATATAGTGGACCTCGACCTCCTCGAGCCGAAGTGATCTGGGGCGAGATCGGGGGCTATTTCGTTCGCAAGCTCGCGGGGAGGAAGGTTGGATCAGTCACAAATGCGGCCGCGTCCCCAACAACAACAACAACAATGTCAGTAGTCGAAAAATCACCATCAGCAATAAGAGCAACGACAAAAAGCCCTACCGCAGCAGCCACAACAACAGAAGCACCCCCAATAGCAACAAGGGCAGCGGGCTCTTGCCTCCCGTGACCATGGTTTGAGCGAAGCTCGTGGGAAGGAGGTCGTGGGGGAGGCTCAGACTGCTCTTGCCACGGGCTCGAAGAGAAGGCCCGATCAACCGCAGCAGAGGAAGGATAATAGGGGCAAACGGGCTAAGGTCCCTGAAAAGGAGCCATCTTTGGAGGCCCTGCCAGGAGGGATCTATGTTGCCCCTCTCCTGGACTCCATGCCCATCCTTTTGGGTGCGAACACGAAGCCTCTTGATGACCCGAAGCTGAAGGGGATCCCTCTCTACGAGTACATGGCCCGCCACAACTTGGTGGTGAGTCAGAATTTTCGTACCTTGGTTCATTTGTCTGCATTTTAATGAGTTAACTTTTCTTCATTCACAGCTTTCCATTGCTGTAATAAAGCTCTGATCTCATCACATGGACTTTGATACGCAGTTTGAGGCGGTGAGTACGTCCTTTCAGACTGAAATAACGAAGCTTGAGGATGTGAAGAACGCTCTACAGGCCGAGCTAACGAAGCTCGTGGACGAGAAGAGAGCTCTTCAGGCCGAGCTAACGAAGCTCGTGGAGGAGAAGATAGCTCTTCAGGCCGTGCTCCTCATTACCCAAAAAGAGGTGGAGGGTTCCGAGATGCGCCTGAGGGTGGAGATCCAAAAAAATAAAGATCTTGACGAGGAGCTTCGTCGATCGAAGAATATGTGGGAGTTCATTAGCTCCGGGCTCATCGGAGGAGTTGCGGCTGAGGCAGAGTTGAAGATGGCTAAAAAGGAGCGGGAACAGGCCGATGATCGAGCTGTCCGATGCGAGCATCTTGCTAGAAAGACCATTGACGACATCAGGGCGGAGGTGGGAGCTCGGATGGACTCTGTGCGCAGGGAAACCGGGTCCGGCACTTGTTCTGCGTTCTTGTACACCCTTTGCGTGAACCATCCCGAGATGGATTTCTCCTTCTTTGGTGCGCAGAGGATTCTGTGACCCTTGGGGCTTATTAACATAACCCCAACTCCCGCTCCTTGTTCACTTGATGATCCGTCGATGTATAATTCCCAGGATGGCCCTTTCAAGTTCTCCACTTCTTCGTCAATCGATTCATTGATCTCGGCAATGAAATCTGCCAACGCCTGACCTTTTATTGCCGCCATTGGTTTGTACTTTATATCAAACTGAGCGAGCTCGATAGACCATTTTAGTAAGCGACTCGAGGTGTTTGGCTTTTATAAGATTTGCTTCAGCGGGTACTTGGTCAGGACTTCGATCTCATGAGCTTGGAAATAAGGTCGTAGCTTCCTTGATGCCATTATTAAATAGTAAGCCAGTTTTTCAATTGGTGTGTACCTTGTTTCTGCATCGATCAAACTTTTGGAGATGTAATATATGGGGTGCTGCACCCCTTCATTCCCCCAAACGAGGGCTACACTGAGAGCCTGTTGGGATACTCCCAAATATAAGGTCAACTTTTCTTCCTCTTTAGGTTTGGCGAGCAGTAGGGCTCGTCCCATATATTCCTTCAATTGCTGGAATGCAGACTCGCATTCTTCTGTCATATGAAGTCTTGTGCCTTTTTTAGGAGCTCTAAGAACGAGGCACACTTATCAGTTGCCTTAGAAATGAAACGGCTCAGCGCCGTGACCTGTCCATTGAGTCTCTGTACCTTATTTTTCCTTACGGGCGACCTCATGTCGAGCAAAACCTTTATTTTGTCCGGATTGGCTTTGATGCCTCTGTTATTTACCATGAACCCCATAAATTTTCCAAAAGGCTACCCCAAAGGCGTACTTGAGTGGGTTAAGCTTCATCTGATAACTCCTGAGGACTCCAAACATTTCTTTCAGATCGGAAACATGGTCCGTTACTCGCTCAGACTTTACTATCATGTCATCAACGTATACTTTCATGATTCTGCCGATCATAACTTCAAATATCGTGTTGACCAGCCTTTGGTAGGTCGCACCAACATTCTTCAACCTGAAAGGCATGACCTTATAACAATAAAGCCCCCGGTTGGTAATGAATGAGGTGTGCTCTTCGTCGGTGGGGTTCATGGGGATCTGATTATAGCCCGAATAAGCATCCATGAAACTGAGGAGCTGGTGACCAGCTGTTGCATCCACGAGCTAATCGATTCTTGGGAGAGCAAAGTTGTCCTTAGGGTAAGCCTTGTTCAGGTCGGTGAAGTCGACACAGGTCCTCTATTTTTCATTTTTCTTTTTTACCAAGACCGGGTTGGCCACCCAAACTGGGTATTGGGCCTCTTTAATAAACTTGTTTACCAAGAGCTTGTCCACTTCTTCTTTGAGAGCAGCATAACGCTCAGGAGTCATTGGCCTTCTCTTTTGGCGCACTGGCTTGTAGCTAGGATCTACGTTAAGCCTGTGCGACATGACCTCTGGGGCTATCCCTACCATATCCTCGTGGTTCCACGCGAACACATCGAGGTTAGCTTTAAGGAAATTGGTAAGTTGGGATTTTACCTCGGGGACTAGATTTTTTCCTAACTTGAGGCGTATTTCATCGTCTGCCTCGCTGACTGAGATATCTTTGAGCTCTTCCACAGGACCGATGGGCCTGTCACAGTCGACCTCACAGGGATCAGATCGTGATTAACCCCCATTTGGTTGATCGATCGTGGGCTATCTTTTGTGATGACATTTACTTTCTTTCCTTTGGCCCCCATTTTTAGGACATCTTCATAGCAACGTCTTGCGAGGTGTTGCTCGCCTCGTACACATCTTACTTCATTGGGGGTCGAGAATTTGACTGTTAGCTATCTGGTTGAATCGACCAGATCCAGGTCGTTCATTGACGGCCTCCCGAGCACAACGTTATATGCCAAGGGGCAGTCTATAATTAGGAACTCTGCCAAAGTGGTGGTCTGACAATTCGCATCCCCGATGGTAAAGGGAAGACTAATCCGACCGACAGGGATCACAGCATCACTCGTGAATCCATAGAGCGGTTCTGGGGATGAGCTCAACTGCTATTGTCCCAAACCCATCTGATCGAAACATGCTCTGTACATTACATTTACCGAGCTGCCCATGTCCACCATTATCCTCCGCACTTCAGAATTACCGATCTGGGCTTGTATAACGAGCGCATCAATGTGCAGCCAATGAATGTTCCTGGCCTCCTCTTCCAAGAAGACCATCCTTTTCGGAATCGAATCACCACTAGCTCGTTTTGCAGGAACCAACTGCTCGTCCAATCTTACCAACAAGACATGGTTAGCTTCACACTTGGACTTCTCGCGAGATTTGTGGGAAAATCCCGCGAGGTAAGGTCCACCATGAATCTTGTAGATAGTTCATACCGCCGGTGAGCGTTCATCATCATAGGGAGGCGGTTGCTGGGCCGGTGGTTGGCTCGGCTGATTCGTTGGTCGTATCACGTAATCCTTCAACCGACCCCTTCTAATTAGGTCCTCGATGGCGTCCCTTAGGGTCCAGCACTTCGAGTTGTTGTGACCCGCCTTATTGTGATACACACATAATTTTTCCTTATTTCTGAATTTGTTGGGAGTTCTCAGTGGGTTGGGCTTCTTGAACTCCTTTTTGTTTCTTTCCATGGCGAAGACCCTTTCTTGGGGGTCAGAAAGGACACAGTAGCTGTCAAAGCACCGCGACCACAGAGGTCGCTCATCTCTCTCTGCCTTGTGAGCTCGCTTGAAGACTTCATTGTTTGAGCGCTCCCCCCGAGCTTCCCATCCGACGTCTCCGTTATTCCTTTTCTTATTCTGGTTGGAGCCCCCAACTTCTTCTTTCGGCCCGATGGGTTTCTTTGACCCGAATGCGTCTTCCCATCGGATCTCCTTGGAAGCTCGTTCATAGAATTCCTCTAGGTCTTTAACTAGGGTCCTATAGATGCTCTCATAGAGCTTCCCATCTTTTCGAAGGCCGACGAAGATCGCCGTCAGGATACTTTCATCGGAGGGATCCTCAACATTGCTCACCTCGCGTCTGAACCTGGCAATATAATCCCTCAAGGGCTCATTTGCTTTTTGGAATACTGTGGCGAGGTGACATGGTGGTGCAAGCTGCCTTCTTAGAGCCCTATATTGATTGAGGAATCTTTGTTAGCATTCCTCCCAGCTGCTGATGCTGCAAAGCAGAAGACTCTTGAACCAAGCTTAGGGAATATCACCCAAGATCACTGGGAAGGCGTGACATTTAGCCAGCGAGCTGGTTGTCTGCAAATCCATTTGTACATTGTATGCATCCAGGTAATCGTAGGGGTCACCATCCCCATTGTATTGTGGCATGCTCGGGACTTTAAATCTCCTAGGGAGGGGTTCGAGTTCAACTTCTCTGCTGAACGGCGTCTTGTCCCCACGGCCATTATTCTGGCCGTGGACTCCTTGTCGTTCTTCCAGCTGCCAAACTCTTTGATATAATTCCTCCACAGTTGAATTCGGGCCTACTGATTACTGAGCCTGCGATCGCCTACTTCTTTCCCGGTCTGAAGAGTGGTGACTTGGGAATGGATAGTTATCCCCGATATCCTCTTCTGCATGCGAAGGTCTTTCTTCTTGTGGTTGGCAGATCCTTCGAGGAGAAGCTGGTGGATCGTGGGCAGCTCGCGCTTGAGTTCTGATCGCGTCAACGAGCTGCATCTCTTTATTCTCTAACGCCTCCTGGCGTTTCTGCCAGTCCTGGATCGCCCTTGTCCTGGCGATTTGGATGGTGGGTTGAACAGGAAATCGCGGTAGTATGTCGATAGCGTCTCCGGTTGGCAGTGGTAAAGGGATATTTGTTGTTGAAGCAACGAGCCCACCATTTGGTGGACAATCTTGCGGTCGATCGTGATGATTTTCTGGTGGGTCGACCGCCACCTCGGAATTTCGAGTATTCCTTCCTCTTGCCATGGTTATCGATCAAAGCGGCCCCTTCCTCTAGCGCCAAAATGTCGACGTTTGATTTCAGCCGACCGTGATTCATTTTGGGCTGCGGTGAGTGAGTCCGAAATGCCAAGAAAAAGAAAACAAAGATCCCACATAAGAATAAACACAAGCAATTTTCACGTAGTTCGGCCAAAACGATGCCTACTCCACGACCACACTCTAATTATTCTTTTTAAATGACGATGTCTGATTATTCTCCTTGCCCCCTTATGGTATCTCTGACTCTTATTTATAATGAGGGACCTTTACAATTTGGATAACATATAGAAATATAAAGATGATATAACGGGGGATAAACAGTCCTTATCATCTGTACAAAATCGGGAGTGGGATCCTCATTACGAGGAGCATGGGTCGTTGCAGATAAAGTGAATGGACCCTACCTCTGACTTTTCAGTAGCTTTGCCATTTATGCGAGCTGGAGGTTTTAGGCCAGTGATCTGGATGGTCCAGCGAACTGAGGGTTTTACCGGGAGCTTATTAGTCGATCGCTGAGAGCTCGCTAAGAGCTTCACCAGAAGCTCGCAAGGAGCTCGCTTTATGAGCTTCGAATTTCGATGGTATATAAGCTTTCTTTGACGAGGTCGCCTGGACCTTCTAGGTTTCGGGTGATTGGGCCGGCCCATTGGATTGAGTCTTGCCCATAAGGAGTGATGCGGGAAATACATATAACATAACTATTTTCCGTTTGGGTTCTTGAAATAGGGAAGAAACAAACTTTTGGAAATTGAATGCTTGGTTGTTATTTGATTCGTTTACGAATCTGTTTTGACACATTTTTAAGTACAAAGTCAATCCAAAAACTACTACTTATCCAGATTTGTCGATAAATTAGGCTTTTTGCCCACATTTTGCCCTTTAATCTATGTCGTATAAAAGGCACTGTAATGTGTCTCCTGGCCAAGGGAGCCCTGTTGTCATCCTCCCCATTCCCTTTCCTCTTTCTGTTTCTTTTTTTCTGTAATTGTGGCTCATTCGAAAGAAAACTTGAAGGGTTGGATTGAAGTTCGTTAATGTTGCTTTCATTCTAAGAGTGAGTTCTTCTTTAGAGTTGTCGGACTCAACATTTGCCGGCTCTTTAACTTTTCCATGGTTCTAAGAGATCAAAAAAGTTGATACGAAGTTGCCTAAAAAAACTTTTGACTCGAGAAATTTGTTGAGCTAGTGAAAAAAAACATGGACACTTTGTGTAACGACCCGTTAGTGGGTCTAGGTGTTATGGGTATTTTAGTTTGCACATTAGAGTTGTTGCCTTTATTAATTAATTGTTAAAAATATTATATGAGTTGGTAATGGGGGTAAATTAATGAAAATAATATTTGGTGTGAAAAAGTCTCAAAGTTGTGGGCTAAATGGTTTGGGCCTTAATTGAATTAGACCATTGATAAATAGTTAAATCTTAAGTGTAAATGAATTGGGTTGAACCCAAATCTCAAAAAAAGTCCATTGGGCCTTAGTTGGATTGGGATATATATATATTTTGACTTGGGCTTGGGCTATGGGCATAGAGAATGGTATCTTAAATAAAAAAAATAAAAAATTAAGAGAATGGTAAAATGACCAAAATGGGTAAGAGATATGTGAATTGTGTGTGTTAGTATGAGGGGCAAATTAGAGAAAATTAAAAGGGAGATGGATTGAAAGGAGTTGGGAGACAAGTCTCCCACATTTTTCCCTCCTTTTCTTCTTCTTACTTTCTTGTTCCCTTCTTCTTCTCCCTCTCCCGATTGTCTCTTCTTCCTCCATTGTTCTTCTTCATTAGAGCTTCAAGTGGAGAATTTCCAATTTGAAGGGTGTCTTCATCTCTTTGGATTTTTGCAACCATCTAAGGCAAGTTCCCTTCCTTCTTGTTTCATACGCAAGATCTTCTTCTTCTTCTCCTTATGATTGTGTAAGTTCTTTTTCTCTTATTTATCTTTTAATGCAAGTTCTTCAACCTTGTTTCCATCTTAGAAGGCTTGTTTCCTTCATTTTTAAGTTGTTGCTCTTAAATTCTTATTCTCCGATTCACTGACCATGTTATGTTCTTTGGTCTATAACTCTTTGTGTTTATATCCAAATTGAGATCCGTTTGTTGGGTTGTAAACTAGACATCTTAAGCTTCATTTTAGACACAAGAATCGAATTTTTTGACTAAGATTTGATCATGTTATAGCCTTGTAAATCCCTGCAAAGATCTGGAAATTTTACTGCTTTCGAGTAAACTGACCTTGTTGTACTCTTTAGGGTATAACTCTCTGTGGTTATATCCGATTCAAGATCCGTTTGTTTCTGTGTAAACTAGACTTGATAATATTCATTTGGTAAATTTTTTAGAATTTTTTTCTTCGTTTTGAGCCTACAGTATCCTTGTAAATTCTTGCCCAGAATCTGGAAATTTTCTGCTCTTTTTTTTGAATAATCTGTTCTTGCTTCGATTTTTGGGGTATAATGCTCTGTGGTTATATCCAAATTGTGATCCATTTATTTTCCTATAAAATAGACATCATGGGCTTCAATTCGGTATAAGATTTGAAATTTTTGGTTATGATTTGTACCCATAACAACCTTGTTGAATTCTATGTAGAATTCTGTAAATTACTGTTACAAATTCTGCCTTGTTTCGGTTTTTGTGGAATATCTCATCGTGGTTATTTCCGATTTCAAATCCAATTGATGTTCCAGAAACTAGACTCATTAGGCTTTGATTTGGTATATCGTTTGTGGTATTTGACCAAATATTGAGCCCGGATTGGATTTTTGAAAATATGCTTGAAATCTGAAAATTTCTGAAATATGTTGTTATTCAACTCTTCCTATGTAGTCTATCCTTCCTACGTTTAAAATTATGATTTTTGTATAGTTCTTCTATTTTTTTTTTGAATTATTCTTGATAACCCTCATTTTTGGATAAAAGGGTTTTATTTTCCTTATTTCGATAAATCTTGCAATATTGATTCGTTTTCCTAATGAACATTGCTAAAATCTAAATAGGGTTTTTGTGTCACCCTACATTTCTTAAGGAATGACATTATTCATTAGGGTCTAGTGTCATGCAAGATTTGGTGTTTCTTGCATGTATAAATTTTGATTCCTTGCGATTATTATTGGGGTAAAAATATACCGTAAATATTGGTTGGGCATTTCTATAAGTATGAGTAAATAAATGTATTAAAATTTACCATGTGATCATAAAATAGTGCACAATTTAATTTATGTAATTGTGCATGTTAAGCGTGATTTGAGATTTTTCTTAATCATTGAGGATTGACATGAAATTGGGATATGCATATGTGATACATGATTATACTGATTTGCGCACCTAGTATTTTGCGCGACGGCTAAGTCCGTGGGTGAGAAAGGATATCCTATGAGCGCTTGACGCGGGTGAGGTAGCCATCAACCCAGTAGGCGTGGCTCAAATTGTTATTAATTATTGATGTATTTTAATGATGCATATATATATTCATGTATGGATATATATATATTGGCCGTGAGAGCCTTGAGAATTATGCGGAAAAAAAAATTCCTTACTATTGGTGCATATGCATGAGCATGGGAACGAGTACATAATATATGTAATAATCACGGCATGGGAAATTAATGTAAATGGAAAACTTATGAGTCGCGTTATACTAATATCTTCTCATAGAGTTGTTTATTCTATCTTGAGTATCCCTGCCTTTGATTCTATATCTCCATGCTTTATAAATACACTTGATGAGCCTTGTGGCTCATCTTGTTTACTCTCATGTCATTCCAGGTACAAGTAGAGCAGTGGTTGAGGGCGAGCCCAGTGGGGCTAAAGCCCAGGGTTAGAGGTGTACAGAGATCTTCCAATCTAGATGGTCTATGTTAGCATTTGTGATGAGGGCAAGTGTGAGGAAATTTTATGTTGTAAAATTTGTTAGTGCCCTTGTATTTCATTTTGTTTAGACTATGGTCTAAGATGTTGTAAACCCTTATGTTAGCTTCCGCTGAATTTATCTAAGGATAGTACTATGGTGTTGTATGTTATTGTTCTATATCACACTTGTGATGACCTCATTTCGGATATCCTATGCTAGCGGGACTATCTGGTAGTGGGCCACTACACTTTGGGTTAGGAGGGACGCCGCTATTGGAGGGGACACTGGAGGACCAACGTCGTTGCGGGTGAGGACTGACAACAGCAGGAGGAGATGACGCCGGAGGTGGAGGACCCCAGTTGGAGAGAGAGAGAGAGAGAGAGAGAGAGAGAGAATGAGAAAGAAGCTCTTGGCGGGTGAACAAAATATTGGGCCTTCGAATATTTTGTTTCGTCTGAAAACTGACAGGTTGACGTTCACCCTCTGTAAACGGATGGGGTGACGTTCACCCTTGTTAAAGGGTGTGAACAAAATCGCACTCATGATATATGGTATCGAGTCTTTTTAGTCTTTTCAACAGGGAGACAACATATCATTGATTACATTATCATCCATCATCTAGATTTTTTTAAAGTTGTATTTAATTAATTCTATTATAATATATAATATGTATAATAATTATATACATTAATATATTATTAAATGTTAATTATATACACAAAACTATTCTCTTTTATATTATTTCATTAAAATTATTATTAATTATTAAAAATAATTTAATTAATCATTAACTCTTAACTATAATTTAATCTCCATTAATTATTAATGGTAGATGAGAATATTGTACCAACTCAAGTTCTCTTCTTCGATGCTATGCCAACTTTTGGGTGTGACCTTTTACGTTCACAACTAAATAGCAATTGAGACACGTTAAACCTTTTTTATGCCGATTGAACATTTTAATTTAAAATGAGGATCTCTCCTCATAATATTTCGAAAGGTCTTCGATAACAACTAGTATTATGTCAGAACTATTCTGTCAGTAGTGAAGTCAATACTTCTAATAAATCTATTTAGGTTTTCGATTACTATGCACTATAATCTTTCTATTGACTGACATCCCGATTGAGTGAGAGTTATAGACTAATCAAACTCACAAGACTCAGTAACTGTGCCAAAATTTAGTGTGGTGTAATCGAAATAACACATCAAAACTCTTTTCAACATTAGAAACTCATTTCCAATTATGTGTAACTTACCCAAGATTTTTTGAATCACTAATCAACTAAGATCGCATAGCATGTTCGCTTCACGTCGGAGGTCAATGGATCTCATAAGTGATCGTTTGCCTCCATACGCCATTGAACAAAGACCACACAAAGAACATTCTCACCTCATAGTTAGGCGATTTTGAGCAACGACAAATCTCTGACACCAACATACAAGACAATTGTGTCTCCTCCGGTCCGAGTACCAGTTACATAATCGAATGTTAGTAACATATCATTAATATTCTAAACCATATTATTTATTACATGCATTACATTTAGTAGATGTTCAACCAACATCTACTCATATGTCAAATATATGTATCTCATGCAATATGACTTGTGACTCACAATCTATTATCATTAGCATCTCATACTAATCAATGGTACTAGCCCATATGTTAATCCATAATCGATTAATCATATTTTCCTTCCACAAAATTTAAGAATCGAGAATTACTTTAAGAAATCATGTATTATAATTTTTTATCAAATATTCTTAACAATTTAAAAATAAAATTATCATGATATCTAATGATTCATTCATATATAGGTGTGACTGGAGATATAATAATTTATTAATATACAAAATTATATTATTAGACTCAATACATACACTAGATATAATCTAAATTTAACATTAAAACACTAACACGAACACTTAATGATCATGGCTCACGTGATTCTCTAGTCAAACTTTTCATCTCTCTTTTTTAAGTCTTTAAGTTTGTCTTTTGAGTATGGTGTCACACCCATTTCAAATTAATGATAATGTTGGAATTTATTATTGTTGCAGGGGTATTTTGGGGAGTTGCTTTATGACTTTATCCATCTTCATATTTATATAATAACTCATTCCTCATGGTTGAAGTACGGGGCAAAGAAGTACCGTGGAGGGCATTGGGCATGCAAGACTAGACGAGCACCGCATCGAAACCGAGGTCTTGGTATGTTGCGCCTTGGCATGATAGATCTGAGTTCTAGCTAAATCTAAACAAATCAGATATGAGTAAGATCTAATAGGTTGAATCAGGGATGGGTCAAACCTGAAGCGGATCAAGTTGGGTCGAGTCTGATCGGATCGACCCAGATCTGGCATCAGCGGCAGGGACGGCGATGGCGCAGTGGCGGCTGAGGGAAGCCAGGCAATGGCTGGTGGTTGCGTGATGGAGCAAGCGGCGGTGGTGACGTGCCGGATCTGGCCGACGCGAAGGCTAATTGGGCCGGCGATGATGGCTAGGAGGAGCTGTGATTGGCGGCTGGAGCACGAGGAATCCACGTCGTGGCTCACGGTCGATGGCGGAGCAAGCGCTGGAGACGGTTGCGAATGGGGCAATGGCAACTGTCGAAGGTGGCGGCGGCGGCGACGGCGCTGGAAGGCAGCGGCGGCCGGTGGCTGTTCGCACACAGGGTCGGCAGAGGAAGGAAGGAAAAAGAAGAAGAAATAAGGAAGAAAAGAAAAAAAAAAGAAAAGAAAAAGAAAAAGGGAAAGAAAAGAAAATAAATGAAAATGAAAAAAAATGTAGAATTTTATGGAAAAACGTGTTTTATTATTCCGGAGATTTTGGCAAGAAGAAAAACAGATTATCCAAACACACAAAAGTTGAGTTCGGGGCTTTTTAGGTATTTATAGTCCTGACCCTATGTTTAGAAACATGGAGCAATGTAGGGTTTGAAATGAAATTTTTTGAAATCAAGTTTCGAAATAGAATACTAAGATGCTTCAAAGTAAGATGTTTCAATAAGATGTTTTTAAAAGGTAGTGATGGGACACTCTGGAATAGTTATGTCCATAATATGACTCGTGAGAAGAGTCTAAATAAGAATAATATGTCGGGTGCAGTGAGAGTTTATGATAGCTCAAAAGATTGGATTGCGTGTTAGTGCAACATGACCAAATGATTACGTGTGGATTACACCAAGGCACAAAGAAAACTACCTGATATATGACTTGGAATTGACAGCTAGGGTAGGTGCTCTTAAGGTTATGGAGACACTCCCAAAATGATGGGACATTTGGTGTGCTTACAAACCACGAGGAGCCTGAGGTATGGGTTCTCGCAGAAGGAGTTAAACGAGTGGTAGCGATGGTGGATAGAGTTTCTTGAGGATTATGACTACACTACTTCGTATCACCCAGGGCATGGCCGTGAGATGTTGACGCATGACCTGGGTGGATAGCTGTGAGTGTCAGATATTAGAGGCTTGTTGGCCTCCTGGCTATGAGCCTAATGCCCAATAGATCGTTTGTCTTTATCGCTGGCTTAACGGTTTAGCTGGATTTGGTGAACGAGATACGAAAAACATGTGTGATTGATGAGTGTTATTGTCTATAATTGATGATTGTGGTCAACCCAATGGTTATGATTTTTGAGATGCAAGATGGCATTCTTTAAAGTTTCGGGGTAGGATGTGCGTGCCTAGAATGTTGGAATTTAAGGATAAATGAAGGGTGTATAACGTAATTTATTACCGTATAGATGACCAAATCAATTGTCGAGAGTGTCTTGGAGCCGAGATGTCAAAGAAAAATGATGTGGCATTAACAAGCACCCTGAAATAGGATTTATGGTGCCAAAAGAAATTGGATCAAGAACTATTTTCGGTACAGCTAAAATGCAGCTGCCAATTAGGCTACAATACCAAATTGTTATAGATGATTTTTGGGAAGTCAACTGAAGCTTGAGGAGGTTTCAGTTTTTCATAAGGAACAACCCTCCAGTGGTTTCAGGAAGAAACGAAGAGGTTTAAGGCCAAAATGAAGATTCGGGCCTAAGTGCAGTTTTCTGAAATTACCAGATGGAGGTCAAACCGATTTTTTTTTCGGAGTCTTCAGGGTCAAATTGATGTTTTAGGACTTGAGGGTCTTAAATGAAATATTGGAAAGTTCAGGGGCTAAGTAAGAAGGGCCAAAAAGGTAAAGGCCAAAAGTTCAGGGGCCAAAGTGCAAAAAACTCGAAAATGGAAACAATGGGAAACCGACCAGGCCACGAGGGTCGTTGAAATCCACTGGGTTTGCACGAGGGATGGTTGGGGAACACTTTTGGTAAAGGGATGGGTTGACAACAACCACGAGGGTGGCTAGAAAATGAAGAAATCCAACCGAAAGTTGGTCGGTTAATCGAAGGCCTGCAAATCGCTTTTTTGGTCGGGAGAGGTTGCGTTTAGGTTGATCTAGGGCAGGATTAAGCGCCTAAGGGCTTGGGTTGAGTGGCTAAAGGCATTTTGAGGTTTGAATTCGTCTATAAATAGGAGCTCGAATGGCCGAGAATTTTCAGAAATTAAAGCTTCAAATCGAGGGTGAGAATGAACGAATTGAGCCTTCAAATTAAGAGGCTTTTGTTGCCCATGATTAGAGGAAGAGATCTGGAGAATTTCATGCATTTTGGTGCAAGCTTGATGGCCGTTCGAGGCTTCGTCGGAGTTGGAGGCGGACGCCGAAACCGAGGCTTTAAGCCTCCGGTTGAGGCACTCCGGGAGCTCATTTGGAGTATCCAAGCATGCCATGAGGATCGATTAAGCAAGAGGAAGGAGCCGGTGCAAAAATCCCAGAACCCCGGTGTCGCCGTCACCGGAGAAGACGACCGGTGCGTGTCGATCACGCGTGGGTCTCCACGTGCCACTACTTGCCCTAGGCGCGTGCGGGCACGTGGGTTGGCCTAAAAATCTGGGAAAAATCTTGAAAAATCCAGAAAAATATTTTACGGAGGTCCATGCAAAAATATCTAAGTTTGAGCTTCCCAATGTCTCGATTTTAGTATCAAAGAGCCTCGTTTTACGTGAAAACGCAACATTCGGGTAAGTTCAGTATTTTTCCTTTGAAGTTCATAGCCTATGATGAATTGTTGCAGAATTAGATTTGAGAAAAAGTCTCGATGGTATTTATTGAGATTTTTAGAAGGAAAAATGAGAGAAAATGAAGGAAAAATGAAATAAATGGAATATTGAGGATATTTAGTGATTAAATATCATTTTGATGATTGAGGTGATCGAGATGATGTGATTGGTGCAATTTTTGAGAGTTGACACGAAAATTAAGGTCGGGCACGCATATCGAGGCGACGCATGCTTTTCAAGGTGTCCTGATCTTTGGGCAAATGTGAGTTCTCCTATCCTAACTATGGTTTTGTGAGTGGTTTTCTCACAAGAACTTATATTCATGATATGTTTGTTATATATGCATGTTGTTATGAAGGCAATATTCATTTTGTCATATTGCACGAAAAGTCGTGATAATTGCATGACATGATGTTATTGTCATATTGATATTTGTGCATGGGAATGAGATGTCGCCCTTAGAGTGTAGTCGTAATTCCCCTAGAGCAATGATAGAATAACATTAGGCTTATCCTGCAGAGGTTTGGGATTTGCTAGGATTTCGCGCCGGGCTGGTGGGCCTGGGAAGTTACATTAAAGGCACATGTTGATTATGTTATGCATCATGCATTCATATGCATATATTTTGGATCCTCACTAGAAGTTCCATCTTCTAATGGGTTATGTTCCTAGAACATTCAACGTTCCAGTTTAGACTTGCAGCTTAGGCAAGGAGCAGGTTGAGATGAGACGGCACGTGATGGCATGGCCGATGGATTCAGCGAACTGATTCGGATATGTTTTAGCTTATGCTTTATTGATGATTAGTCTTGTTAGAACGTTTATGGAATCTCTATGTATTTTAGGTTTGAGAATATGATGTAATATATAGTACGGATTCTTTATGATATAAAATAAGATGAATTCAGGTATGTACCATATCAGGTTTCGATTATCGCTTCCGTATATTGTGAATGATTTGCTGGGGATTTTGTTTGGAATTCGGTACTTAAGGTTTAAGTTATGTACAGAGAAAGAAAGAAAAAAATAATTTATATATATTTTGGACCCCAGCATAGTGACACGCTCAGTAAGAGAAAAATGGGATGTTACATGGTTGGCCTTTTCCCACACTAATGGCGATTGTGGCGAGAGAGATGGTGATGTTATCCTTGAAGATTTCGATCGCCACAGTTGGCGACCCATTTCAGCTTTGCCAGAAATTTGGCGAATCAATTTGGCGATGACGAGGACTATTGGAACGTGATTTTGGGGTTGGTCTCCTAAATTTTGGCGATGGCGATCTGTTTAACAACCTGTTGGAGATAGCCTTAGAGATTGAAAAAAAATCCTATTTTTTTTTTGTAGTGCTAGAATAGAAATCGAATCGACAATTTTAGTCGATTCATCTTTTTTGACTTTATAGTGTTATAATCATACGGCTTACAAGTTAATTAGAATAGAATAAGAAGTTTATAATTTTGTCAAAATCTTAGGTGGTGTTATTTTTGTATTTCAGTTTTCAATTTATTTTTAATTTTATGTTTTGAGCGTCTATTTTTAGATTTTTAAAAATGCGTTTTTTTTGTCATTCTGAAAAACTGTTTCTTAAAACAAAAAACTAGAAAATGCGTTTGTTTTGAAATTTTGAAAAATATTATTTTATTCAATAAATCTGATTCAAAGTAAATTGTAAACATTTATTAGTAAATTGTAAATTTAATTCAAAGGCTTTAAATTATAATATAAGAGATAAATGATAATCTAATCGTATGTAATACATTAAAATTGCAAAGTGTTTTCTAAAATAATTTTTGATTTGATTCAACTATTCGTTCCATAATAAATTTATTTTTGACTTGATGCTAATTTCAAGATTTAGATAACCCACAACACAAGACATTGTATAAAGGAATTATACATTACAAAATAAAAGAATATTGGTTTATAGAATCTAAAATATTAGAAATATCATTAAAAAGAAAATTCTATATAAAAAAATCATATTACATATTTAGTTTAATATTCAAAAAAAAACAAAAAAAACAAAAATCAAATCATATAAGAATCAAATCACAAAAGATGAAATAGCTACAGTAGTAAGAAATCAGGATGTGGTCTCTGGGGTTGTCGGTCGACAGTGACGAGCGCGATATTTGGCCATTCAACAATCAATTGATGGGGGGTGGTGATGTCAAACGCGATGTAAGGGGAGCGACGGGGGTAGTCGACGATGGTGGATTGTGGCATAGGCAGGAATGGATGATAGCAACGACTAAGCCTTGAAAAGATAAGAGATAAGAGAGAAAAAAGAGAAGGAAAAGGAGGGCTGCTATATGTTTTCTGGGTTTTGGATTCAGTGGTTGTTTTGCCTAAAAATAGTCAAAACGTAATTTGAGTGTTTTGAGTTTTATGTGTAAATTATTTTTATATTTTAAAAAATATATTTTTAAAAATAAGTAAGAAAACGTGTTTTGAAAAACTAAAAATAGAAAAGAATTCGAAAACAACAAAGAGAATAAACTCTTAATCTTTGACATTTTATGATTTTCTATAACAGAGGTGTTTGTCCAAAGGACGTGGACTAGCTCAAGTTTTTGCCTGACCATCTTCCAAAACTTTTCTTATAGTCTGTTAAATATGGTTGTGGGCATGGCTAACTACTTCATGGTGGTTTCAGGTATGTTATCCAGAGGTGTTGGCAGTTCGGTTTGGATCGAAAATGTGATATAATTATAATTAATTTATTTTTATTGGTTATGAAATTTTCATATCCAATCAAATTCAACCATTGTTAATAACCATCCAAACCAACCATTCTTGGTTCGGTCTGATTTGGACAGCTATTTACTAGTTTTGTGTTAATGGGTTGAATTCTTTTAAATTAAATGGATTTTAACCCAAAAAGTCAATCAATTTAAATTTAATGGACTTAAATCAATTATAAATAGTATTAAACATTTAACAATCAAATATATATATATATAACATCTAACATACAATAATAATTATATAAGTCTAACTACAAGTATGAAATTAAACATTCAACTAAACTAACAACTAACAAACAAAATACAAAATTACAAATCCAAGTTACAAGTCGAATCAAACCAACCAACAACAAAACTATAAATCAAAATTATAAGTTCAAATCAAGCCAATAAATAAAAAATAACTAACAAGAAGTCTATATAAAGAGGGGTGGATTCAGCATTTTAAGGTGGGCTAAACTGAATTTGGGCTAAACTTTTATATTAAAATTTTAATTTTTGTTATGGGTTCTCCTGAGTTTCAACTCGGACAGCTCACATTTAAATTCGCCTATATCTATATATATATATATATATTTACAACTTAAATGACATAGTTTTATATGCATCTATATATAGTTAGTTCGCATCGATTGGTTAGTGAACACCGCTACCCCATTGGCAAGGAGTGTGCTCATCTGTGGCCAAGGATTGCTAGTGCAGCCAATTCTATGGTCTAGAGAGAGAATCAAGCTTGGCATAAGCATGGCATCGATCTGATGGTCGTCTTTCAAGCCCAGCTGCAAATCCTCAACAAAATGAAATAGATTAAAACTATTTAAAAAATTAAATTAAATTGATCAAATAAAAGTTTAAAATGAACAAATAAAAAATCGTGAAACCCGACAAATACGAAAAAATCGAACACATATATATGTTTTTTTTAATTATATTTTTTTATATTTTTATCAAAAATATAGATATTATATATAGTTACGATATTATTTCTTGAGTTTTTATTATTCTTATTTTATTAGAACTAAAAAGAAGTTGTTATATAGCATACTCTCCTTTTATTTTATTCCATATTTATATTGATGAATTTTTTTAAAGATGTAATTTGATTTTTGTATGTATTTTATTAGGAATATGGATTTGATATTGTTTTTTGGAATTTTTCTTCTTATATTATTATTAAAAATTACTTTCTAAATTATTTTTATATAATTTAATTAATCTTTTTATTATAAGGAAAAAGAGCGTTTTCCTATATATTTTCATGGTCAAATGCAGGAGATTTAATTATAGAAGTGAGTGTTTAGATCGGAATCATAACTCGCTTTAATTTCATAGGGAATGTTTCTTTTTGTGTAGATGGATCAGATAATTAAATTTTATCATGTGAATACAAATAGGGGTGAGCATTTAGTCAGTTTAGTAATCGAATTGATTGGATAGAACAAATCAAATAGACTGAAATATTGTTAAAAATTGAACCGAATCGATCAGATAATTCAAACAAAATAAATTAAAATAGTGTAAAAAAACTAAATTGAATTGATCAAATTGATACTCCAATTCAAGTACCAAAAAGCTAAAGCTTAGATGAAGTTACCAAAAAAATTGATTGAACAAGAAAACATTAGTACCTGAATTGGAGCAAAGAGGCAAGGGAAGGGTTGGGGTCGTCGGTAGTGGTCGGTTGGTCAGAATCAGAAGGCAGAGGGCCAAAGATAGAGGTAAAGAGAAAGGGGAAGGGTTGAGGTCGGTTAGAGCAAAAAGAAAGGGAAAGAGTCGGGGTCGGTTGTCAGTCGAAGCAAGAAGGAAGGGGAATGATCGGGCAGTCCCCAGTCAAAGCAAACAGGAAGGGAAAGAGTTGGGGTTAGTTGCCGATCGAAATAAGGAGGAAAGGGAAGGATCGGGGTTGGTCACCGATCAAAACAAAGAGGAATGAGAAGGGTTGGGAACTTGGGATCGGTCGATGACGGGAGACTAGAATTACAAAGGAAGGGCTGAAGGGGAAGTCGGAAGTGTCAGGAGCTTGAGATCAATTGGATTGCATAGAAAGGGCTGAAGGGAAGGTAGAAGGGTTTGGAACTCGGGATCGGTCGGAGATAGGAGACTTAGATTGCAGAGAAAGGGTAGAAGGGGAAGGAGGAAGGGTTAGAAACTTGAAAGTCGAACAACTTTTTTACTTCTTTAGTTCTTTTGTTCTGTTGAACAGTTGGTAAAAAATGATGTCATTTGACATTTTAGTTGATTCGGTTACTTCGGTATTTTTCAATACTGAGATTGAACTTAACTGACATTCAACTTGAACCGAATCGAATAGGCAATTTTTAGAGGCCTGTCAAACTCATTCTCATCAGCGGGATGAGTGTTGAGTCCGATCTCATCCGCAGACAAAGATCTCTCGTCCAACCAGCTTCAATTTCAGACTTTCAGTGTTGGAACAAAGGAGTTGATTGCCGATTGGTTCTGTATGCAACAGAGCTTCTGGTCTTTCACACTGTTGGGGCCTCAAATCAAACAAGAAAGAAAGAAAGAAATCTGTGCTTTTATTTACTAAAGGTTCAGAGTGAATGATGTAAATGGCACAAAAGTAAAAGGAATTACACCTATAGTCTCCATTCCAATGGACAAAAAGTAAGTAAATTGTATTCTGTAGAAAGAGCCATTCCCCCCATGGCAATTGCCAATTGGTCAAGCAAGGAAGCCCAGCCTTTCTCCATTCTTCTTTGCCAATCGGATCAGTCCCTGTCTTTGCTTTGCATCTGCTCCTATTGACTTGCAGAACTCCGTGATCACCTGCCATTGTTTACCCTCCACTTTTAAACACAATTTTCAGGCCCAAAGCCATATAAACCCCATGAGGGTCTTGCTCATGCATTAGATGGGTAGTTTTGTTGATATTTATGGGTATCGATATTCTATACAATGTAAAAGATATGATGTATAAATAAAGGGTGAAGAATATATTATATAACTATTATGTAAAAATCATTTATGCATGCACACAATACATACTTTTATTGTATAATATGGCAATGATATTGTCAATTGTACATCAGCTAAAGCATTGAAGCTATGGAGTAAGAAGATGTAACCTGGGAGTGCAGAGCAATGGCTTTGCCTCTTATCTGATTGAACCTCTTCTTCCCAATGATATTGCGAGTGACAACAACTGCTGGAGCAAACAAGCCCTTCCCTTCATTCACATTCTTCATCACCGGCTGCAGCCTCGCCGGCTTCCCAACCCTGACAGAGCCGCTGCTCGTCGCTGACTTGGCCAGCGCCGCGTAGTCCTCGCCCGCCATGGAGGTTCCCCAGCCGCCATGGAAGCTCGAGCACTTCAATCCAGCCGCAGAAATGGAAGCGGCGGCCATTGGAGGATCTGTGATTCTAGATCAGTAGGAAATGGTTAAGGCAGTTTAGGTTTGTTGGAGATGAAAGCTAGGGTTCTTATACGGTTTTGGTTGGTGGTGTGGAAACGATTACAGGGCTCGTCGACAGCCACACATACTGGTGGCTTTGGATTTTTGTTGATATGAATTTTCGTCCAGCAAGTGTTTCGTTTGAATTGTTCATTCCCCCTCGTGGCCCCCGTTTTCTTCATTGCCATGCCAGATCTGAATCTTCACCACCGCTGGTTCTCCCTTTGCTGGTCCCGCCATTGAAGTTAACAAGCTCAGCGCATAGGGACAGAGCCTAAGTTCAGACGATTTGCCGGGTAACTTAGTGGGTAAATTTAGGATTTTTTTTCTCATCGTGTTTAAATTATTTTTATTTGGCGAAAAAACGTATTTATGGCCTACACTTTTAGATTTTTTTAGAATTTTAAATATGCCCTTAAACTTAGATTAAAAATATATTTATGTCCCTATTATTTTGTAATTTTAAATATTCTCTCTAAACTATGTAAAATTATTCATTTAAATATTTGATCATCAAGTGATATGCACGAGCAATAATATGGCAGTTATTTGGCGTCTGCTATGCCTCATCTGGTTAGGTTGTATAAGTCTATTGGGTTAGACGAGTCATTAACATGTTTAAGTCGATTGTCACCCCATTGTTTGGGGGGATTATAGATGGGGTCAACCTGGAGTTAACATTTATTGCAAGAGTCAAAGGAAATGCAACCAGAACAAATGTAGGAAACGTTGAAAAGAGAGGAGACACAGCTAGAGAGAGAGGGGGGAGTTGCGAAGACACCGAAAAGAGAAAACACCAAAAAGAGAGAAAGAGATAAGAAGACGCAAAAAAACTGTCACATTAATGCATATCACTTGCTGGCTAAATATTTAAATGAACAATTTTATATACTTCAAGAACAGATTTGAAATCACAAAAAAAAATTAGAATTTCACAAGAAAAGAATATAATAGTTCATGAGCATAAATATGTTTTAACTTAAATTTAAGGACACATTAAAAATTATAAAAAAAATTAAATTTTATAAAAATAAATATAAAAATTTAAATCGTCATTTTTTTCTCCGCCCCGTGGAATAAGATTAGAATGTTCCAAGGGGTGTGGTCAGAGAACGTGGGTAGCTTTCCCTTCCACGGGGCGGCGGTTTTGGTGGACGGCAACAACCTAGGACTAGGACTAGGAGGCTGAGACTTGGACCGTTCGTGTCTGTGTCAAAGAAGCTTCTCCAAAATGCTTCATGGTCTGTAATCACCAAATTATTTTAATCGCTATATTTCTAAATTTCTAAGCTTTAAATATTTATTTTCCCAAACGATCAAAATTTATTCATGATATTCTATCATTATAATAATAAAATGAAAATGAGAAAGGTGGTAAAATGTATGGAAAATGAAGATATATTATTATAATTATTATTATTGTTCAAACACAACAATAAATTTATTAATTAGAAATATAATTATCAAACTATTTAAACTCTGCAAGATGAATGATCAAAGGAGGCAAAGTAGTTCCTATGCAAATACTTAGATAGTTAAATCGAACACTGAATACTTGAATTTTATATTAAAATCTATATCAAATATGTAACTTTTTAAGAATGAGGACTCACATATTTATAAAAAAGTATGAGATTTTTCGAGATCTATTAAGATTATTATTTTTATAAATGATATTTCTCCAGACATTTCAAGATCTACTAAAATTAAAATTTCTATGGATGATGTCCATCATTTTCGCATAATTCTCAAAGAAATTTTTAGATATTAAAATTATTATGTTTGCGTTTTATTCGGAATTCCCTCAATCAAAGAAAAATTTACACAATCGATTCAAAGATTTTGTAATCTTCCATCTCAGGCTACATCTTAGGCTACACATGCGTGCAAATAACTAAAATATCCCCTCGTGTTTTACCGTCTCGAATCAAAGATATTTTTGTCATTTTAATTGCATTGTGTAACCCAAAAAATATAAATAGCATTTTCATTCATAAAATTGAGCCACCTCTCTAGGTTCGTACAGTATTTGTACTTGTAGACCCCCATTGGGACGACCCGTCGGGTCATTTATTTGCATGGGGTAAAACCTCTTCTAGGGACCTTCACCATAGGCTCCTTACCTCATCAAGCCTGTGATCCGAACGGTGGATACAGCTTTTGCCGTGGTTCATTTACAATAGGTGTCTAGTTTGTTATGTTTTCATTGCCAGGCACAGCCTTTGCCTGAGTTTATGTTAATTAGAGTATAAGTTTTCCTAGTTTTGATATGAAGATCTTGCAAGAAATTTGCCCGTCAGTTTCAATGGAAAGCTTTGATTTTGCAACTTAAATGAGTCAACTATCTATTCATATACTGTGCTGTTACAGCAAATGAATCACAGATCCCTGTTCTGTTCTCCATATGCTGTTATAAAAGTTATAATTGCAATCAACATGTTACAAATAATTGTTTGGGAGGAAAAGAAAGGGAAAAACAAAGCTAGTCTAGTTTTCTGTATTTTGTTTTTGAAGAAAACTTGGGGATTGACATTCTATGGAAACGATCAAACCGACAGATTTTGATTCTGGAGCGGATTCTCTTGATCTTATTGGCGAAACCACATCTTCGTCGTGCTGTCTTGGATCTTGTGAAACCAACTAGTTTCTTCATATGCCTACATCCTGCATCAAAGCACCTCATTTGGTTAAGAAATTAATGTGAATAATCTAGTTAAGACTTGAGATCTAAAACCAACAGCTTAAGCAACAATTCCATCGTGTTAGTTTCATCTTTACGCCTTCTTGGGCCTGCTAATTAACTGACTGAGCCTACCATTTTCCATTTTCTTCTGGAATGTTATTACACGATGAGGGCATACCTTGGACCTTCTTTACACGTTGATCTTCCTCCATGCTTGCCTTCTGCAGGACCTGAAAATTGCAAACAGTAAAACAAATACTATAGTGTAGTTCAGTTGGAAAAAGCTAAATGAGATTTCTCTCTCGGTAGAATCTAGCAATTGCAGCGTCGAGAGTGTATTACCTCAACCAGGCTATCCATGCGGCTTCTCATCCTTCTCTGTATGAAACCTCTAGTGCTCTGTTTGATAGTCTTGTCATTGTAAGACATAACTTATTTAGTGCTTAATGATCCAAAATTGGCAAGAAAGATCTTACCTTCACATGATATTTTACAAAGGCATAGAAGTTTAAAAGGCTCCACACGGTCTTGTCTACCCTTTTGCCTTCAAGATGATGCGACGAAATATCTGTTAATATGTGACAGAAAAATGTATGAGTGAAGCCAGTTCGACTTTTATCTTGTTACCTGTGTTATTAAGCATGACTGAAGATGGATCTCTTGTTTTAGCTGTTTACTAGCATATGGTTTGAACCTACATGAATAACTCTTTTTGTCTAGTAAGTGAGTAAGTCGAGGCACTACCAAAAGCGACAAATCCTCCATTGGTGCTCAAGTCTTCAATGGGTTCACCTCTTAATTCAGGAGGTGGAATGGGGGACCAGATGCAAGGAGGTGCTTTAGCCCATGCTTTCGAACTTCCCACATCCATGAGTTCCTGCCAAAAGTATTCTATTATTTGTAGAACAACATGAAGATTATGTTCCATGTTTAGGATTAAGATAAACCTTTTTCTCTCGTGGTTGTTTGCTACAAACCTGAAAGAATGCTGTCGCAATTATCACATCTGAATCGTCTTTGAAACGCATTGGGAATACTGCAGTAATTTTTGCTGGCTGTCAACAAACAAGGTCACTTCCATTATCGCAATTAAAATGCATAATCTATACATCAAAATCGTTTATGAAATATTTAGAGTGGAATAGCTTTAGCTGAAATCATCAACTGTTCAGATAGCATTACTAGGATCCTTCTAGCTCAATAATTCCACTAGGGGTGTTCGCGGTGCGGTTTGCCCGGTCTGAATTATTTTCAGCACGCCAAACCGTTAGTGCGGTTTTTCAACCAAACCAGACCGCGGTCTGGTTTGGGTTCGGCCAAACCGCACCAAACCAGACCGCATTTGCGGTCTGGTTTGGTGCGGTTTACCGCGGTTTGAAATGCTATTTAAAATCACTAAAAAAAATATTTAAAAATGGTAAATAAAGACACAAATATTGATAAATAAAGACAATTAAATGTAAATAAATAGGAGCAAAAAATAAAGACAAAATAGTGTAAAAAATAAATAGGATGGGCCGTCAATTATTATATTTTGATAATAATAATTTTTTTTATTATTTTCTTGGGCGGTTCGGTTTAAAACCGAACCGCAAACCGTGCGGTTTGGACAGAATCCAAACCGTTTTCGACTGCAAAAAAAAAAAAACCAATCGGATCGGTTTGGTTCGGTTCGGTTTGGCCGGTTTCCGCAGTGCACCGATTTTTTTGAACACCCCTAAATTCCACATTTGGATAACATAAGAAATAGTTTAATTTTGGAGATCAAGGATCTAAAGTTTCAATTTCAAGTTCTCTATCAAATTTAGAAGCTTCCAGAAATATTTGTTGAACCACTGGAAATGAAAAGGCTGGGTTCAGTCAACATAGCATACTGGAAAAGCATTTCGGCTACCCTGAAAATTGAATCATTTCAATAATCTGTATTAATTAACAAGTGCTATGTTGTTTATCTCATCATTTATGAGGATACCTGTTTGACGACATAGAATGGCTCTCTTGGGTGATAAATTAGCTTGATTGGTCTGTACATTCCTTGAAATGCTTCCTGGGAACCAACATTCATCAACATTTCTTTCAGCTGAGAGCTTAGCATTGCTGCTTGTACCGTGGAAATTTCTGTGATCATCTTCACAGATCCTGGAAGGAAACACATACTAACAGATGAAAGTAAGCCTTTTGAACTAGCTTCCTTGAGTACTTGTAGAAACATCATTTTTGTCTAATATCTTCTCTATCTTGATTGTCAGTGTCATACATTTCTTTTGACAGACAAAAGAAAGTGAAGAATCAAAGCAGGGAGTCTCATGTCGGCATGCCCTTTTTGTTATTTTCCTCCATACATTTTGTAAATTAACTAAAGCAAGAGAAAGAAAAACAAGGAATTTAAATCAAGTGAAATGCATAAAAGATGAAAATCAAAATGTATTAGTGAATGAGGGAGCGATTAAGGAGAGATGGAAGGAGTATTTCACAAAATTATACAATGATGATGGCGACACAAAAGTTAGATTGGGACATCTTAGTAACTCCGAAGGGAACGTGAGCTATACATTTTATCGACGCATAAGTCCAAATGAAATAAGGCAAGCATTAAAAAAGATAAAAAATCATAAAGCGGTAGGACCAGATAATATACCAATAGAAGCATAGAAATGTATGGGAGAATAGGGTATCTCCTGGTTAACGAAATTATTTAACGCGATTCTTAAATCAAAAAATATGCCAGATGAGTGGAGGAAGAGTACTTTGGTCCCTATATATAAGAACAAAGAAGATATTCAAAACTGTAAAAATTACAGAGGAATTAAGTTAATGAGCCATACCATGAAACTCTGGGAGAGAATAATAGAGCAGAGGCTCAGAAAAGAAACAGAGGTATCAGAAAATCAGTTTGGTTTCATGCCCGGTAGGTTAACAATGGAAGCTATATACCTACTAAGGCGCCTAATGGAAAGGTATCGGGATCATCAGAAGGACCTACATATGGTGTTTATAGATCTAGAAAAGGCTTATGATATGGTCCCTAGAGAAGTATTATGGAGGGTTTTAGAGAAGAAAGGAGTCCGAATAACCTATATACAAGCCCTTAAGGACATGTATCATGGTACAGAGACAAGGGTCAGAACATGCGGATGTGATACTAAACCATTTAAAATTACAATAGGATTGCATCAAGGTTTTGCACTAAGTCCATACTTATTTGCTTTAGTAATGGATGAACTAACTAAAGATATTCAGACAGAGGTGTCGTATGCTATTTGCAGACGACATAGTGTTGGTGGATGAAACAAAAGAAGGAGTGAACACTAAGCTTGAGCTATGGAGAAACAATTTAGAATCTAAGGGATTTAAATTAAGTAGAAAGAAATCAAAATATATGGAATGTAAATTTAGTAAGAATGCAAGAGTGGAGGATGTTATAATAAAATTGGAAGACCAAATCTTACAAAGAAAAGACCATTTTCGATATTTGGGATCAGTGATTCAAAAAGATGGAGAAATTCACAAGGATGTCACACATAGAATTAAGACAGGTTGGCTAAAATGGAGAAATGCATCAGGGGTATTATGTGATGGTAAAATCCCATTAAAATTGAAAGAAAAATTCTATAGGACAGTTATAAGATCAGTTTTGTTGTACGGCTCAGAATGTTGGGAAGTCAAATACCAACATGAGCAAAAGACAAGTGTAGCGGAGATGAGGATGTTAAGATGGATGTGCGGCCATACAAGAAAAAATAAAATTAGAAATGAAGTTATTCGTAATAAGATAGGAGTAGTGCTAATAAAGGAGAAGATGAGAGAGACTAGACTAAGATGGTTTGGTCATGTGAGAAGGAGACCAAGAGACGCTCCTGTGAGGAGAGTTGATGAAATGGAACAATTAATCAAAAAAATAGGTAGAGGCAGAACTAAGAAGACTTTGAGGGAGACATTAAAGTTTGATATGAAGTGTATGGATCTCAATGAAGATATGACAAATGATAGAAGTACATGGAAGTCTAGAATTCATGTAGCCGACCCCACATAGTGGGATAAAGGCTAGATATGTTATTGTTGTTGTATAGTTAGTTGTCTTTCTTATCTATTTATTGATTGTTGCAATCAGAGTAAATTGATTCAGTCTTGGAATTGTTTAGTTTCTTCCTAGTTGATAGTATTCATTTATCAGTGGTACCATTTCCTAAGATGCTCCATTTTACCATTCTCCTTATCCAAATACTTTAAAATTAGCTTCTTTATCCATGAAAGTATCTGCTATCTTGTATTAGGCAGTATCTATGCATTTGGCAAAAATACCAAAAAAAAAAAATCCTTTTGTGTTATCGATGAGAACTCTTAAGCACTACCCTTTGGAGGTGCTCTGGGGAAACTCACCGGGTAACCCCACAGAAGTCTGTGTGTGGACTTGCTGCCAGAGAGATTTGAACCTTGGTTGCAGAGGAGGCCACACTATAGCCTCTAACGACTAGGCCAACCCTTGGGGAATGAAGTTTCTTTAGTTAGAGAAATGCCATCCCTCTAATTCCTAACGTAGGAAATTGCTACATTTGTCCTTTTCTCTGTTTTCGGCAGAAAATAAAAGACGTATCTTGTGGGCAGGGCTTTCAGCTTTGCAGGGTTGGGGAAGAATCATATTTGGTATATTGCCTTGCCCTTGTTTTTTCTGTTAAGATACTGTATATCTCCGATTACAGTTATAAGCAAAGTTCCAATTAACAGATAGTAGGAATGTACATGGTTAATTAGCATTCAAGTACTAAATAAGCTGCTGCAAGAAACAACCAACCTTTGCCACGTGGAATTTTATCGAGGTCGAGTCTCAGAGTAAGCTGGTATCCTTCTCTTGCAGGTTCTATAATCTTCACAACATCTGAAGAAATTCCTTTTACCATCTCTATAGTTGAATGTGGTAGCTCATGTGAGAGCAGGGCTCCATGAGAGAGCAATGGGGTCGATATCGACAAGTATGTGATGTATGGATCAGATGCTGAAGACTGTTCATAGATACGGAAATCATATTAAAAGAACAAGTCTATACTGTGATAAATTTGCTTCCAAAAATTATGGAAAGATGGCCTATTGCTTTCATTTTCTAAATATGCATCTCATCCACCCTTATGTTTCTTGAATTGTTCATTCTTAGTGAATATGGTCTTTCCTACTACATTCTCAATTTCAATCATGATATCTCTAACTGATTAATAAAAACTTCTTGTATAAACTTTAGAATACAAAGTTTGATAAACATATTTCTGAGTTTCAGTAAGCTAAAATTCCCAATGTTTTACCTGAATGTGATATTCCACCGACCCAAACTCATGCAAGTGATGATCAAGCTCCATAGGCCTTTTGGCTCTGTCACGAAAGAAAAAATGCTGATTATGAAAATGGTTTAAACTATGTCGAAGTAAAATTTTCATAGATTCAGTTGATTGAGCCATAAGCTGTGGTAGATACGAAAGAAATAAAGGAGCCATACCTAGATAAGTCGGGAGGTTCAAACGTTTAGATAAAAAATAAGCTCTTTTGTAACTTGAAAACAAGATGATGACTTCGTCAGGATTGAGCCAATTTGAAAGTATTGAGCCAACTTGAAAGTAGAATTTTACTTCTTCGTATATCTTCATTGAACCCTTTCGATTTGTGGCATATTCTGTTGTGACTGATACTATAGTAGTAACTGAACTCAGAATGTTCAGTTATAAACTTCTATATTTGATAGAGACTAGAGTAGTGGTACTCGAATGTTTTATGTCATTCCTTACTGAAATTGTGTGTGTGTTTTTTTTTCCTAGGGAAACGACTACACCACTCTCGTCTGCACAATGTCGCATGCCCTCATCGATCACCTCAAGTCAACCCTAGAAAAAATTTCCCTGTCAGTCAAATGGCCAAACTGCTCTGAGAGGTTGGCCTCCAACTTCTTGCTCTGAAACTGAATAAAGCATTGCCATTGTGTTGCAGGTTTTCTACTTGCACTGAGGCCCCAACTTTTTTTGAAGTGATCTTGTTGCAGGATCATTATTATTCTGCTCTATTTTTCACTAATCATATTGGAATAGTGTTTTCTTCTTCTGTATTGTTACTTGACTTCTGGTTTTCATCAGCATCCAATGATCAAAAGCTTATCCTATTTTTCTTGTTTTTTCTGTTTTTGTTTGTTTATGTTCAATATTATTGTGGGCCCTTATTTTATTTTCTTTTTGGGGATAGATATGTCAACAGTAGTATCCTAGTTTACTCATTCAGCTAGTGAAAGATAAGAAATTATGAAAGATTAGGGTATTTAAGACTGAGCTTAGCACTCATAATTCTTCACTTCTATTAGCAAACGCTTAGAACTCCCAACTATGGAAAAGAAAATGGAAGAAAATGACCAAATCAGTGGAGTTGTGAAAGCGTGCAAATCTCACCTGTGCAGTCTGAGCAGAATATCCTTCAGTGCTGGTGATGCTCTCTCAAAGCATGCCATTCCAGGCCTCTCTCTCTCTCTTTCTCTCTGTGCAAACACAGATACCAATAGAATGTCTTATATGTAGGAAGAATGTTGAAAGAAATTCACTTCATTCTCAGTATAGAGTACTCTACCCACTTTGAGTACAATTTAAGTTCTTTGTTGCCATCATCTTAACAATGTTTAAAGCAACATCTTACCCCACCCATTTTAACTTACTTCCAAAGCATCACCTTGTCTCATGTTGCTGCATTTTGCAGCAGATCTCTGCCAATGGTGCTCTCTTGCTTTGTACAAACAATTTGGTACCAATGGCAAGGTTGTTATTTACGGGAATAGTCTATTTGTTAAAAAAAAATTATCTAAAAATACAATTTTTTTTTACTCTTACAAAATAACGAGTCTCGTGCATTAAATAATTTATATAAAAGAACTTAGTAGTGAGCATTAGTGTGTGGTTGTGAAATTGCTTTCACCGCCAACCTTGAACTTGACAGCCATGTGAAGAAGAAGAAGAAGAAGAAGAAGAGCAGGTCCATAAACCAAGTTAACTTTTGTTGATTTTTTAAAATAATTTTTATTTTGAATTTTCTATCTTCAAAAAAATTAAAAAAACATCTTTTTGATATATATTTTTTTAATTCATACTACAAAGTTGAAAAATTAAAAAATTAACTTTTATATTTTTTGATTGGAGATTTGTCCGTTTAATATAATATTAGAATTAAAAAACTAAAAAATACTTTTTACAATGGAATACTCCTTTAACTATTTTTTTGCTAAAAATTTAAAATTTTATATTAATCACTAGATATTACCTCTTGAAGCAAGGTAAGATGTAGTCTTTCTCATCTAAGAGTGTGATGTATTCAAAAGGTTGGGTCTCTCTCATCTAATAATGTGATGTATTCAAAAGTTTGGGATATCATAAAATTATGAATTTAATTTTGCCTTTTTGTAATACTGTATAATATTTGTATTTATCCTAGGAGTTAGTCTCAAGATTCGTCTTATAATAAATTTATCTATATACCTTGGTCATGGTTAAGGTGAACCTAGATTTTAGATAGAGTGAGACACTTTAGACCAAATATTGTCTTTGATTAAGAACTTTCAAGTTTTTCATGGTATACAAAAAAGGTTAGAAAGTTGTCATGAAATTCTGTTAATAGTAACACCATTTGTCTTTTTATCATACAATTCTTTTAAGATAATAACTTAAATCTTATGTTAAAACATTTAAACTTGAAACATGTAGACAGAGTCAGCTTGACCATAAAGCTATCTAAACGATTGCTTAGACCACCCCTTATTTACGATGACCCCAAAATTTTTCTCTTTTATATATTTTTATTTTTTTAATAATAAATATTTTATTAAAAAAATATTGAACTCAAAATAAAATTTAACTTTTAAGTCCAAATTTCAGACACATACGTGGACACCTAACCCAACAATTAATTTACAACTTTTGTCTTTCTCATTTTCTCTTCTCAATTTTTACATTCTCTCTTCTCATTGTTCTCAATTTTTTCTTCCTAATTTTTATCGTTTTTTTCTTGAATATCTCATATTTTAAAACTGTAAATTTATTTTTTATTATAAATTTTTTAATTGTACCCCTAAAAGAAATCTATCAATTATAAACTTCCAATCAAAAGCAATAACAATTATCATATACCCTTGTTCTTCTTGTTTCCATTGTTTTTTTTCTTTTTTTTTTTGAATTTTTGATATTTTTATGTAATTGGCGAATCGCCAGTCGTGAAGATAGTATTACTATAAGATGAATTTATTCTCTTTACTTCTTATTATTTTATTTTGTGTTTCGGTGTAAACTAATTTTCTTTACCTTAAGGCCATATTATGTTTACTATTTTCATATCGTTTTTAGTTTTCAGTTTTTCATAACAATAAAAATGTATTTATTTTTATATTTTTAAAAACGTATTTTTGAAAATAAAGAACAATTTTATATAAAAAAATTCAAAATAACAAAAAATCATTTTGGTTGTTTTCATTACAAATACTTTCAAAATTTTTAAAACTCAAAAAATGCTACAAACAAAAAAGAATGCATTTTTAACAATTTCAAAACTGACCGTCAAAATATAAAATTAAAAATAAATTTAAAATTTAAAACTAAAAATTGAAATATAAAGAAAACAATGCCTAATCTTCTTTATTTCAAAAGTGGTCTTTTTTAACTTAGCTCATTTTCTTTTGATCTCTTAGATATTATATTTTAGTTAAAAATTCACTATTATTGATAAATCATCGTATTTTATAGTTGATCGAATTTTATTTTATTTTATTTTTAAATTTAATAAAATGATAGAATTTTTTCCCCCAAAATCCTCAGTTGGTTGAGCCGGTTTTGTCAGTAGACATCATGGAATAAGATTCAATTATATTGAAAAATGGACTCATCTATCAAGAGCGTGTTCCTGATTGCTAATCATGTGTAAATTATATGCCAAAAGATGAGATCGGATAAGATATATGATTAGATTACTTAATATTAGATTGAATTATTTTGGATCCATTATTTTAACTTGGCTTATCTATAAATACTTTTCTTCATCAATCAATTTATATATCAATTGAAGAATTCTTTCAATTTAATATAGTATTTTATTATATTAGATCTCATTCTAACACTATATTTCCGTGTGATATTTCAAGGGTAAATTTTTCATTTTATTTAATTAATATTGTAGATATGTCTCGTGCTATGTATGTGTAATCAACAATAAAATTAAAAAAAAAAAAAAAAACAGTTCATTACATGACAATTGGTAAAGATTTCATAACCTTAAATGTATTATTTATTTGACATAAGTGGTATGGTCCATGTGATACACATACAAGTTAAAAATATATATATTTGATAGCTAAAAATATACTCGACCTCAATCTATTAATTAGATGACCTTCGACTTTGGCACGTTAGCTGAGTCTATCTCCATCTAAATGAATTTTAACAAATGTGAAGTTAAATCAATTTTACTTAAAATTAAATTACTTAGTTCGACTAAAATTCTTTATTAAAATTGAGGGATTACTTATGATAATTTTTTTTTAATTTCAAAATGACAATTTTTAAAGATAATCTTTAATTTTTCTAAATTTGTTTAAAATAATTATTTTTAAATATTATTTATAAAAAAACATAATTTTAAATAAAAAATTATCTCAAAATTACTATAAATAAAGGAGTGTATTTCGTCACATATAAGCATTAATATTATATACATAAATGAAAGTTAAATGTTCAAAAAGTCAAAATAACTAAAAAGATAATAAAACAACGAATTGGCGGCGACCAAACTAAACGCCACAAGACAAATCGCCAGGGAATGCATCTAAGCCGTTGGTCGGTCTCGGGTTAGTCAGTGCAACATCCGGTCCCACATATTAACCGCCTTTATATAATACGTAGTATACCGATGTCAAAAAGGTCAACCCCATTCAATTCGATTCCCTGCGCTATCTCCTTCGACTCCTTCGATTCTAGGGTTCCTTTCCTTATACGGCCCGATATAATGTATCTATGTATATAATAATGTATATGCATGCATATTATATATGTTCTAGACCGACGTAAAAGTTTAATTTTTCTATTTCTCCCTTGGAGTTTTGCTTTGCCGGCGGAGAATTTGTCTTGTTTTTTTGTGGGTTTTATGCTTAATGGAGGTTTCTGATGCGTAATTGATCTTTCCAGTTCTTTGTCGGTGGGAATATTGCAGCCTGCAGGTCGATCGTAAGAGCGTTGACTTGTATTTATTGGTTCGAGTGAATCTTGAAAATTTTGGAACCTAGGGTTTCTTAATTCTCGCATGTGTTTTAACTGGGATGGTATTGTGCGGGAAAAAAATTGCTGCTTTTCAATCAATGGCGCATTGCTCGATTCTTTCTTTCCGTATTTGATTGTTAGATTGAGCTCTGTGTGCGCGTGTAAGATCTTATAGTGGTCAATGGAGAGAAAGGGAAAGGATTTTAATAATGCGATAAGTAGTTCTAAGCACAAGCCCCAGGTTGATGTGGATCCAGGGAAGGTTGAATTGAATGGAGATCCAGAAGAGGACAGCGAGACAGTGTCCTTGTTGCCGTCTAGGAGAGGTGGGTTGTCCAAAAATTCTAGCAAGCCACGTCTGAAGGTGCAGTGGAATGATAAAGATGGGAATAATCTTGCAGAGGTAGTGGAGTTCCAACCAAGGTAATATATTCTTGTTGTTCATTTGGTTACATGTATATAATCCGGCTGAAGTAATCAGAAATTCGGATTTTTCAGCGTTTTATATGGTTTCACATATTGGTTTGGACTTCTGGATCTTTAAGTTGAAGAAGTAATTGTTAGTGGCTTATCTATATGGTGCATATGAGCGCTGAGGGGCATGAGGCCTTTTAAATGCGTCAGATTTGGAAACAACTAGATCCTTTTTAGGCAGTGGAATGTAAAGAACAAAATCCTTCTTAAAATTCAGGATAGAGCATTAATTACTTCATTCAAGTTGAATGTAAAGTAGTCTGTGGTGTTATAGGCTGAGATGCAGTGTTTCTATTGTTTTTTGCTTATAAAACTGCCAAAAAATAATTGAAAGATAGGACTTGCAACTGGTTGTAGAAGATATATATATATATATATATATGACAACAACAATCGCCAGTTTTAATTTCCACTGGATCTCCAACCATCTCTATCTGTAGCCTTATCTTCTATAAAGCCATATATCCCATGTCATAACTGAGATCTCCATGCCTATATTTGAAATTGTAGTTTTATCACTTCGTAAGATGGGGCAGCCAGCTTGACATCTCTGTTTCCATAGTTAGAGCTTAACCTATTGAGTATGTTACTGTCAGGATGTGTCCATTAGACCTGTCAGTTCCATTGGTTCACTATCTCAATTTTAGTTCTCAATTGTCAATTGTAATCTAACTCCAGGTCAGATTCTGTTGGCTTTAACCTGAAGGCTTCTTCTCCACTTAAAGAAATCATGATCACTTCCCTACGAACCAGTACTGGGGTTTGCGGACATGGATGTCTAAAAAAGTTATTACTGTTCTAATTTCCCATTGTCTAATGAGCTTCCCATGTTGGAAGCAAGCCCTGCAAGGTTGTGTATCAATATTAAGATGTGTGTTAGTTATGGTGCATATATTATTTTCCATTTTATACTATATATTTCATGTTCTATAGTAACACCCACACATACACACATCAATTGTGTAGAAAAAGCCGTTAATTGTTAACCAGATCAACTAATGACTTTGGTAATACCTGATCAACTATTCTTCTTATCTTGCTTAGCAGCACCCACGCGCACACATCAAGGAGGAAAATTGAGAGGGATGTGACTAGTGCCATCATGCCACTTAAGCAGAGACCATTTTCTAGTAGGCTGCAAGGCTTGAAACATCATATGGTAGTAAGCATGGGCATGTACACCAGCGCTGCAAAAATTTTAGTTTGTTAAATCCTTTCTTGCTACCTTATGAGGGTGAGCGTTGGTAGCAACAGTAAGGTTGCTTCTTTGTGACTAAAAGGTCATGGGTTTGAGTTATGGAAACATCCTCTTTGTAAAAAAAGCAAGGAGAAGGCTGTGTACAAATAAAACCCTTCCCCAACCACTGCAAAAAGGCAGCCTCATGCACTGGCACACCCTTTATTGCTACTTGTCCTGTCACTTCAAGTCCTTTCTTGTTGTCCAGAGTGATTACTGCTCTGCATGCGGTGTCTTCTTTGCATCAGCTTGCCTTAATAATTGAAGAAACTGTGTTACTCATTCCCCAAGTGTTCTTGGTTGTCAGGGCACTTTGAACTAATCTTCACAAAGTGTTCAATTTGCTTATTTCCATATTATTGAGCTAGTCTTCACAAGCAAATTGCTTACTTGTCAAAACGAACAGACAAAAATATTCAGTCTCTTGAGTGCCTTGAATACTCAAATGGGGTTAACTAAGAAGTATATCGCGATCTCTGGTAGCTGGAGAAGTACGTAGAACAATTTATATTTGGGAGGATATAACACTTTTGGTTAATTGCTTTTATTTGTAAAATGTGGGAGTTCTGATTATACTGGTTTGGTACTGATGAGGCAAGTGCGTGAAATGGAGAAAATTTTTAGTAAAAGAGGGGAAGGAAGGCCAAACCTTTAGACATGACATGGGATATTGCCATTACAAAGTATATGGCAATGGATAGAGATGACGGGGGTTTTAGAAATCATGTAGCCAACCCCACCTAGCTGGATTAAGGCTTGGGGTTATTGTTGTTGTTACCCAATGATTTGCTTGATTGCTTTATTGATGCCATTGGTATAGATTATCTACAGTAAACTGTCAACATCTGTTACCTTGTATTCTGTCCCTGCAGTGATGCGAGTGACTCTGATGATGAGGATTCAGATTCGTGCATCTGTGTCATATTGTAGATCCGACTCAATAAACCACTTATCAGTGAGTTCCTGTTGAATGTGCTAAGGAATTCATCCCTGCCACGTTTTGATGGGAGTTTTGAGAACGGCAACGGAAATCACTCCCTGCTATATGGATAGAAGAAAGTCTTCCTAACTGGTGCACAAGTGTAAAGTGGAAAATTGTTGTGTTTCATCTGAGGCACCATCTATTAAAATGAGTTTCCAGTTGACATCAATTTTATTTGTGTGTATATAAAAATTCTGACATTGTTAACTGCTAATGATACTGTGTTATATTCGGTAAAATTAGAAGTTTTAATTTTTGTTAGTCATAATGTGGGCTGCGTGGTTGATACTTGATCATCAGAGTACAGTGATGTGTCAAAGTATGATCAAGCAAGGAACTCTCTACCTCAATTTCTAGAATTTACCTCAATCAGAAGCCTCATTTCCATCACTGTTTAAGCCCATATGCCATTTATTTACTCAGTTTGATCTGGTAAACACATTGTTCTTTGATTCCATTCAGAGCCTCATATTAGCAGGGAAATATTTCTCTGTGAAAGTTCATATTGCCTTTTTTTGCATAATGAAATTTCATGCTTCCTGGCGGATGTAAATTAACTTGAACATTTTTCTTTTGCAATAAGGTTGAGTTGAAAACTGATAGATTACTATTATTTCATGCAATTCTCTGAATTATTTCGAATGGAATGCGGATCTTTCATAAGTGCTCTTGTGAGAATGATCCTTTCTTAGCTATCTTGTTAGGGATAAAACCCAAGGAGAAGTTCAATCCAGAACCTGGTTTCATGAGTTTGCTGATTTTTTTTTTTTCTCATCTGGCAGATGGTTTTTTTATCTTTTGGAACGCATTTTACAAGATAAACGCTTTTTTTTTTTGCTGGATAACATGTTTTTTTTTATATAATGTAAGACGTTTTGATAGAAACAAAAAACAAGCCACAGAAACCTAGAATACTAAAAGTAAACTATTGGTGGTGCCTGAAAAATACTTTTAAACAAAAAACAAATTCACCCTTTATGGGCAACAACAGAACCACCATAAGACATCAGCATTCACAAAACAATCAGCAAACTCAACAAATTTCAAAAGGAAGGATACAATATAATGAATGAAACTGGAGTTATTATCACACTCTTTGTTTAACTTCAACAAGTCAAGGACTCACTTGAGCTTCAGGTAAGCCTCTGCAGCCCCAGAATCCTTCATTCTGTTTATCACAATTGGTTTACTTGCTTGTGTTTGATTGGAACCGTATTGATGGATTCTGTCTTGGTTGAAATCAACCAGTTTGACAGGCTGGCATCAACTGTAATCTCTGCCATTACAGGCCTTGGCTGGTTATGGTTTGGTTTATAATTCAAAGTTGGTGATGGAATGTTCTCCTTCTTCACTGGTGGTGGTGCTGCTGCTGCTCTGGCTTTTACTGCCCTCCATTGAGTGAGATTTTCAACTGGGTTCAGCACAGAAACCACATACTGGTTCCTGTCTCTGGCTGCCTTGAAATTCAATTCAACTCTCTTCATTTCTCGATCCAATTCAACAGATTCGACCCTGTTCTCTGATTCCATTGCTAACTCTTCTTCTTGGCTCATTCTTCCATCGTCAGCACTATCGTAATCCTCATCGTTTTCATCGCTGTCATCACCATTGTTGTCGCTGTCCTCGAGCTCTATGCCATCCTCTTCGTCAAAGCTGTCCCTGCAATTCTGGTATCGATGACCCGGGGGATAATTGCTCGTCTCTGATGCCCCTGAATCTTCTTTCTTCTCTAGACACCTTTCGTCGTCGCTATCTGACAAGTGACTGCTGAAATCAGGATTTGGCAGTGGCTCGTAGGCCTTTACGTTCAAATTGAAGCTTACTTTCTTCTTGATCCTCAGGCTTGACCTCCCCTTCCCCTTACTACTACACAGAAACCCACAGAAACAAAGGAAAATCGAAATTGATAGAGGCATAACGATAACATATCAAATCTTTTATCTTACTAAATGCTAAATTTGAGTATTTTTGATAAAGTTTTATCAAAAAAAATATTTGTGTCGAATAAGTCGGCCAATGAGCGGCAAAATTATGACCTTGTACCTGTTGGCCGACCCAATCGACTGGTTGGGTCACCATAGAAATCGAAGTTCTTTGTCAACTAAAATTAACAGAAGGCGGAACCAGAGAAATCCAAGACAATCATGGGGAGAAACCTGAATTCAGACTCGGAGCTATTGGGGTTCCCTGAGATGTCAAATTTGGTGGGGGAAACGGAAACATCAGAGTCCAGAGGCTGGTAGCTTCCATGGCTCTGCAACAGACGGGAACAACAACTGGATTCATAAGAAAATCAGCTGCAGATTCAAAGAAATTAAAGGGATGAAGCTTGAAGAGAGGGGCTCACATGGTGTTCGGACAGGAGTTTGTTGGCCAGCTTCCGGCGCCCTCGCTTCTTCGAGAAGCCGAAACAGGCAAGAAAGCATCCCATCGGAGAAGCTCTTACAGGCTTCCCGAAGTCTTCCCTGATCTGGAGGATTTTGTTCAAAGGGTCTCTCTATCTTAAACTAAACATTGGAGCGAGAGAGAGAGAGAGAGAGAGAGACAGAGCGTGTAGAGTCATGGAAATTTGAATGGGAACTGGCTCCAACTGCTTTTGAAAATAGGAACGTTGGAGAGTTTAAATGATGAATGAGGTGGGCGCACGAGTTCGGTAGAACAGCACCAAAGTCATTATTTTCCTCAAAACTTACGGCGCCGCCTGTCCATTCTTCCGTTCATTTTCTTTCCTTGTTGCGTAAAAAATAGAAATATATAAATCACAATTCAAAAAATTGTCATTAGCTTTTGTTTGTATAAATCTATTTGTGGGTAATGTTAATTATTATATTTTAAATATAATTATTTTATTAATTGATTATATATTTTAAAACACAATGCATTTATCTCTAATTAATAAATTATTTAAAAATATCAAACACAAGATGTTACAAATACATATTATCTAAAAATAAAATATACTTATTACAACTTAATCATTGTTCTTTAACATATAATCTGATTTAATTCCCATTTTATAAACTTCTACTTACAATATATGTTAGGACTATTAACACTAAAAAGTCAAAACCATTTTAAGTTTTGATAATTTTATTCAATATACTTTCAATTTTGACAAGAGAGCCAAATTTTTAAAATTAATTTCAATCGAAGAAATCCGATAATGAAAGTCGTAAAAGTTCGATAATGAAGGTCGTAGAAGTTTGATAATGGAGACCGTATAAATTCGATAATAAAAGTTGTAGAAGTCTGATTAGAAAAGTCTAATAACGAAGGCCATATAAAAAAGTTTGATTGGAACTTATTCGATGAAGGCCGTCAGATTTTATCATCAATCTCTCTTTCACCCTTTCTCTCCTGCTAGCATCATCATCACCCCTACATTCACTCAATCAGCTTTTCGTCGCCCATCTAATCATCGACTATTGTATATTTTGCTCTGTGTGTATATATACGTTGTTGTTGTGTGTATGTATATATATATATTGTTATGTGTGTATATATATGTGTTGTTGTTGTGTGTGTATATGTTTATATATAAATGTTGCTATGTGTAAATATTTCTATATGTGTATGTATATATGTTGTTATGTGTGTTAATCAATTCATGCAAAGTAGAGAGAAAGCGACAAGATAATTAGGTGGTCTTGGGTGGCAACGAGGCAAGGCGATAAATGGCCATGACAAAGAAGAGAAAATAATGATTTTTTTTAGAAAATAATAAAAAAAATTAAAAAAATCTAAATGCCAAATGGCACATCATATGCGCAAAGTCACACATTGGTCAAAATTAATTTTATTATTGATTAAAATTATAACTAATTTCAAAAATTAAGTTTTTTTTATCAAAATTAAAAGTATTGTATAAAATTGTTAAAATCGAAAACGTTTGACTTTTTGGTGCTAATAGCATATATGTTATGATAACGTATTTACATTTTAGTAAAATTATATTATATTTTTTATTTATAAAATTAAAAATAATTTTATAAAAATTAATGTCTTTTTATAAAATGATCAACTAATTAAATATTCTCAAATAAATAAAAAACTCTTAACAAACATTTTAACAATCACAACCCAGTTATTGCAAGGCCTTACGTCATCAAATCACAGCCGTCCCCCATCTTTGAAAAAAAAAAAAAAAATCTGAACTCATCGTAAAATCGAAGCAGGGGAACCTTTCGGAATATCAAATCTCGGTCGTTTAAATTATATCATGATTTCCATTTCTCTCTCTTGTTTTCGTCCCCTTTCCTCTCCGCACAAAACCTAGCCGGCTTCTTCCCGTAAGCCATCACTCTCTCACTGCGAGAGATTCTGATTCTGGAGAGAGAAAGCCCCCACACAGCCACAAATATTTGTATGCGTTTAGATATAGAGAGGGAAAAGTGATGGATTCGGATCAGGGGAAGCTCTTCATCGGAGGGATATCGTGGGAGACGGACGAGGATAAGCTCAAGGACCATTTCGGGCTCTATGGCGAGGTCTTGCAGACGGTGGTGATGAGGGACAAGACAAATGGAAGGCCTAGGGGTTTCGGTTTTGTCGTCTTTTCAGATCCTTCCGTTCTTGATAGAGTTCTGCGGGAGAAGCATGTAATCGACGGTCGAATGGTGAGATTCGGTCCTGCACTCCATTTTTTGATGTGTCTTTTTGGGTTTCAGTTTCTAGGTTTTTGACATGTGGCGTTCTTGCGTGGAGATGTTCTTATTTGTATGTGTGTTGTACAATTTCTGTGCGGACTATGGTTTTATTCGGCCATTTGATGTGTCTTCTCATCAATTTTCTTCTAGCATAACAGGAAAATTATGTTTTTTACTCCACTGTCTGATGTGGTTCTCTTATTTCATGGTTTCACGACCGAATAGCAAAATTCGGCAAAACATGTTCGTATAAATGGTATACATTATATCTATGATTGTGCTTGGTCATGTTGTTTGGCGTATGTTTTATGTGGTAACAGTAGCCTCTATTTGAAACTTGTGGATTAGAAAGTTTAAAAGGAGAAATGAGATGCGACTAATGCTTTTTTTGTTTGATTTTATTTTTTGAGAAAATGAGAAGAAAATGACTGTCCCTTGTTTGATTTCTTGAGAAACAGGACTGAATAATTTTAAAAGTAGGACTGAAAATGAAGGAAACTGAGAATGATAATAACTATCTCTTGTTCTTTGCTTTCTCCTCCTAATCACTGAATTAAAAAAGGGTGGAAGGATGAAATAATGTTTTTATTCTTCCTTTTTATGTAGGTCACGGTTCACATGGCCTTGGCCATTATGGCTTTTAGTTGTTTTTTAATGCCATAGAAAAATAGTTCTTAGGAAGATAAGTCTGTTGATGTATGTGAGTATCCGTGTCTTGGTACATGTAAAGGTGTGTTTTCTGTGGTATGAATTTGTCTTCTCTATTTTCTCTTCACTGTCTGTTCAATATATTGTTCTCTTCTGTTTTGAAGTCCCATGCTCTGAGTATTCCTTGCAAAATTAGTGAGAATTTTATTTTCTACATGTGAACAAAATAGAAAATATGACACTCTTCCCAATAAGGGAACACATGATGTGTTTTTTCCCCTTGTTGGCAAGTGCCCTTGAAATATACGATACTTTCCCTTGCCAATTTTTGTTGGATGGTTTGATGATTGATCAAGCCAAAGATCTTTAACCTTATTTTGCTATATTTTGGCAAATGTATCATCTAGTTGCATGTGGATGTTGAAATATTTTAAATTTTGATAATGCTACTTTACCATAGATATGTCTACTTGCACGAGTGATGTACGTGGTTGTGCATGCATTAACTAATATCATTACATGTTTGTATGTCAAGGCATGCCACTCATGGCATTTATACCAACATTCTTGTTGTGTGGGTTATTAACATGGCATACGCATTGACTTTGTGCTAACTTTTAAACGCCTTGTTACATTTTTTGGTCCTCTAAGAATTGTATTAACCATTAACTCTCATTGGATATTGGGTGAATCTGTTGCTGATATTACATATGCATTGACCTTGCACCCATTTCTGAATTTTTGTTACAATTTTTGGTACTCTAGGAATTGTTTAGGGCCCTTTTGGCATTTTTTCCTCCAGTTTCCACTTTCAAATTTTTTAAAAAAGAAAACAATTGATGGTGTTAAAAAAAAATCTAAGTGATGTTTTCACCATTTTAATCTATTCCATTTTTAACTTCCTTATATGCCGATCACAAATTCCATTCTTTTCTTCATTTCTTCTTGATCTTCCTTCTCCATTTCTCTACTGTCTCTCTTATGGCACCTCCAATTACCTAGACCACTCTAACCTGCTCCGTGGGTTTGCTAGCGCAAATCTGGGCATTGCGGAACCCATGGGGAGGAGGAGAAAATGACCATATTTTACAAGGATATTTTTATCTACATCAATTAAATTATTACATATATTTAATCACCAGATAAAAGAAACAAAATTTTGATAGTAAAACAAAGTTATAAACGTTTTTAATTTTTATTATTTAATTGAAATTGAACACAAAAAAATGACAACTGAATTTGTAAACTAAAAACTGATAATTAGAAGCTTTGTCAATTTGCCCCTTACTTGTTAGCATGTGATTGATACTGGATGGGTCTATTTATATGAATTGTTTGTATAAATTTAACAAAGATATACATATAAAATGTGTCTAGAAAAAGAGAAATAGGAAGACCAAGAAAAAAATTGACGGGAAATTCTTAGGTATGATTTGATCTATAAGGGTTTTACAAAAGATATGACCATAAATAGAGATGATTAGTGAGCTAGAATTCATGTAGTTAATCTTGCCTTGTAGGATTAAGTCTTGATGTTGTTGTTTTTATGTATAAAATGTGTAGTAGTGTCTTAGATTTGTTTTTGTTTGCTATGCCTGGAGTTGGAGATGAGCCTTTTTTATCTCTTCATCATATTTCTCATTTCACATTACAATGTGTTTTCACTATTCAGGTTGAGGCTAAGAGGGCTTTATCTAGAGAGGATCAGCAGATTTCCTCCAGATCTGGGAACTCTAGTAATGCTAGAAGCTATGGAGGTGGCGGAAATTTCAGGACCAAGAAAATATTTGTTGGAGGCTTGCCACCTACAATAACTGAGGAAGGGTTTCGTCAGTATTTTGAAATTTATGGTAATGTTAGTGATGTCGTAGTCATGTATGATCAGCAAACCCAGCGACCTCGTGGGTTTGGATTTATTTCCTTTGACAGTGAGGATGCAGTTGATAGAGTTCTGCACAAGCAATTCCATGACTTAGATGGTAAGCAAGTGGAAGTGAAGCGGGCTCTTCCCAAAGATGCCAACCCTAGTGGTGGTGGCCGTTCCTCAGCTAATACTGCATCTAGTGGTGGAGGTGGTGCTTATCAGGGTTATGGCGCTTCTGGTGGCAATTCAGGTTCATACGATGGTCGTGCCGATTCCAACAGGTATATGCATTCTCAGAATACTGGAGGGTTTCCTCCTTATGGTTCTTCTGCATTTAGTGCTCCTGGTTATGGGTATTCTCCAGCCAGTAACAGTATGGGCTATGGTGGTTACAGTGGTTATGGTGGTACCAATCCAGGATATGGTGGCCCTCATGGTGGGGCCTATGGAAACCCAAATGTTCCTAGTCCTGGTTATGGAGGTGGTCCACCAGGTGCCCCTCGAAATTCGTGGAGCTCTCAGACTCCTTCTGGGTATGGGGCTGTGGGGTATGGAAATGCTTCTCCTTGGGGTACCCCTAATGCAAGTGGTGGTGGTCCTGGTACCGGTGGGCCCATGACAGCAGCCACAGCTCAGTCTCCAGGTGGACCTTCAGGATATGGGAACCAAGGTTATGGTTATGGTGGATATGGAGGGGCTGATGGTTCATATGCAAATCAAGCTGCATATGGTGCTGTTGGAGGTCGAGCTGGCAGTGTTCCAAATAGCAATGCTTCTGCTGGGGGTGGTGGTGGAGAGCTGCAAGGTGGAGGCTATATGGGTGGTAGCTATGGTGATGTGAATGTAAATGCAGGGTATGGAATTCCAGGATGGAGGTCTGACCCCTCTCAAACTTCTGGAAATTATGGGGTTCAGGTAAATGGAGCTCATGGTGCACATCTTGGTTATGGCGGTGCTCCTACTCGACAGGCTCAACAACAGTGATTTGTTAATTCAACTTTGGCCAGGACACCTTTTTGATCTGAGTACATGCAGTAAATGCTATTACTGTGCTTCTGGCAGGAGGGCTGACTTTTGTTAGATCTCATTACAAGCATTGGGACTGGTTGGATTGCTTGACTCCCATAGTTTTCTGTAGCTACTTGAATAGAGCATAATAAGTAGTAATTTGAGATGTTGAATTGTCTTTCTTTAGTAATTGCTTGACTGTAGTTTAAATTGGGCTTGCTCATATATGTGCTATTTGCTATTTGCTAATCTGGAGCCGTTCTTTTCATAGTGTTAGAGCTATGCTAGCTTATGTTAAACATTATGTATGTGGTGTGGTTACATTTGAGAATGTTTTGGAACTGGTGTTTCATCTATGGCCATTTTAGCAGGATTTTAGTTGGTATTATGGATTCATGATTAATACTTTAATATGTTGAAGATATTAGTTGGTTTCTTGTTTTCTTAAGTAGGACTGCAGTTATATAGTGAGGTTTCTAACTGCTAGCGCTAGGAATAGAGCTTTAGAAAACTTGGTTGATCATTGCGTAATGGATAGCGATAATCATAGTGGTAGTTGAACTTTGAAAGTGGCAAAATCATGTCCTGTATTTACTCTCGACATAGTTTTAGTTGATCACTTTGTAGTGATAGTTGTTTGGTTACATAACTTACATTTGAGAATTTCCTTAGTGTTTGGGAGTTAGTGTTTCATCTATGGTCATTTTAGAAAATATTTTAGTTGCTATAGTGGATTCATGATTAAAAATTTAATATATTGATTATATTAGTCATATTTGCTTTTTATTAAGTAGGAATGCAGTTATATAGTGAGGCTGCTTGCTGCTAGGAATGGAGCTGTAGGAAACTTGGTTGATCATTGCATAATGGATAGCCATAATCATAGTGGTAGTTGAACTTTGAAAGTGGCATAATCATTTCCTCCTGTATTTACTCTCGACGTAGTTTTAGTTGATCACTTTGTAGTGATAGTTGTTTGGTTACACTTGAGAATTTCCTTAATGTTTTGGAGTTAGTGTTTCATCTATGGTCATTTTAGAAAAAATTTAGTTGCTATAGTGGATTCATGATTAAAAATTTAATATGTTGATTATATTAGTCATATTTGCTTTTTATTAAGTAGGAATGCAGTTATATAGTGAGGCTGCTTGCTGCTAGGAATGGAGCTGTAGGAAACTTGGTTGATCACTTCGTAATGGATAGCCATAGTCGTAGTGGTAGTTCCAACTTTAAAAGTGGCATAATCATTTCCCCCTGTATTTGGTCTTGTCTTGTACAGGAGATGAGATGCTCAAGTTCTAAAGCGCTGCCCTCTCATAGCTGAAACACAAGCTTCTAGTAGGACTATGTTTAACGTGGATTGGGACTTGGAGTTGTCTGGGTTGGCCTGATGCATGGGCTAGAGAATGGTCATACAGAAACCAGGCCATGCTGGTACAGTCGATTTCTGGGCATCAGGCATCAGCACCTTTTGGATATCAAGTCTCAGGCTCTTCATTCAGTTACGTTAATATGAACTGATGGATCTTTCAATGCTGAACAACCTGTGGTATGTTAAAGTAAACCAGCTAGGCTAAATTTTTGGTTAATTTCAGGACAAAATCTTTGAGTCTGCTTTAGGGGCTTAGCAGTTAGTCCTGATTCCAGATTCTTTAGAAGTCCAACAATAATTCGTGCATTCACTAGTTAGAGAGTCAACAGATTTTCAATTTTTGTTTGCTGGAAAATGGGGCACACTTGTACAGTTAACATGTTGTCATCCTGTGTTGTACATTATGTTGATGGTGATGGGATGCCCTTTTTGAAATCAGGATCTTAATACTTTGTTTTAAGTGTTGATTCCCTTCCAGGAACCTATGAATTTTGATGATGAATTTACCTGCCAAATATACTGAGATTTCTTTGTGACCTGTCAGGGGCTGTTATTTTCCAGTTTTGATTGAAGTATTGTAAATGCAGTTACATGTTTCTCCTTTTCTACTTGCAACTTCCCTGTTTTTTGTGGATAAGAAAATGAGTTTCCTGAGCCAAAATATCTGTTTGAGGTGCGTTTTGTTATTATATGTTTCATTTTGTGTATAATTTTGAGAATTATGGGCAAAATAACATATTGATGATTGCTTACCCGTTGTATGTATTGTTAGTAGCTAGGTGAATGCATTTCCCTTTTTCTGCCATATCCTGAATTGAATATGCTGTTAGGGCTCTTGTTATATGAATTTGCACTCTTGTGTTCTTTCATCTCCCATTTAGGCACTGGGAGATTTATTTCCTCTCTGTTGCGGGGATGCTTTTGATTCAACTCTTTCGGACATGTAGATGAATGATGCTCCAGTTATGGGTCTGTTGCCAATTTATTTATGCTCAGTTGGATCTATCAATCTCAACCCTCTGATTGTTGTGAGCTATATGAAGCTTTTGCTTGTGGGTGGCATTGAATTGCAGGAACGACAGGAATCTGAGAGAAGCTGTGATGAAAACCCAACTTCCATTGTTAATTCTTCTTTTTCATTGATGGTTAAAATTTTAACAAAGGATATTTTGGATATTTTCTAGGGGGTTAACCGAATACCATTATTCATTAAAAAAAAAATAATAGATTACCACTATTATGAAAGTATTATTTAGCGTTCAATATCAATATAAAGCCACCTGTGCTTCCTTAGTGAATGGTAAACAACCATTGGTTCATAGAAAATTGTAAAAATATTTACAGTAAAAAAATGAAAATAACCAGACACGATCTTCGAAAGATAACTCACTCATTACGTGAGCCACCCATGATGATTAATTCCATACCAGTTTACTATATTGAATTAATACTGTGTTGCTGCCATTTGTGATTAAATAGTCATCATGCCCATTAACTTCAGGATTGGAATTGGTTCCATCTTAGGTCATGTACGTAGTTATAATTTATTTTGAGTTATTTTGGGGTCTACAAATTGTCTGAGAAAATATATATATATACATATATAATAAAGTAATAAATATATATTTTAATCCATATACTTATATGTTTTTTTATTTAGACACTTAAATTTTTAGTTATTTTAAAAATATTCATGAATTATATAATTTTAAGTCAATTGACTTAAAATTAACTCGAAATTATAATAGTATTTTTAAAATAATAAAAAATTTAAACGTATAAATAACAAAAATATAAATTAAAATATGTATTTTGTCAATAATAAAATCAGAAAAATAAGAGGAGCCAAAGGAAGAAGATGGAAGCATGAAGCAATATATACATATAATATATATATGGGTGAGGTGTGTGTTTAGTTGGTTGGGTGGTTGGTGGTGGTGTTGGCATGCATGCATGGCCATAATATAGGCAGTGCGAAACCGCCGCCGCCTTCTATTTCTGGTCTTCTCCTCCAATCCACTCAATTCTGTCGTTCATGTCGGCCATTTTTACATACTTCCTTTTTTTCCGGCGGCTCTTGCAATTCCCTCTCCTTTTTTCTTTCTCCTTTTTAGAGTAACGGATATCTAATTAGAAACATATCGCCGGAATCTGACGCACCGCCACCAGCCATTCATCCCCTTTCCAATGGGCCACCAGACTCATCCTGAGTCGATGGCGGCCGAAACCTCTCAACACCACGTAGTTGACCCCTCCGACGGGGCTGCTGCTACCTCCGTCGCCACCGCCGACCTCCCCTGGCCCTTCGCCAAGCTCGACGGCATCGACCTGGATGACCTCCGGGACACAGCCTACGAGATCTTCTTCACGGCATGCCGGTCGGCGCCGGGCTTCGGGGGGCGGCACGCGCTCAGCTACTACCCTTCGGAGGGCGGCGGAGGGGAGGGAGGGGGGTCTCCGAAGAAGGGCGCTGGCGTGGCCCCCAGCAGAATAAAGAGGGCTTTGGGGTTGAAGATTTTGAGGCGGTCACAATCGCGGCGGACCAGCTCGATGGGGTCGTCGCCGTTCTCGCCGCCGGCCCACCACTCCCACCACCACCACACCGCCTCCAGCCCCGGCTTGGCCTTCAGCACAGTGCCACAGTATAGATCCCGGCGGCCGATGACCTCTGCCGAGATCATGAGGCAACAGATGAACGTGACAGAGCAGAGCGATCACCGTCTCCGCAAGACACTCATGAGAACCCTCGTTGGCCAAGTAAACATTTTTATAATCATATGCACGCATGGAATGAATGAATATTTTAATTTTCCATGAATTGTTTTCATTTGTGTTATCTGACGCACGAATGAACAAACAGTTGGGAAGGCGACCGGAAACGATAATCTTGCCGTTGGAGCTGCTCCGGCACCTGAAACCGTCGGAATTCAACGACACAAACGAGTACCATCTATGGCAGATGCGGCAGCTCAAGATCCTGGAAGCTGGCCTCGTCCTCTTCCCTTCGATCCATCTTGATAAATCCAACCAATTCGCCATGCGCCTCAAGGAGATCGTCCGATCAAGCGAGATCAAGCCCATCGACACCGGAAAAAACTCCGAGATCATGAAGACGCTCTACAACTGCGTGGTTTCCCTGGCGTGGCGGACCCCCGACGGCTTCCCCACCAACACCTGCCGGTGGGCTGACGGCTTCCCCGTCAACGTCAACATCTACACCGTCCTGCTCCGCGCCATTTTCGATCTGAAGGACGAAACCATGGTCCTCGACGAGGTCGACGAGCTGCTGGACTTGATGAAGAAGACCTGGTCCATGCTGGGAATCAACAAGGGCATTCACAATCTCTGCTTCACGTGGGTTTTGTTCCACCAGTACGTAGTCACCGGGCAGGTGGAGGCGGACCTCCTCTCCGCCTCCCTGGCCATGCTCAACGAGGTGGCGGCTGACGCCAAGAGAGGGGATTACGGCGAGCCTCTGTATGTGAAGATGTTGTCGTCGGTGTTGAACTCCATGAAGAAGTGGTCGGAGAAGAGGCTGCTCAATTACCATGGCACCTTCTACAGGGGTACGGTTGGATTGATGGAAAACCTTCTTCCTCTGGTTTTCTCAGTCACCAATATTTTGGAAGAAGATGTGGAAAACAAGGGAGCTGTGGATGGTGCAAAGGATTCCCCAGCAGCCAGTTCCCGGGTTGATCACTATATCAGATCTTCTCTTCAGTTTGCATTCACAAGGGTAATATATATATGTATATACTTGTTTATAATTTCTTCCTGAATCATAGATGTATATATTTGTGCTTGATTTGGCTCGGTTTGGTTTGACGTTGATGTCCAAATTAAAGTTGCTGGAGAATGGAAATGTGAATGGTACGACCTTCGAAGTGCAAGAGGTGACTGAAGCTCTGCTTCAGATAGCCAAAGAGACAGAAGAGTTGGCCTTGAAGGAGAAGATTATCTTCAGCCCTGTGTTGAAAAAATGGCACCCGGTTGCGGCTGGAGTTGCAGCCGTTACGCTGCATAATTGCTATGGAACCCTGCTGAAGCAGTATCTGGGTGGCGTGTCGGTGCTCACCAATGAGACTGTCATGGTGTTGCAGAGAGCCGGGAAGCTCGAAAAGTCTATGGTGCAAATGGTGGTCGAGGACTCCGTAGACTGTGAAGATGGAGGCAAATCAGTTGTGCGAGAGATGGTTCCATATGAAGTTGATACGTTCATAGTAAACCTCTTGAAACAATGGATTCAAGAGAGGCTGAACATAGGGAAACAACGCCTCCAAACTGCCAAAGAAACTGAAGTAAGTTCATCTTGCTAGCCTGATAAGGTCTTTTGAGTGCCTTGAGAGTTGATTTCTTGCCAAAATTTGCTTAATTTGTCAGACATGGAACCCCAAATCCAAAACTGAGCCATATGCACAGTCATCAGTGGAGCTAATGAAACATGCCAAAGAAACTGTGGACGCCTTTTTGGAAATTCCATTAGGCATTTCAGAGGAATTAGTTCACGATCTTGCCGATGGCTTGGAGAATCTGTTTCGAGATTATACCACCTTTGTTGCTTCTTGTGGTAACAATTCTTATATCAGAATATCCTGTACTTTTGCCAAGAACTTTTGAATCTTCACTAATTGAGAAAAGATTAGAACTTCACTTGCCGATTCTGTTCTTTTCATTTGCAGGATGCAAACAGAGTTACATGCCAACTCTTCCTCCCCTGACCCGATGCAACAGGGACTCGACATTCCTGAAGCTGTGGAAGAGAGCAAGCCCCTGTGCTGTTACAGTGGATGATACAACGCTAAGTGGATTAAATGAAGGTAACCATCCCCGCCCTTCAACAAGTCGGGGAACCCAACGTCTCTATATCCGCCTTAACACCCTGCATTATCTTCTTTCCCAAATCCATTCTCTCGACAAGGTTCTGTCGACATCCCCTCGAATCATTCCCTTGTCACACAGCCGCTTCAACAAACCCGGACACATTGGTAGTTCCTCATACTTTGAGATGGCTCGGTCAGGGATCCAAGAAGCCACTCAACATGTCTCGGAAGTAGCTGCCTACCGTCTTATCTTCCTTGACTCTAACTCTGTGTTCTATGACACCCTATACGTTGCTGATGTCAAGAATGCTCGGATAAAGCCAGCGCTACGGATTCTTAAGCAAAACCTCACTCTTCTAGGTGCCATGGTGACTGATAGGGCTCAGCCATTGGCCATCAAAGAAGTTATGAAAGCCTCGTTTGAGGCCTTCCTGATGGTTCTATTGGCAGGGGGCACTTCCCGAACCTTCTCAGTGATGGATCATGAGATGATCGCGGATGACTTCGACAATCTAAAGCGGGTGTTTTGCACCTGTGGTGAAGGCTTGATATCTGAGGACACAGTAGACAGGGAAGCTGAGATGGTGGAGGGGGTGGTGGCACTGATGGGGCAGTCTACGGGGCAGCTTGTGGAGGATTTCAGTATCGTGGCTTGTGAAGCGAGTGGGATAGGCATTGTTGGTGCAGGGCAGAAGCTACCGATGCCTCCTACAACAGGAAGGTGGAACAGATTGGATCCAAATACGTTACTCAGAGTGTTGTGCCACAGGAATGACAGATCGGCGAATGAGTTCCTCAAGAGGACATTCCAGCTAGCAAAGAGGAGGTGATGACAAGTATTTGTGTAAGTTAAAGTGAAAAGATCAAGTCATTCTTTGAATGACTTCTGGTATTTGGTTCAATGACAATCAATGCACAATCAAGATCTTTGAAGGGTTCAGGCTACTTATGAATGTCCTGTTGCACATGCATTGATTTTTTGTTTTTTATCTTTTTGGGGGCGGGGAGGGTGTTGAGAGAGGTTTGTATTAATTTTGGTACTTAAGACTACTAGGCAATGAAATTAGTACTTTTTTGTGTGTGTAAAAACTTGGGACATTTTGTTGCTAAAAGAAACTTTTGGAATATGAAATGTTTCTTGTATCACATAATGGAAAGTATTTTGTTTTGTTCGTCAGGGGTTTCATATTTGATTATTTGCTCTTTAACTCTTAGACAAAGAAGTGATCTTGTGGTGTTACCAAATTTAGAAGAACCGACAAACAAGGCTCACTTTGAGGGAATTGAGAAGGGAGTACCATCCTGTTTATATTTCCTGTGGAAACATCAATCTTTAAGCATTGTTTAGCAATGCAAAATAACAACGCCAGCAACAATAAAAAATCAAGCCTTAATCCTATTATATGAACCTCCCTTGATTCTTGTAAAGCGGGACACAAGACAGGCATAATAAGATTGTGATAAAGATTTAGAGGCTGTTTCGGCAGTTTTAAGTTGTGTAAAGATTAAAAGTTAGATGGTATTTAATTTGATAACGTATTTTAATAAATTTATTTTTAAGTTATAAATTAATAGATATATGTTTGATTTGAAAAAAGTGATAATATATTAAAACTTGATAAAAAGACCAAAATAGATATATTGAATAATGCAAATAAAAGACATAAAAATATTAAATATATTAATTTAATTTACATTAATATATATATATCTATATATGTTAACATATATACATATATTTAACTATAACATATATAATATATGTTATACATACATATATATATATAGTGAACAAAATCGCAGGTGAACGGTGACGACAAGAGGAGGCGACGAATGATGGGCTGGGGCAACAACAAGGTAGGAACAATTGGGGCGACGAAAATGGCAATGGCAACGAACGACAACAACGGTGGCAACCAAAGATGGGTCTAGCAGCGACAGGATCAAAGAAGGCAGAGAAAGAAAAAAGATATAGGTTAAAAATGTGTGTTTTGTTTGAAGGTAAATAAGTAATTTCATCAGTCAACGCAAAAAAACTCAAACCAGCACAAGATCCTCTTAGAGGCTGTTTAGCTTAGCGGTTTGACAGCGTATAAGCTACTTTACAGCTGATAAACTACATAGCTTTTGATGGTTAAGTGTTTGGCAAAAATAATAAACTTAAAAGCTACCTTACTTAAAAACTATTATAACAGCGTTTAGCAAAAGTTGGTATCCCCCAGATTTGTTAGAAAACCCTGCTAGGTTGACTAAAAAAAATATCAAAATGCCCTCAAATATTGTTTATATTTACATGCATAACCTTCATTACTATTACATCTTCTCCCCAAAGCTTTTTTTTTCCATCATCTTCTCAGAAGTTGTGCTCTTGCCATTATCATCACTGCCATCGTTGCCCATCTTCCATGCCGTCGTCGCCATCCAGTTGGGCCATCACAAGCAACTCGTGTTGGTAAGTCATGCCATCGTCGCGTCTGGTTCCAGATCTGTCGCCACAAGTCGCCGAGTACCGTCGACCCTCCTTTATTACTGCCGTCACCATCATGCGCCACCTCCAATCTTGATCGCTGCCTCCTTCTCCATCGCTGGTGGCGTCCCCGGCCTGTAAGTGTATATATTGTATATATATTAATGGTAATATTTTTTAAGAAAAAAAATAAAAGATGTATATATATTATATTAATATATTTTTTAACAAGTATAGGGGTGAGCAAAAGTTCGGTTAAGCCGAACTAACCGAACCGAACCGAAAAATTCGGTCGGTTCGGTTTGATTTTTCAAAAAGAAAGGTTCGGTTCGATTATTTTTTTTTTTTTTCAAAAATCGGTTATTCGATTCGGTTCGGTTATTTTGCTAAAAATACTTAAAAAATCGACGGTTGTGCAGCAAATGCCCAACCGAACCGGCCACAACCCCCTCCCCGTGCGAACCGAACCCTTCCTCCACGCCAGCGCGACACCCTATGGGTCTCTGTACTTCTCTTCGTTCTTCTATCTCTCTCTCACTCTATCTATCTCTGTCTCTCACGTCTTCACAGATCGAGTCCACTCCGATCGAGTCTGTGAATACTCCGATCGGAGTATTCGGTTCACAATACTGCGAGGGGAAGAACGAAGACTCTACTCCGATCGAGTCTTCACAGATTGAGTCTTCATAGATGTGGCAATGGTGAAGACGAAGGGTCGTTCCCCTTCCAGATTGAGTCTTCACAGATCTGGCGATGGCAAAGACGAAGACGAAGACAAAGGTGTGCATATGGAGATTGGATACACTGTTAAAACTTCACATACACTGTTGTTTTCGTCGAAGTAACCATCTTCGATGCTTCCGCTCTAACGTCGACACCAACTTGGACCTCCAACACAACAACGTCGACTTCAACGCCTACTGGTACATCTCTCTCTCCTCCGATTTGCACCACTGTGCTCGCCCTTCGGTAAGTTTTCTGCTCTGCAACTTCTATTTTTCAAAAAATGTGAGTTTTTTAACTATAGATTTTTAGATTTACAAAAAATTAACCGTCCGATCAAACTTATTTTTAGATATATGAATCACTGTGGTTGGGGCAATCCAATGATCAGTTTCGATCATTGGAATCACCGGCCGGCCAACTGGTGGCCGGTGGCAATAGATGTTCATTGTTCAGTCTCTTCTCTTCGGTATGCTAGGTTATTTCGATTCTTGGTTCGGTTCGGTTACTATGTTTTAGTTTTCAGTTAGTTCGGTTAGTGGGATTGGTCGGGTCGGTTCGGTTCGGTTATTATAGGCTGGGCAGTTCGGTTCGGTTAGAAATTTTTGGGCGGTTCGGTTCGGTTATAACTGATTGCATACCCCTAAATAAGTATGTATAATTTATCTAATATTTAAAAATTAATTTATATTTTTTATAAAAAATATAAATTAATTTTTAAATATTAGATAAATTATACATAGTATTTTTATAAATTTTATTTGTATTATTTAGCATCATGTCTATTTTATTATTTTTGTCAAGTTTTGATAACTTATCAATTTTTACAAATCAAATACATAATTATTAACTGACAAATTAAAAATATATTTATCCAAATATGTTATCAACTTAAACACTACACAACTTTTATACTAACAACTAACTAACTTAAAAACTCCAATAAAAAAGAGTAAGCCAAACAGCCTCTTAGAATTTTGTTTGGAACATGTCAACCACTTCAAAAAAAAAAATAAGTTACATAACTTATAAACTAAATGAATAACTTATAAGTGATGAAACCGAACCCTCATAGTGCTCTCGGGGCAACCATTTCATGGCCTTCTCATCCAAACACAGGACGCACCTTATGTAAACCCCCTCTGGACACGGGATATCCATGGAGATTGCTGGGCACAAGACGTGTATTATAAGATCTTGATAAAGATTTATTGCTTTCAAGGCAACCATTTCATGGCCTTTTCATCCAAAAACAGAACGCACCTTATGTAAACCCCCTCTGAACAGAGGAAATCCATGGAGATTGCCCCATAACTGGTCATCAACATAGATGGTATGCACCGAACAAAACAATCTTTTGGCTGATCTGAACAAGTAGAAATCTTGCTGTGTCGCTGTGTAACTTGGATCAACTTGTTGGTCCCTTTACGCAATACAATGGCCACTCAAGAAGAGGTAAATTGAGTATTTAAATACTTATTAAACCAATTCCTCTATTTTAAAACTCTTAAAATTTTCTTATACATAAAATATACTTGTTATAAATATATATGTTGTTTGAAAATGATAATAATATAAATATACATACAACCACAATATAAACATAAGATATATAATGATTCGGTGTCTCCAACATCTACTCCACTCTCTTAAGGTCAACCCGACACTTTGAGGTTCCACTAAAATCACAACTAGGTTTCCACACAAGATCACCTAGTAAACTTATACACCCCAAGATTTTCCCCTTACCTCATTCTGAAAACTATTATAACACAACAACGCACCTAGATTACAATGGGCTCTAGGATACCACTCACAATCCACAATAATACAAATAATCGATCTTATGTCCAACACACTTGGATTAAAATGGATACCAATACAAGAACAATATACAAGGCAAATATACAAATACAACAATACAATTTTTACCACATTTGGAGAGAATATATCCTTTGTCTTGGGCTCCAAAAGATATATCTTTGAGCTTCAACCTTAGATTATTTTTCTTGAGTGCTTGAGAGCTTGGATGTGCTTTAGAGTGATGGATCTTGATTGTGCATTAGGCTTCTCCAAATTTCTCATTTTGATATTTATAATGGAGCTTCCAACGGATCTTTAAACGGTTGAAAAATTCAACTATTGGAGTCTAGCAATCAACTGTTTTAATAGGCAGTCAACTCCGCGACACCCATAGTCGACTTTTGCTGTCGACAGTCGACTCTCGCTGAACCCACAGTCGACTTCTCACAGATAGTCGATTCTCACTGGCCTACAGTCGACTGGCCAAAATCCACTCTCGGTTATTTTGAGTCTGCATAAATAATGTTTGACTATGTCGACTGATGAACATCCACAGTCGATTGTCTCTCATCGAAAGTCGACTCTTAGTCTAGATTTTTAGAAAAATAAAAAAAAATTAGTTCGTTTTGATACATAAAATACTATAATACTTAAAATATATTTACCACCATAAGATATATCAAAAATTCATTAGGAAATTTAAATATACTAAAAATAATTTTACTAAAATTATATTTTGTTAAATATCAAAATACATAATAGCTTTATTGGAGCAATTTGACTGAAGACAACTTAAGAGCCAGCAGGCTGCGGTTGGACGGGTACCGTCTGCGCTGGTCCACCCAATTCTTGTCTAAGAACTTCCATTGAATGGGAAACTTCAGCCTTGTAGACGTAGTACTTGGTCACTACCATGAAGAAAACGAAATTCAAGATGTTAAGAATACAGAAAAACGCGTAGTAGTAGTCGAGGTGAGAAGCATTGAGGTTATTCAGAATCCACCCTCTGTGACCATGCTTCTCTGTGATGTGAGCAACAGTTGAAAGAAGGAAGCTGCTGAGGAAGTTCCCAACTCCTAGCGTAGTCATCGAATAGGATGTTCCGAGACTCTTCATGCTCTCAGGTGCTTGATCATAGAAAAACTCAATCTTTGCCGTCTCTAGAAATGCATCAGCCGTTCCCATGAGCACAAACTGAGGGAGTAAGATGAATATGGTTAGAGGAACTTGTCCTCCACTTGCAACCACACCATGATCCTTGGCCACCCTTAGTCTGTACCTTTCCATTAGAGATGCAATTAGCATGATGATGATGTGGAGGACTAATCCAATCCCCATTCTCTGAAGCAGACTGATTCCTCTGGGATTCTGTGTCCATTTTTTCATCATCTTCACGAAGTACTGGTCATAGATCACCGTACAGACAAGCATGGAGATTGTCACAAATCCGGCTAGACTGGCCGGGGGAATTTTGAAGCCGCCAACATTTCTTTCGAGTGTGGTGCCTTGTTTGACGAAAAGGGTGTTTATTTGCGCGATCATTGTGCTTGGAACGAATGTCGCGACTAGGATCGGTATCATTCTCAGCATCTGCTTTGTCTCCTCCACTTGAGTAACTGAGCAGAGCATCCATGGACTTGTAGAACCTGTTCTTACACTGGCTTTGCTGAGGAACCTGCAGAAGAACATCTATTAGGAGAAACATGGGACTCAATGTAATGAAATGTGTTCTGTTTTGAATGAATTATTATGTAGTTGTAGAACAGAGCTATTTACAGAAAGATTGGTAAAAGTGATACCCCTATAATAAAATTAAGATTTGAACTCAGAATATCCTTTAACATAACGACAAGGATGGTAGCAACGGGATAATACTGGCCAAAAGCATGACAACCGGCTTCATTGTGGCAATATGTCAAACATCTTGGGTGCATTGAAATTAAATTCATATGAGCTGAAACAAACCTCAAGGTGGGCGTGGAATCAATCCTAAACTTTCCTTTCTTGGCGTACCCTTCCAAGTTCAGTTCGAAGAGTTCTTTGGGATCGCCGGGAACCGGCACTTTCCACTTCCTCGCGGCAGCGACAATGACCTTCGCCATCCTCGTGAAGGGACTTCCGGTGGGCACCCGGTGCCGGTAGAAGGGCGTGCCGGCCAGGAAGATCAAAATCGACACGGCCAGGCCGGCGGTGGGAAGCCCATATCCCAAAGTCCACCCCACATTATCCTGTATGTACACAAGAACTGTGTTGGCGAAGAGCGTGCCGGTGAATATGCTGAACATCCACCAGTTGAAGAAGGAAAGCTTATGAGCCTTCTCCTTGGGCTCGAACTCGTCGAACTGGTCTGCTCCGATGGTCGAGATGTTGGGCTTCGTCCCGCCGGTGCCGACGGCCAGCGTGTAGAGTGCGCCGTAAAACACTGCTCGTTGAAGCGTTGAGGCCTTCTTGCAGTCGCCGGATTGGACGGCGGCGGCCGAGCATTGAGGCGGTTTTAGTCCGGGGACTGAAACTGCCAACGTTAGGACTGACATACCGGAAAGATAAATTGCTGATGCGATGAGGAAGGTCCAGTAGCGGCCGAGATGGGCGTCGGCAACATAGGCGCCGATGATCGGAGTGATCCAGACGGTGCCGACCCAGTTGGTGACATTGTTGGCGGCGGAGACAGTGCCCTGATGCAGCTTCTTCGTCAGGTAAATTATCAGGTTTGATGATATGCCATAGTACGCCATCCTCTCAAACACCTCGTACACTGAAACAAAAACAAATACAATTTTGGATGGAGAAGAGAAGAAACCATTAGTGGCTTCCATGGAAGATGAAAAATAATCTCTTTATGGTTCGCGCGCGCGAGCGCGCACACACACACACACAAAGGATGCAGTCAAAAAATTTGGTATTGTCTTGCTTTAGTTAATGAATCGGGGAGTGACTCATAAGTCACAATCTTCCATCAACCCGAATTCGACACAGGAGACAAAAGCGTCTAATTGAGGGTTTATTGTGTGTACAGGCGACTCCGCCAAAGTTTTGATTACGGTGTCCATGAGACACTGCAGAAGTGTGGTCAGTACAGTTGTGTTCGATTGATCGGAAAATGAGACTTGTTATATATAAAACATAACTCTGCGTACGGGATCGATTGTTCCTCCCAACAATATATGTAACACCCAGAAATGTGGATGAAGCCATAGTACGTAGCAGATTCAAGCTCTGCTGGTTAGCTAGCTAGCTTCTTGATCTTCTTGTTGTTGAGAGAGAGAGAGAGGCAGAGGAAGTACCAACAACAAAGGAGCAAGCCTTCCATCGGCCTCTCTTGGAACTAAGGACAGGGTTGCCATTGAGATCCACAGTTCCATCCTCTGTGTAGCCATGGCTGCCAGCTTCTTCAGCCGCCATAATAATAATAGTATTAATCTTACTGGAGATAGTTCACTCGGTTATGAGGTCAGAAAACTCATCTATCTTTATTAATAATCCTATCTTTTGTCAACTTCTCCGCCTCTCTTCCTTGGAAAATTCTACACGGGACCAATCCATTGCCCCACTCGTGATGAGTGCGATTTTGTGCAACCCCCGTTAGTCTGACTCCTCTCCTCTCCTCTCCAACAAGTCACAAGCCGCCGTCATCATTACCGTCGCCTCACTTCTCACCATCACCGCTAAGGGGGGAAAGAAACGCATCCCCTATTTTTCTCCAGACCTCTCTTCCCTTCCTTTTTTTTCTCCAACAAGCCACTCATCACCTCGTTTCATTGTCTCGCCTCGCGCTATTGCCGTCATTGCCTTCTTTCTCCTCTCCTTTCGCTGCCATGTCGCCTCTCACATGCCGGCTGTCGCTACACACAACCTTCATTTCTTCTCATTTTCTCTCTCATTTCTTCTCTTCTTCTCCAGCAAACCTCTCATCGTCTTTCTCTCATCGTCGCCTCGCCTCACTGACCGCATTGAAGAGAGAGGATGCAACGATGAGGTGATGCGAGGCAACAAGGATGCAGTGATAGCGATGAGAGTAAGGGAAATAGAGATAGGGGAAAAAAAAGGCGAGAAAAAGATGAGAGAAAGAGACAACGTGGGTTAAGGGGATAGGAAGAGATCTCCAAAATGATTTTTTTACCCCCCCCAAACTAACGGGAGTAAAGTTACCCCCCATTATATGAGGTGCACAAAATTGCACTCACTCATGATCCAGGCCAACAAGAGAATGTCACGTCACGTGTAATAGAAGCCATAAAAATTAATTTTGTAGAATGGTAAAAAATTTTGAAAACGATCAAAGTCAACTCACTTTCTCTTTCTTTCTCTCCTCAATCTCTCTCTTTGACATTTCCTCAACTCTCTCTCTTTGACTACGTCTTCTTAGATCTAGCAGCTCTCTATCTCCGACGGCGTCTCCTCAACTCCTTTCTCTCTTCGATTTACCTAGTTCACCGACTCTCTCTTTCTTTCTCTCTTTTCGATTGTCTCTTTGGCTCCCTCCCTTTCACCGTTCACGAGAGCTCCTCAGCTCATGTTGTCTCTCATTGTTCACCACCTTTCGTCTCCTTAGCTCCATTTCTCTCTCCTCGTCGCCTCTTTCCGATAACGAAAGTCTCATCAGACCCCTCTTCGTTCATTGCCTCTCCCTCTTTCCAACCATTGTCTCCTCACTAAATAACATAACCAAGTGAATTATATATCTCGAGTAAGATTAATACTAATATTGTGGCGGCTAAAAAACTTGGCAGCTATGATAAAATTATAGATCTCGTGACTATTCATGAACTTTTAATTGAATATGTTTACGATTATCTAATCAAATTTATTAGTATTTACCAGCATCTAATTAAACATGTTTGCAAGAATTAATGAGATGGGTTTTATTGAGTTTAAATTCAGTTCATTTACAAATTGAATTTCAAAGTTAAACTCATTTATATTAACGAACAAGTTTTTATTGAGTTGAAGGGTTAGTCCATTTCAAAAGACTCTAACTCATTTACAACCTTAGAGAGAGAGAGAGAGAAAGAGAGAGAGAGAGAGAGAGTACCAACAACAAAGAAGCAAGCCCTCCATCGGCCTCTCTTGGACCTAAGGACAGGGTTGCCTTTGAGATCCACAGTTCCATCCTCTGTATAGCCATGGCTGCCAGCTTCTTCAGCCACCATAATAATAATAATAATAATAATAATAGTATTAATCTTGCTCGAGATATATACTTCACAAACTCTTGGTTGCCACAGCCTGCTGCAACTGCCCTCTATTTATATTAAGAGTGCAAGTTGACGCACAGCAGAGAATTCGTGATAAATTAATAATTAAAATATCACGATAAATTGACAATTAAAATATCGTGATATTTTCATTTGAAGGATGATAATTTCTCCCTAACTATTTTCCCCTCACATGCTCTCTCTCTCTCTCTCTCCACCGTCTCCAGCAACCAGCCACCGGATCCCTCTCGCCTCCGCCGCCGCATCTCCAGCAGCCGCCGGATCCTTCTCGCCTCCGCCACCGCTCACCAGCAGCCGCCGGATCCCTCTTGCCTTCGCATCTGCGTCGCCTTCTCCAGCAACAGCCTCTCGCTGCCAGCCAGTACAACTCCGGCCACCACCCGCGCCTCTGAGAAACCAAATCTGCAGTGGATTCAACGGGTTGGGACAAGATCCAGATCTAAAAAAGAGGAAAGAGATCTCTTGCCGCCGGATGTATAATTGTCTGATGGATGTATAACAATGTTTTGGTGTTTCATTCAGTCTTGTGCTGCTTCTCTACTGGCACAAATAATTTTTTTATGTGGCTTTATTATATATGTTGGGTAAAAACCAGCCAGCTGCTCTTTAGAGAGGAGAGTGGAGAGTGGTGTTAATTACTTTCTTTGGATTAGAAAATTTAATTTAATTATGGATGTATGAATTTTGATTAATTAGAAGATGATAACGATTTGAATTGTTTTTGGACAGTAAGGTGTAATTGGTAGTGTACTTGTTGTTGTATCTTCTTGGGTTATCTCATCCCTTCACTACTCTACTCAGACACTGTTTGTAGAAATAAGTTCGTAGATCTTATAACAGGTTAGATAGAAATCAGGGGATTGATTAAGGTTTTTTGAGGTAGGAAATAATTTGGATGGCTCTATTTCACTGTTTCTTATGGATGATGGCATGACGCATTGTTTTATGTTTTTTAAGAGGTAATATTTATAAATAATTTATATTAAACCCATCCATCTTTGGTCAACCTCTCCGTCTCTTGGATACACTGAGCGCACGTATAGCGGCGAGGAATATGTCTTCTTTGTCTTCATCATCGACAGAGGAACATGGACGCCACAAGGTCTGAATAAAAGAAAATTGACAAAGGAGACAAAAGAAAAGAGATATCCTTCCCTATAAGTCTTCTTCTTCGTGGAAAATATACATAATAAATAGGGTCACCATCATCTTAGCTAGCCTCGAAGGGATGGATAGCCCCATCTTCTCCCATTGTTTTAAGCCTTTCAACTTGTACTCCTAAAATATCTTCAAAAAAAGATTTGTCTTTGTCTTCCCCCCCAGTTGGGGGTTGAAGTTGAACGCTATTTTGGACCATCCGACCCCCCTTGATGAACGATGGATAATTTTTTATACTAATTTATACGATAAAAACAAAATTAATAAATACACTTTATCTAAAACACAGAAAAGATCTATTCATTTTTACCCATAAATTATATTTGTTTGTCCTTCAACTGGGATTATAAAATGGGTTTTGCCAATTAGTAGTCAAAAGCACTGCTCGAAATGCATTTAATGCACTCTGTTCTCATCGTTGAATACTTTTATTGTATTATATTTTAAAATATTTTATCAAATAACATGATCATGAGTGTAATAAATAAAAAATTAAAGATTTTCAAAATTAATTTTTCATGCAACACAAAAAAATATAAAGTAAGAGTTTCTTTTGTAGATAGGAGAACCTTCCCTTGGATCCTCTTTGGTGAAGATGTTGCTTGTTCTTGTTTTTCTAACTTCTCTTTGCATACCTTAGTGGAAGCTTCTTCTTCCTAGCTCCTTCCTTGTTTGTGCTCTCGCTCTCTCTCCATTCTCTCACACTTAGATTTCTCTTCTTCTAAGGATTGGAAGACGCTCTTGTGACCAAGGGCGGAGCCATGTATAGCTGCCCATCTTTAATAATTTTTTTTTCTATTTTCTCTCTCATCTACTCATAGAGTCACACGCACTGACGTCTCCTCTACTTCACCTACTCTATCTCTTTCTCAATCGCCTCTCTATCTCTCTTTCTCCTTCATAGCATCTCCTTCACCTTCTCCACTCGCACCGCACTAAAACAAGAGCCCACTTGGCCTCTCGCCTAAAAATCGACGTCTAATCTTTGATCCGACCATACTTTCACTATCAAAGTGGCCTCGATTTACAAGGAGGTAAGTCTTTTAGTTTTATCAATAATTATTTTCTGCACAAATCTATGATATATATATAAATATACACGCGTGTTACGTGAGATTGAAAGTTTAAGTTTAGATATACGAAAATTCGGCTGCTGAATTTTGTTGGTTTTTGAGTATGTTAGTCGATGGGGATAAGGGTGTCAGGTGGTTGTCTCTGATCGCCAAAAACAATCAACCACGGTGGCCGGTGACAACTGTCAATGCATTTACGCATGTGTTAGATTTAGTCGAAAGTTTAAACTTAAATCTACGAAAATTCGACCGTTGGATTTTACTTGTTTTTGGGTATGTGGGTTGATGAGGATAAGGGTGTTAGGTGGCTACCTCTGATCGCCAGAAATCACTGGCCACGATGGCCGATGGCGACTAACAGTGCTTTTATATGCGTTGGGGTTAGTCAAAAATTTAAACTTAGATCTACAAAGATTCAACCGTTAGATTTTGTTGATTTTTGAATATGTTGATCGATGAGGATAAGGGTATGGGGTGGTTGCTTTTGATCGCCGAAAATCACATACTACAGTGGCCTAGTAATAAAATTATTTTTCTTAATATTATATTATTTTAAATTTTCTTATACTATTTAATTTTTATCTACCTTACCTAAAATTTCGGCTCCGCCCGTGCTCGTGACCTCTATTCATACCCACAACACACACACTTGGACACCATTTCACCACTTCAGAAAAGGGTTTCAAATTTTTCAAAAGTCTCATTTCTTATTTGGTAAGAAACTTTAATTTCTCACCCTTTAAAATAAAAGTCAAAAATTAGTTCCAAGAGGTGCTTCCAACCTTACGTCCTTGCCTGCCGGGTTGACTCGCGGGTCAGCTCCCTAGCCAATAATTTTTTTTATATATTATATTATGTTACACGAAAACACTTCATAAGAGTTGTTTTTTTATTTTTAAAATATTTTTGAAACACTTCCTATTTTCATTTCGAACCATATTTTTACTTATTTTTTTTATAAAAATGTTCGTTTCCATATTTTCATTTCTTATCAAAAATGTTTTTCGTTTTCATTTTTATTTGTGTGCAACATATATACTATGTATGTACTTGTATATATATACACTCATATATATATATATATATCCCAGTGCCAAAGTCCAAGTGACGTGGGACATGCATGAGCCAATGGTCCAAGGATTTGAACATGATCACATATATATAGAAATATGCTCTATATATAATCATGCATTCTTATTAATGTTCAATTATTTTTACTTCTAGAATATGATTTTTTTTAATACAAGTTAAGATATTTAATTGGGTGACAATAACTTTTCAAGACCTTATCAACTCAAATCCAATCATGTTTCATTCAACCAATCTTGAGGACCCCACATAATATCCATAGACACATTTAATTGGAATATGTATATGAACATAAATAGTCTCTCCTAGTCAGTCCATTTGCGCTGCATATTCCATTTCCACATCACATCCATGGACTAAGCGGCTTGCATAGAAAAAAGCCGACTCCATTTGGCTGCATCTTAAATTCAGTCTTTGTAACAATAGTAGTCTCTTGGACTAGCTGACACCAACCCTTCACGTGATTATTGGTGACTTGTACCCCTTGTACTGGTAGTATTATACAATATATATATATATATAATAATAATTGGTGGTGACTTATATAGACTTTGATTTTGAGTTTTGTGAGTTTTAAACGCGTTTTTTAAGTCTCATATGGTCTTTTTATGTCCATTTTAATTACGTTTAAGGAGTAAATTAATGGACTAATAAAACTCTTTTAAAAGTCTAACGAGAATCTGATTAATCTCTTAAGAAATCATTCACCCGTCACACCATTAAGATTGACTAATCACAGTAGTTACTAAGGAAAAGTTTCTCAAACTTAAATTATTTTTTTAAAAAATATATAGAAAGCACAATAATTGTCACATAAAAAACCTACCCACCTTCTAGATTGCCGACCATAAAACGTTAACAAATGTGAGCTTATATGAATCATTGGCGTCACAGTGAACATTCAATGACGTGATGGTAGGTTATTCAAAGTTTTGTGCTGAGGGCCTCGCGCCGGGTTTGTTGAATCTTAAATTAATCATTATTGATTCTTATCTTTACATGCATTTCATACATATATGCATAATATTAGATGGACAATTTTATCACAATAATTTAGATGATAATTAAATTTATCGAAATATTTTGACACTAAAATATCGTAATATTTTTAACTCAAATTTTTTAATAACCGTCCAAAATCATGCCTTCATACTCTCTTTATCCTTTCCCCCCCCCCCCCAATTTCTCTCTCTCTCTCTTCTTCCCCCTCTCTCATTCATTCTCTCTCCCTACTCATTCTTGCCATCCACGGCTTGGAAGTCGTTGCCATCAACGTTTCTGCTCACCATTCTAGCTGTCATCGACATCTCCATCTCCTTCTCTCTCTCATTTTCCACATTTCTCTCTCTATGTGTTCTTGTTCTCATCATCATTGCCACTGACAAAGCCGCATTCACTGCCATTGAAGCCATCGCCATCAACGCTTCTGGTCATGGTTCGCCTTTGTCCCAGCCTCCATCGCCATCTGCCCCTGCCGTTCCAGCTGCCGCCAACGCTTCCATCTCCCCCCATTTCTCTTGTGGGTCTTTTGTTTTTGTCTGTTGCTTCTTTCCTATCGTCGTCCACCTCCGCCGCCAATGCCTCCATTTTCTTCTCTTTCTCTCTTTTTCTTTTTGGCCTCCATCTCAGCCAGTCACTGTTTGCCTCCACCGCTCGCCGTCAACACCTCCATCTCTTCTCTCTCTCTTTGGATCTTTTGTTAAACTAACACATATATAAATATATAATATATTTACTAAAAATATATTTGAATATAATTTTGGGTTAAATATACATATTTTCTAAACAAAAATATAGACTAAACAGGAATAAAAATAAATAATATATTTTGGGTTAAAATATATTTTTATGTTATTATTTATTTCTTTATTTATTTATATTACTTGTATAAACGTGAAATATAATATTATGATTTTGTTTAACTTTATAGACAATTTTTGATCTTTTAATTCAAATAATATAAATAAATAATAATATAAAATATATATATAATTATTTATACATAAGATAATTAAAAAATACATAAAATTTTATGTTTTGTATGAATGATAAAGAGAAGAAATATAATTGTATTGTGATGAATATAAGAATATATCTTTCTATTAGAAATAAATATTATAATATTTATGGTTTATAGTTTGATTTGCATTTTATAACTTAAAAAATAAGACAAAATTACAAAATAATTTTTTAAAATAGCAAGCCAAACTATACTCTTAAAATTTTCAATATGTTATAAGTCAAAATTTTTAAAAGTAACAAAATAGGTGGGACTTGGGAGACCTTGGAAGATAATAAAAGGTCGATGTTAAAGGAACACCATGAATTCAACTGAAAAAATAAAACCAAAATATAACTATTTTTTCCTCTGATCAAAAAGTTTGTCTTTCTCTCTCTCTCTCTCTCAAACATGACAAGGAAAAAGCCAAATGTCTACGAGAGGAGAGCTGCATCAAACAAATTTGTTTTTCCTTGTCCACTATTCTCCACTTGTTCAGAATAATTGGCCTCTTTCAAAACTCTCTCATTTGCTGAAACAGGTTTAAATAATTTATAATTCTAAATTTAAATAATAAATAATTAGAAAAAAAAAAACAATTTATAATCTGAGATTTTTTTTTTTATATATATATAATCTCATATTTAAGCCTTCAACTTTGAGAAGGGATCAGAAAAAAAAAAAAATAGCAAAAAATATGGAAGTCCATGTTTTGGTTTTGATGTTTCACAAAATCCCATATGTTATACTTTATCTTATATAAACAAAATCAATTTTAAACCAAAATAAAATTACATTCAAAACAACTAATTATTTCTTTGGAACATTCTCTTCATGGAGATTGAAAAAATAACATGATTTGTTTCAATTACATTGGCCAAAATACTTTTCAAAAGTCAAACCTAAAATAGTTGGAGAAATCAAAGCAAATTTATGAAAAACATGACATAGATTGTCGACCGGTTATATGGACATGTCGATCGTTTAGCCTCAAGTTGTTGACCGACCATAATAGGTTGTCGACCGGTTGCAAAGTATGTTCTCTGTAGTTTGTTGTCGGCTGCCTCTGCATCTGGTCCTGTTGATCGTTCTTGGATAACGGTCGATCGCCTTGATTCACCTATTAATTGATGTTTAAATTTTTGCACTAACTTATCGACCGGTTCAATGAACCTATTAACCGTTTTGATCCCAGACAACTTGTAATGACTAGTTTTTCAGTGTATTTAATGCAGCTCAACCAACTCCAACAACTCAATTTTTGGCTTTTCTCACCATCAACAATAAATACCAAATTGATGGACCATTTAAGAGGGTTAGAGCGGATTGAATACTCAACTACCAACTGTCAAGATCATTCATTGTGCTTTAAATTATAAATTTCTCTCATTCTTACTGTAAAAGCTTTGTGTGCTTATTGCTTATTATTATTTCAAGTCTTGTATATTGAGAGAACCTCTCATTCTCATTTTGTTGTATTTCCTAGCATCTTTGCTAGAGGGCTTACTCATTGAGTAGGAGGTTTGTATTGTCTAGTATTTTTGCTAGAGAGCCTATCTTGAAGATAGAATTTTTCATATAATGGATTGATTTTTAAAATCTTTAGTGAGAAACTAAAGTAGTGGATTAAGCTTAAGTCAAGCCAAAATACTATAATTCATTGTGTTCATCTTGCGTTTATGCTCTTGTTCTCATTGCTATTTTCGGTGCACTATCTTGATATTTCTCATTAACATTATATCTTATTTTACAACAAAAGACATCTATTTTTCACTAAAATTTTAAGATATTCTATTCACCCCCTCCCTTTTGGTGTGTGCCTTAGCACATTATTACTATCGCATGTAAACCATTGTTGAGTTGTTTTTCAACTCGTTAGAACATTAAGTCTTCTTTGCTCCTTGGTCAAATGTTCAAATAACAGTGAGAATAATGTCTATAAAATGCAAAAATGACTCAAAATAGAAAGAAGATCTTGTGAAGGATCGATGAACTTTTAGAGCAGGAGGAGACACACCAAAGACGTGGGGGTGATGCTCACTAAAGGTGGAAGCTTCACACGATAGAAAGACAGAGAGGCTTCGCATGCTGGAGGTGGAGGCTTCTCGCAGTGGAGAGAGAGAGGGGCTACACACGCTGGAGGTATAGGTTTCACACGGTAGAGAAAGAGGGAGAGAGAGAGAGATAAGGGAGGTTTCGCATGCTAGAGATGTCATATCTAGACCAAGCGACGTTACTAAAATCTGGCAGGAGAAATGATAGAGCAAACAACGTCATCGAAATCTGGCCGATGGAATTTGGCAAAAACAATATCGTAGAGAGAGAGCGGGAGATAATAGGTGAGGTGGAGGAGAACTCGACGAAAATTGGGGTGTCTGAGAGAGAGATAGAGAAAGAGAGCACGCACATTGCAGAAATTGGCGACAATGGTGGAAAGAGAGAGAATAAGGAAGAAGACATGGGCATGCTTTGCTAATATTGTCAAGGGTAGATTTGTAATTGTGTTAGGAATATATGTGTAATTTTAACCTGGGTTGTCAACCAAATTGTCACCCAGATTGACCATGTAGAATTATCCTACATATATATATATATATATATCACTTACATTATATTTGTTAGCGTAATGTTTCTAAAATGGGTGAGATAAGTTTATATTAAAATAAAATTTGAATGCTTTCTAAATTAAAATATAAAATGATTAAAATAAGTTTGAAAAGTATTTTAAGATTTTTATTAAATTATTTGTTAATTTTTCTTAAATGCACTAGAAGACACATGCGTAATTTTTTTTTATTTGTAAGTATCAAGATAAATTTATCTAGAAGAGAAAAATAAATTTATCTAAAAAAATTCAAATAAGAAGTCATGTGGCTTCTTTTTTAAAAGTTATTATATAAATTTAATAAATAAAAAATTATTTTTGTCTAAAATATTTTTCATATCTTACTTTTTTAGATCTATATCTTGATTAACAAATATCATCTAAATAAAAATAATACCCGATTATTAGTTTAGTGATGAAAGAGGGACAAGAGATGATCCAAAATTTTAAAAATTAAATTAACCTAGAGGACTGAAATTAATTAAAATAACCCATATTAAAAAAAGTTAAATAAGAATTTAGAGCATTCTAGTAAGTGTAATTATTGTGATATAAATAACCTAAAATTTAAGAATATGTTTTGTAAATAACCACATATTCAATCAATTCAGGTTGTTTAGTTAAAAAAAAAAAAACTAAAAGATTAGCACTAAACCCAAAAACTGTAACCCTATATAAATATATATATATATATCAAAAGCAAATCACATGGATCAAATCCAATTTGAATGCGGGCCGGCCCAATATTGGCCCAAAGTAAAACCAAATCACATTATCCCATTCATTCCCAAGCTCGAAGACCTTTAGATGAAATGAAAGCAATTAGAGAGGGAACACACTCATCATATCTTGAATTAATTTCTGGGGGCACCCTTCAGTTCACCATATGGTTTAAATGAGAATTATTGCTGCCATCACATGTGGCAGAAAGCTGAAAATTTTAGGCATATATGTACGTGCATAATTTCATGGTTCATATTTTTGCCATCCATGTGATATATATGTGTTGCAATTAATTGTCCAAATCTAGCCACATCCATATTTTTGCTCTCTTAATTTCACCTTTTTTTTTTTTTATCTAATCGTTCAAATTTTTTGTTATTTTAATTATATTTTTATATTTATATTTTTCAATCATTTTAACTCTTGTATTTTGACATTTTTTTTAAACTAACTCAAATTTTTTATTATTTTAATTATTTTTTATCTATATTTTTGAATTAATTTAATTTATATATTTTGACGTGTAAAAAAAATTAAATTGACTCAAAAATATAGGTATACGAGTATAATTAAAATAATAAAAATTTTAAATCATCACATAAAAAAATATAAAAGTTAAATTAACTCAAAAAAATAAATTTAAGGGGTGTAATTAAAATAATAAAAATTTAAAATAATTATAAAAAAAACAAAAACAAAAATATAAATTTACCGTCCAAATCTTAAACATATAATTATCACATGAAAAGAAAGATTGTGCCTCCTCCTTTTTCTTTCGTTTCGACTTGGAGTTTTGGGGCGCTGTTATTGGATATGTTGGTCTCTTAGAGCCAATCTAGTCTCAAATTAACCTTTTATTTTCAAAAAAAAAAAAAAAGTACATGAAGCAACAGATAGCCTAGCTTAAAATTCCTGCCAACTTTTAAGTGCATGTTTGACCAAACAAATAGGGGTAACATTTTGTCTTCTAGGCCTTTTTTTTAACTTTTTCATTGCTGCTCCATGTCATTTCTGCATTAAAATACTAGCTGTTGAACTGGTGGGTAAAATGGGATTGTATCTCCTATTTTGTATTCGATTTAGGTTACAATTAATGTAAAATTTGTTGGTTTAGGACATGATAAATCTTAGATAAATAGATAGTTGGAGATTTATAATTTATATAATCCATCTCACTTGATAAAATTAAAATTTATAATTGTTATTGTTGTTATATATTCAATACAGTTTCATCGCTAATTAATGATAATGATACATGAGAAAATCAATGATAATAACTTAGTTTATAACAAATGGCCCATGAGAAAGGGAGCATTATCGGGTCCTATGTTAGGTCAACACTAGAAGTGTTAAAAGAGATCTAGTCACCTCATTAGTGACAAACATTGACATAGAACACAAGGGTGCTGCATCTCTGGGTTAATTTTGCTTAAAGCTGGCTGTACGTAGGAAGTGTCAGCATTGCTGTTCTTTTTGTAAGCATCACCATTTGTTAATTAATTAAGAGCTTGATTATCGTAATCTCTCCTTTGATTTGTGTATTTTTTATAGTATTAGAGGTCATCATCAGTTCTTTTTACACTTAAATCTATGAATCGCCCAGCTAAACAATTGCGATACACGAAACCCGAATTTAACTGTTCTGTTGATAAATGCTACTTTTCTTTAAGAAAATGTAGTGAACTTAGTCCAACACTTGACATTCTGGATTTTGCAAGATATGGCCAAACAATCTGATTATTGGCCCTAACAAGTCGTTGCAGTACTGTCTACCCAATTGAGGACACTGGCCAGTCACATTGGCTGTATTGTCAAACAACCAACAATGGATCCATTGAACTATTTGTTAAGCTTTTTCTGTTCGGTTGTTTATATAACTTGAAAAAAGCACTGAAGCCCATAACTGTATAGTTACAAACGAATAATTCTGCCATTGAAAGAATACAATTTTTTGTAATTTATTCTAAAAATATTTGTTTTAAAGATCCCAAACATTTCCATTTGTTTAAGAAGAATATAAAGTTGACATTGTTTATATAGAGAATGGGAGTGATCAAAACAATAAAGTAATAAAATAAAGTAACAACTATATATACCCTTCACTCTCAAGGTATATAAAATATAAGATACACAAATTTACATTTAGTTTTTGTGACATGGCATAGCTTATTAATTAATAAGCCTCTCAAAATATCAAGCCCTTTCCATTACAAAAGAGTAATTAATTATAAAATCTTATTTGGGTTAAGAACAATATTGGATTTTTACGACATCCAACAAAGTTGATCATGAATGCCAAATGCCAAATGCCAAATTACAAGCAAAAGGAATGGACAGCTGTGGTGAAAATTTTATATTCCTTCGCCTACGTAAAGATTCCACCGTTTGGCTGCATGTACAACTCCCAAAGCACACGCATACATGTGTGTGTGTGTGTGTGTGTTGTTGTAATGTAACTTCGTCTCTTGTTTCCATGATCATCACTCTATTCTTTCATCCTTTTATAAAAATGTCAAATGAAGTAATAAAAGATCTCATTATCCATATATATGTATATATTATCAAACTCAATTCACCAAAACGCAAACGAAACATGCTACCCATCGAGAAGCAAAATCTAAACCCACAAAAACGTCAAAAGAAGAAGAAGACGAAGAAATGTAATGCAGAAAGAGAAGAAATTAAGCAGAGAATTGAATTGTCTTACAGAATGCTTCAGAGGCTACATATGGCGGGTGATATACACATGTATATATATGGTTTCGACCGACTCACCATATGTGGAGTGGAGGTCTAACTTAACTCGGGAGGACCCAAGAAGGGAGTGGCCAATGAGGAATTGCCACGCTCGCATTTCACATCCCAATCCACTGAGCCAACTGGGAGGGGTTGACAATTCCAGGCACGTGGACCCCATCGCCCTTCAACAGGCTTGCCACGGCTAAATAGCTCTGGTGCTGCAGCGGCTTCACCCTCTGGCTCGCCTTCGCGTCCCTGTTCTCGCTCTGACCCGGCTGCATCCCCTGCAACTCTTCCGACTCTGACTCCGCCTCGGCCTCGGCTCGAGCCGGGTCCCACTTCTCGCCGAACAGGGTGCCTTTGGTCAGGAACTCATAAGCCAGGTAGCCAGCTAAGAGCTGGTTCGGAGGCACTGGCTTGGCTGCCACCGCGGCGGAAGGTGGCGCCGGGGGTTCGTCGGAGGAGCGGGCTTCACTCGCTTTGCGCTTCATCGATGCGACGGGTGTCGAGATCTGGCGTGGGTGGTGGCTCATCGTAGCCGTCCCTTTTTTTATTTTTTTATTGATTTTCCCTAATCCCGATCCTATTCGGAAAGGGCGAGGGCGAAAGCGTCAAATCAGCTCCACCAATAATTTAAAAAAAAAACAAAAAGAGAAAAAAACAGCTGTCTGAGTTTAATAGGCTGTTAGAGTGGTAAATAAAGTCGAGAGGGAGGGTAAAAATGTAAATTTAAACGCTCATAAAACGACAATGGAAACCAGATAACAATAATAATTTAAGAAAAAAATTCCAAGAAACGGGAGAGAGGGAGAGAGAGAGAGAGAGAGGCGAAGACAGAGATCGAGGGAGAGACGTCGGAAGCTGGAAAATGGATCGAAAGGGGAGCGTCTCCGGAATCCGGTGACGCGGCGGAGGTAAGGCCCAGGGATGATGATTGAGGCCGGGATATTTTGGCGGGGGGGGGGGGGGGGGAAGAGTGGAGGAGAAGAAAAAGAGGCGAGGCGAGTGAGAGCGGCGGGGGCGAGAGAAGCGCTCGGCTTTTATATAGAGGGGTCCATACATACATTATATATATATTATAATGTTGTTGCCGTTTATACCCTTGGCCCTTGTGTTCAACTAATTAACGAAGATGCCCTTAGGACAATATTACCTCTCTAGCTCTCTGCTAGTGGGCCAGTCTATCGGGCAGCTTGTAGGGGATTTCAGTAACGGTAGCTTCTGAAGCAGGCGGGTTCAAATCTTGTCATTTGGGATTTTTTTTTTTTTAAATTGATGGTAGATCAAAGTTGGGTAAAAAAATCAATTTCAAGAATAAGGGCATTATATCAGTTGAATTTGGCTAATTTAGAAACAAATAAAAAAACTAATTAAGCTAAAATGTCCAATGATTTGCCCAAAAACCTGAGAATTCCTATACCATGAAGCTCCTAATTAGTATATGCAGGCAATGTTGGGAATTCTCATTCAGAGGATCATCTTAAACATTATAGTTTTATATGAACTAGGAAGAGTCTTAAATGGGTAGGTGCTATTTGGTATGGTTATGTACGCTAGGAAAGCTTTTAATTCTGCGAAGACTTACCAGGCACATTCTGAATCACTTTCTTCTGCTTCTCGACAACAGCCACATTTCCTGCACTATTGCCCCTAGCCTGCTGCTTCTCCTTGACAAAGAACTTCAACTTCCATAATGTGGATTCACTCTGTCAAAATAGACATTGCGATCATTAACCTGTGTTTGGGGAGCATTCTGCTAGGATAAAGGATATACTAGAAATTTACCATTGCATCAAGGTTAAGGTCCACCTCTTCTTCATCTGCTTGGAAAGTTGGGTCACATCGAGCAACAAGTCGCATTGCCTCGTTGAGATCCTCAGGAGACAAACGGGAGAGAGACCCCGCGAGCCATTTTTTTTCTTTAACAGATATCTTTCTAATATGATGACAAAAGAATTAGCAATGATAACCAATCCACATAAATATGTTTATACCACATTGACAAGTTCAGTTGGTTACCATGCAGATAAAAAGGTTATAGCAAGTTAAAGTGTACTATATGGTGTAAAGAAGAGCCCTGGAAACTCCTTCAAATTAACTCATCGTGGATAAAAACCACAGATTGACCTTTAAAGAAAACAAACTCTGCCTCCTTCCTGTATTTCATCCATTCAATTAGCAAGCATTTACAGGCAAACCCGTCGTTAAAAATAACACACACCCCTGACAAGGCTTTGTGATTTTTGTTATGGAGTTCCCCTTCACTAGTGGAAACAAGAAAGTGAGTAATACTCGGAAAAAGACATTCGGCAAGTTTTTATCATGCAGTTTACACAATATTAGTTCATAAAACACGTGCACATGTTAATGCTTGTGAGGACATCCACAAGGGGACTCTAGATTGCAGTGAGGTACATGCATTTGTTAATCCTGCAACCAATGTTCTCAGATAGATAGTTCTTAGGATAATGAGTCTTATACATGAGAGGATTGCAAGTTTTCCACCAAAGTCAGGTGGTTTGGACTCTCATCATTTCTTAACAGGTCTCTTGAAGGCATATGAGGTTTTCCTAAACTGCTTTCAAATTTCATGTCTTTAACTCATGTAACATTTCGATCTTTACTCTTGCTTCCAAAACAAGATTCAAGAGACCACTTAACTTCAGGAAATGCATGCAATCATTGTATCATCAGCTCAAAACATATTTGTTTTTTTCATGGAAGACATATGATAGGGACAAAAGAAAATTACTTGGGCAGAAGAAAAAGAGCATAACCCAAGCCAACAATCAGCAAGACCAAAAACAAATCCACATTGTTTTGCAATATTTTGGTAGGATAACTGTTGTACTATTCTAATATTTGGTTTTAGTAGGATTATTATTTTTATATATAAATGGGAGAACAATCAAGAGGAACATTCATGTTTTGACTGATATTTGAGCATACAGAATTTTGATCCTCTCCATTTGTCTCAGAATTTCTCTGCTCTCAGTATTACTGTAGTTTGACTTGAACTCAAAGGCAGTCAGCCTAACCTATGGATTCTACCCAAAGAAAAATAAGGAGAAATAAGTTAAGATATGATGCAATAGCAGATATTTAGATACTTCCCTTTTTACAATAACTCAAGTGGGGAGGGGGATAGAATCTGAGATTACTTGGATATATGTATACATTTAAATACTTATTAAAAAAAACATACGTGCATTAAAATAAAACAACACGAATGCAGATAACTTGAAGGACGTGGAAAACAGTCAAAGCAATGCAGTAAAAATACAAAAACAAACCTGCACTTTCTAAGTATGGTTTCTCTGAGTTTGCCCAGATGCAGATCAAATTCATCAAGCTGAAAAAGATCCAGAATAATTTGTTCAAATCATGTATCATGCTCCCTTGGCTCATTTATCTATATGCCAAAAGGAAGTACATCTGATGCCAATAGAACCATAGAACTTCATGAAATTGTAAGGATTTTCTTTTCACAAGATTTTTCTCTGTGAAAAGTCTGTGAAATTATGATTACCTCAATGCTTAAATCCCTAGCCCTTTTGGCATAAAAAGCTGCCTCAGCGAGCTGCTTATCCAACAGTGCTGTTGCTTCCTCCTCCATCTGCATTTTTTCCTGCAAGTAACTGGAATTTAACCAACAATAACAAAAGCAGCTTGTTGTAATGGTAGCATGCCTGATCCCTCGGCTAAAGTAGGCACACAACTCAGCTCCAGAGACATTAGATACCAGGGCCATCCACTATTAAAATAGAAACTTTACCTCTTGATCAACTTTTGGCAGGAGTTGCTGCCATTTCTCCTCAAACTCTGATAGTAAGGTTTTTGCCATTACATGATCATCATGATGCTCATTGTTGTATTTCATTGCGTTTTTAAATATCAACGTCACGTCTGCATATATCTCCTGGACATTTTTGTAGCCAGTTCCATCTTTGGCCTCCATTTTTGCCTTTATGGTACTAAAATCCATTGGTTTTTCAATGACCTAGTATATAACAACAACAAATTAATTGAAGACGCATATGAAGAAACTCCAAATCAAGAATTCCACAAATAAGGTTTTGTATAACTGATAGATTTTATATAAACTCTGGCTGTAATTTTGCCTTGCTTTTGAAGATTAAAAAAAATCAGCAGAAGAGGGGGAGAGGACATGTAACTTGGACAATCCTTAATCCATATGGATTTTTCATCAGAAGAAAAAACTATACCTCAAAGTAGTCATGCAGACCAAGGCCAACAACATCTACAGGCTGCATAAATGGTCCAGCCCACTTGTGCTGGGTGATCTGGCAAATAAAAACAGGTACACATAATACAATAATCAAGCAACTTGAAAAACTAAAATGAGTTGTGTAACTCCTAAAATTTTCAAGCAACTAAGGATAAAGAACTATGGGATAATTTCAGTTGAAGGAAGAGAAAATTACGGTTAAAGAAAGAACAATGGAAAAGATAATAGAGAATACTATTCATGTTACTGATGTGTCAAAATTCTTCAACCATTGGAACATAATAAAAATGCCATGTTTCCAACAAGCAGTGTTAATGTGTTGATCCCAAAAAATCCTGTACGGAAGATCCATCCAAAAAGGGTTAAGGATTGAAGACAAAGAGTACATATTATAGTTAATTTTGATCTTAGAGGGAGAGATATTGTGTGAACTTCAACTAGCATTCAGTACATGACTTCATACATCATTTTACTTCTCGGTGGGTAGGTACTCCATAAACAATAACAGAATGACTTAATATTTTTTATACAAGCAATAATATCTCACTGCCAAAATAGATTCTAAAAATGGGAAGGGTTCTCTCAGCTTCTTGACATCATTGTAAACTTTTTCATCTTTAGAAATTATCCTGCTGCATTTAATTAATAATTTTTAATGCTGCATCAAATTAAAAATTTTGTGTAGATATTAGAGGATCCATGAACACAACACCAAAGAAACTGGCACATTATTCTGTTGTCTATAAAGGACATATTTGTTCAATTATTGTTAATGTGGAAACAAATAAATAAGCACCAATCATTCATTTATAGCAGGAAAAAGTTGTGAATAATTAACTGTCTCCAGAGGGAGGAGACGCACATGGAAGCATAGTTCTCTTTCTGAAAAAATAAGCTTCTTAACATGAAAACAATGTCATTTATACTTCAGCAGTGTCATTCAGTCACTTAAAATGATGATTTATGTACCTCATCATTCAATATAATCAATGAAAGGCAAAAACTATAATCCCTGAAATTAAAAAAGAACCAACAAAAACAGAAGGCCAAAATTGGAAAACATAGTTCAAGATCAACATCAGGGTTATATGTTTAACCAATTGAACAAAAAGCTGACATTGTAAAGATGGAAAGGATAATCAAAGCATCAGTGGTTGCCTGCTGTAATATTGTGCCAATTTGGCTCATGAGCTTTTGCTTTCTCTTCACTGCAGCTGCTTCTCTGTGTGGTGCATCTTGCTGCCTCTTAATAAAATTAGCAATTTGTTTCTCATTATCTTTCTCCTTCTGAATTGAGCTACCTTCAGGAGCATTCAATTGTTTCTTAGTTGCAGTCAAGTAGTACTGTTCTACCTCCTTCAATCTTTGCTTAAGCTGAAAAGAGATATATACCAGGGCTTAACCAAATTATACAGGAATGCATATCCAAAAACAGTCATAATCAGAAAACATGGACGACAACTAACAAATAACTTCAAAGGAAAATATATTAGAAAATGTTAAACAAATTATAGAAATGATAAAAAGAATTTGCAACCTAAAAACATAATTTTATACACCAGCTGCATTATCAGAAAAAAAAAAGAAGAAGAAGAAGAATGAAAGATTGCTGCTCGTGGATATGACATGTTCCTGCAAAACAAAATGACAATTGAGGGATCAAATTCCACCTATAGGATTCTTTATTGTTGAACTACTTTTGGTTGTAATGAGGTGCTAGTTGGCATGGTTGTCATTTGGAATAATATCCAGCCCTCTATAGTAACAGCAAGAGCTCAGCTGTTTTCTTTCTACCAGCTAATTATATATTTGCCTCAACCATTCTTCCTATTCTCCACTGCTACAATGCAATTGTCAATTTTCTAGTGTAATGTTTTGTCACCTATTATGGATCCAGGATGAATTATGCTGGCATAGAAAAAGTCAAACACAAGTGCCTCCCAATAGGCTCTTTTCTGATATGTCTGTACAGTATGCATATGAGGTATCCACATCAGTTTTATGTTTGGAAATTTGTAAAAGATGTACATGACATGTCAGACACCAACACTGTTTTTTATATTTTTTTCCAAATCTAAACTATAGCTAAAAAATTTCCTAAGCTACTACTACTCCCAAATTATGTCCCAAAATACTGCTACTTGTTCCACATCAGCATATAACAGCTGGTCAAAGAAGTGCTTCTTAGAAAGAACCGCCGGTATAACCAGCGCTTCTTTTAAAGTATAACAAAGAATCGACAGTTCAACCAGCGATTCTTTGAGTAGTTCAAAGTTAGTGTAAGATAGAGTAGATGTTCAAGAATTAATTTGGTCTTGGTAGTAGGTTAGGAATTTTTTTAAAATAGTATTAGTTTTGAAAAAAAAAACTCATCTTTTTTTTTTTTTTTTTTTGTTAATGCACCTTCACGAGTGCCCCCCTCTGTTTGACCCCACGATATCAACAGGATATGTAAAAATGTAGCCCTGCATGTTGTATTTAACATGTTATTCAGTCAAAATCAATTAAATAATTACTAAGTTCCTTTTTCATGTTGGTTTCAAGAGGATGGGCATGGATAAGAATCCAAGGAGAGCAGTCACCGAAAATGGAGACCTGGTCACTAAGAACTATTTTTATTGTTAAATTCCGTAAATTTGGTTTCTAACCTTCTCAATTAAAACTTTTTAGATTCTAAGGTGTTCCTCCATAATTCAAAGATAATAATCAAGTCTTATTTTGTCTCATCTAGCAAAACAATATTGTCTACAACTAATATACAGAAGACAGCTCTTGTTGGATTTGCTTTGTGAATTTATCCACCATAAAAGCAAATCCTTAATGTAACCCAAATATGAATTCAAGAATTCCATCTTTATCATACTTTGGGTTGGGTTATCCAAATATGATTTCAAGACAATCTCAGCTCTAATAAAGGAATTTGGAAGGTAATCCAATCCATGGATTACCAAATACAGCCTATATGTAGTAATTTGCAACATAGAAAATACAATATCCACTTGGGGCGGGGAGTTTCTATCCACCAAGATGCAACTACATCCACCTCAGAAATAAATAAAAGTAAGAGTTAGTTTAACCCTAAACAAGGCCATACGATGTTAAAAACATGTTTCACGTAAAATTCAGATTGCTAAAACCCTATGAAATATGAAGGAAGGAGAGAAGTAAAAGAGGGAGGGGGATAGGGAAAGAGATTGGGGAGGATTTGTGTTTGAGCCTTAAAAATAAAGATATGATAAGCAGCAGGAACGAGCACTGATACAAGAATAATTGACCAGGCTGTTCCTTCTACTATTTTTTTCTGCCAATTGATAATTCTTCTATGCAAAACTGTTGTGTCTTCAAGTTAGAAGATTTTATGCATTTACTCATACACTTTTGTGATTTTTCCTGGCAAAAAGTGAAGGTACTAGGAATAAATAAACAAAAAAATAAAAAATAAGAACAGAAAGTAAGTAGTGACTTCTTGTCTCCCTTGACTTTGCACCTGCCTACCGCAATGTTTCATTCATGCTTCACTAATTCTATCTTATGCTCCAACTTGACAAGGAGAAGCCCCACAGGACGATCAACCCTTAAATGGTTCAGGCTCCAGTTAATTTATATCCGGTGCCTTAATAATCTCCTAATCCCTTAGAGTACCTTTGCAGTTCACAATTTCAATTAAGAGAAAAGTTAAAATAAGCTTTAAATAACTAACACAAATTGCTATTATTTGACACATAGATTGAAATCAACATCATATGAATATTTAAAAACCTGACTGTAAACAAACCAAGATTAGGACAAATAACAAATAGAACCAAATTAACAATAGTTCAGATTTGAAGTCCAAGTTTCTAAAAGCATTACTAGTTTGTATTTAACCAACTTACCATTTCAACCTTTGTGGTTACTTCTTCAACTTGATGGCAGAAATCCTTAATTACAGTATCTTTATCCATAGTCTTCCCTTGTTCACCTGATGTAATCTCTGAAGGTAATGCATCCATTGTTTCCTTCTGAGCAAACATTAAAATTGGCATAAAGTATTTGGAAATAGAATAATAGCACAATTTATGTTTTTACAAACAGTGCCAACCAACAACACATGGATTAATTAATCAAGAACATACATGCAAACCATTCTAACAGATTGCAGCAGAAGTGCAGACCTTTGAGAACAATGAGATAAATGGGTTGATATCATATCAAACATTCAAAATTTGATGGTCTCACATGCCAAAAGGAAAATCAAATAAAATCATAACCTCATTTAGGAATTACTAAGATTGATCACTTGCCATTCTTGAGCTGCTTTTCTTTGTGGATATGACAAAATTTTATATGTAAACATAGCATCACGAAAACCAAAAGTTAAACTTGTCTATTCAAAAGTTAAACCCTGAATAAAAGAGGAGAAATAAGATAAAAACGTTAAACCTGTCTATCCACAAGCAAAAGATATGTCACCAAGGAAATGAACAAAAGAAGAAAGACTAAAAGGAGAATCCTCAATCAACCAGAAAAAGGAAAGGTGGATTCCTTTTAAATGATTAGACACTCTACCCTTCAGAAGCTCTATAAATCCTTCTTCATGCCATAGACACCATATCACAAGAAAAAAAGGTTTAAGTAGCCAAAAATGCCTCTAAGTATGACTTGACCAACTCCAGCTCCAAGCAAACACAAGATCCTACAAATAGGCAAGAGAGTCCGCACCTTCCAGCCGTAGGATGGCAACGTGGTAAGTAATCCACTAACTAACTACATTGCTAGCACAAAGTGCACAGACACACCACAATTTAATCTCCTTCTCAGCAAATCTTTTGAGGTGAAATAGCACCGTGAGACATCCACTCAAAAAGACTGACCATAGTAGGGGTAGTCAACTTCAAAATGACATTTTAAGGGAAATGGTTTCTTTATCACAGATAGTCCCATAGGACAAAAGTAGTAAGTAGACCTGTCAAACGGATGGCCTGGCCCAGTTGTATCATGTCTAAGCACAGCTCGGCATCAGCGAGACCAGAGGGCCAAAAGGCACAACCTGAAACTTTATAACTGTAAATTACAACTCTTCATCTGTCAAAATTTTGAAACAATAAAAATATATTGAGGTTTGTTTCACTATGTGATGAAACTCATAGTGAAATTGATCAAGATCTATTGTTTATTTGAAATTCCAACCAATGAAGAAACTGATCAAACCAGTACGAGACAATGCCATCGTAGAAAAAAAAAAGAAAAAAAAAAAAAAAGCTTGAACAGAGCTATATACCAAAGTTTTCAAGTTGCACCAGGTTCAGTTCAGTTCGAGCAGACACACAAGATGTTCACGACTGACACCTGTCCACAAACCCAAAGCAAAAGAAACCTAGATGGACGAGCTCAACACCTTACAGTAAGCAAATGAAGTCAAAATTGCTATCTCTTCCTTATCATTCCCAAAGTTATACATAACGAGAAAGTCATAAACAATTCTTACACGATCCTCGATTTTCGTCAAAATCCTGAAACTCTCCTCTCCACAATTGCGCGCACAAGCACACACGTATGCAGATAACAAGCAAGGACGAGAGAACACAGAACCAGAAGCAAAATCAACACAGTTCAAGTATATCCAGACACATTTCACACCAGTACACACACATATAAATGTATACAGAGAGAAAGAGAGAGCAGAGAGAAGCAGGAAACCTGCAGAGAGAGAGCGAGAGGTGATGGTCGACGAGCAAATGAAACGTGTTAGAAGCAGTTATGCAACTTTTATACGTGGGGAAGTACGAAACATGGTTCTCCGCTTCAAAAACATTACCGGTCCAACCGGTCTGGCTTAATGACGTGTCATCGTATCGTACAAAGTTGTTCTTTTTATTTTTTCATTTTTAGTTGCAAAATAAAAATATAAAAGTAATTACATTTCATGAAATAGTAATATCAATTCATTTATCTAAGATTCTATTTTATATATAAGAAAATAAAAATATTTTTCAAAACTTATTATAATTCATTGGCTAAATCTATATTTTTACCTTTGTACTTTCACATTTTTTTTATGTAGTCATTTTAACTTTTCGTTATTTTGATTACACCTTTAAACTTAATTTTTAAGTTAATTTAACTCTTATACTTTGATTTTTTTTTTCGTATAGCAAGTCAAATTTTTCATCATTTTGATTATATCTTTGAACTTGTATTTTTTAATTAATTTAATCCGTATATTTTCATGTGTAAAAACAAAGATAAGATAGAATGACAAAATATACATCACACACTATTTAAGTTAATGTATAGAAGCTAAATTGATTCAAAAATATAAATCTATGAGTGTAATTGAAATAATAAAAATTTTGAGTTATTATATGAAAAAAATATTAAAATACAAAGATTAAATTGATTTAAAAATATAAATTTAATAATATAATCAAAATAACAAAAAAAATTGAATTGGCACACAAAAATAACATGAAGGTGCAAAAATAAAAATATAAATTTAACCAATTCATTAAATGGCAATGTCATGTGAATAAAACCTCATCCAATATAATTGAGAATTAGGAATAAATAAACATGTTTGATGTATTCTTAATAATGTAAATGACAAAAAATAAATAAATAATTTAAACTCATTTAATGGAACGTGTCAAGTGGAATAAATTGTTCCTTATTTATATAAGCTTCCATGTTATATATATATTGAATTGGTAGCATGAATTCATAGGTTCAAACTAGAAAACTCCATTGCCGGCACAGGGTTCTGCACCTCCCATTGATACAGCTCAAATAGAATGAATAGAAAATTATATATATATATATATATAGAGAGAGAGAGAGAGAGAGAGACAGACAGACAGACAGACAGACAGAGTTTTTGACAGTGCCAGACAGAATTAGCCATAGTGATCAACAGTTCACATCGGATCTGCAGTTTCACAAATGGAAACCAAGAGTGATGCAATATATATATATATATATATCCTCAAATATGATCAAATGCAATATACAGTGACAATAAAGATTCTGCAATTCCCCTTATTTTTCACATATGATACAGATCAAGTAGAATGAACAGAAGAAAATTCTATTTATGTGTTTAGAACAGAAGGCTATATAGTACAGAAGTGAACAGCAGCAGCAGTTATAGCCAGTGCTGGTATTTCCCTTTTGCGGGCATGTAGTAAGTACAGCATAGAACAAACTTATGACAGGTATCTCCACGAAGCTGGACGGTCCCTTGATATGAGAAGAACCCGGGAAGCCAAGTAATCGAAAGAAGGCGAATACAAGTCATCGGGTCCGATAATTTTCCTAAGCTTGTGTAAGTTAGCATGGTCAGAGGAGAAAGGCAGCCATTCGTGATCCTTCAAGGCATCAAAAGCAAATAGTCCCCGTCCACAAACTCCCATGACAAAGTTTGGATTTCCCCAAACTTGAGTTAAGGGTGCGTGATGGGCATCACCAGCATTGGATTCGGGCAGAGAGTAAGAGGTGAAAAACCCCCATTTGCGCAACGAATACTGTTGCACTTGGGAGGAGAGCTGGTTTCTTCCTGCTGATGTTTTCTTGGTGCAGCCAAGAAAAATGGATTCTCCACGAGAGTAAACGGACTGCACATTCACACCAAGTATGGGCATCATGAGACCTACACCACGTGGGTGGCGAAAATCTAATACATTGACGTAATCAGCAGTGCAGAAAACTCCATCATTTCCTTCAGCTTCGGATGACCTTACTCTGGATTCAAGAAGTAAAAGGAAGAAGATGATGAGAAGAAAGGATTAAGACAGCTCAATCGAATTTGTACATCTGGTCAAGTCAATTATCAACACAAAGGAAAGCAAGAAAAGGTGAAAAACAATGGTCAGAAGTGATGAGACAGATTATATCACAAATTGCTCGCTGATCATGTAGAAGAAATCCTCAACAGTCTCCCACTTGAATAAAGAGATTGATGGAATGAAGGAGGAAAGTAAACCAATAACTGGAGAATAACATAAACACAATCAACTAATATAAGACCCAAGTAGAAGTTTCACCTTTGCCTTATTCCACCACCCACTTCTGCATCAGTGTTATTCACATGAAGTGCAGACACTTTTTGATCAGATAAAGAAACAGAGACAAGCGCTCGAGAATTGATAGAATTCACATCCCATACAGAAATATTCCCTTCCTCTGCCACAACCACTTTTCCGCTGTTTCTCCATTGCAAAGGACTGGAGTAATCCATTGCCAGCACAGGGTTTTGTACCTCCCATTTCATGATCTGCTCTCCATCGCGGATATCATGGATTCCAATAGCCCTCTGCCAACTGGCCGTTGAGATGATAAGTGGTCCACAGGGTTCATACCACCATTCTTGGTTTTCTGTTACATCAATAGATGGAGTTTTTTCACTATATGTGGTATTATCACATAGTGGATCAGGTGATGTTCTTGGATTAGTGGTCCCATCCTCAATGTGGAAAGCTCGCACATCTCTAGTATAGAAATCCCAGGAGCAAAATCCTGAATCCAACGTATTGCCAGCAGAGGCAGCCACTACATGCTTTTCTGAGCATCCATCTGCTCCAGGGGCACGAATTATCCAGCAATCTCTCCAAATATTAGGCGATACTTCAACAGGGGGCTTGTACTCAGCTTTCTCCTGAAATGATGGTGTACCATCATGAAAGAACTAATTCTTTTAAGGCAAGGTAGCCATGATATTTATCTTATAGAGGAAAAGAAATCTGACAAAATAAGTATGTATTGAAGATATAAACAGCCAAAATGAGGCATCAGAGTTAAAAAGTAATACGACTCAACCAACAGTTTGAAGAAAGTAGAAAGACACTTAAAAATGTGAAACAGAAGACAGTACATATGCATATAGGCATCTTAGGAAATTTCAACATATGCTTCTATTTTTATGTGCCGTGATATATATGCACGGTAGTAAAAGACAACTGACGACTATAAAGCTACAGTACAAGTGAAATAGGAAACTGGCTTCCCCACCTCACAGTTGACAATGTCATAGTAGGAGCAAGAACCATCATCATGAGCAAGAAGAACAGCTTCTCCTTCAGACACAAACCATCCTGCTGTTGAGATCTTGCGGCCAATTTCATTTAACTGATAAACAGAAGCATTTCGAGTATTGCCTTCATTTATCATTCCCTGTCTTTTCTCCTGGACATCAAACTCGTGTGTTTCATCTGCTGTGTGAATCACCTCAGCATCCACTCCTTCATTAGCAATGTTTGAAGAATCTTGTGCTGCTGAAGTCACATTGCTTTTTGTTTCTTGAACTCTAGATGATGTCGAGGCAACATTTTCATGCATTGTTGTAAACCTAGATCGGTCCTTGTTCATGGACGGCAATAACTCTGACAGAATGGGGACTTCATTAGTGAGGCTCGATAACTTCTCTCCCTTCAATTCACTGCTGGACTGTACAAGATCAGCCTGATCCATTTCAGATCTTGCTAATGACACTTGTGATGATGTCCGATCTCTAAGTAACTTATGATGAGGAAAAAGCATTGCCTCCAGTTCTTCAGTATCCTCCACGTCCTTGTTTGGACTCCTATCTGAAGTTTTACTCTGCATATCACTATTTTCAGTAGCTTTAGTTACAACCATCATCCCCTCAGCACCATTAATGGCATGCCCTGCTTCCTTCTCAATCCCTGAATTTGTTTTGTTAATATCTGAAATTATCATTTTTGATGCGTCTGAGGCATCCATTTCTAGCATCTCCTTTGTCCTTTTAATGTCGGATGCAATCCTCTTAACCTTCTCCTCCAAAAATGCCAGCTTCTCATGCAACTTGCTTGGGTATTTGTTAATAGTCCCACCACCTGCATGTTCTTCAACGAAATCCTTCTGCTTCAATTTTTCCGGACCTCTTGAAGCACTCATAGCTTTTCGGCCCAATCTGTTGCCGCCCAAATCCATAGAATTGGTACTTCTCTTGAATATATATGATTCTGATTCCACACAAGATCTCTCCTTCAATTCCTCACAAACTCTAAAACTATTTGAAGCTTTGACTTTAAAATTACCCCTACCTAAGCTTGTTATCGACGAAGCTGAATTCAAATTAGCATCTCCTCTAAGTCCACCTGAAATCCCAAGCCTAGCTTCTTGCCTTGCTTTCAAATCAGATTCATATTTCTTAGAAATTTTACGAATTTTCCCTGAGCCCACGTCAGTATTCACTGAATTATTGTAGCCCGTTAAAACCCTAGTACCATTTAGACTTCCTTCACTAGATTTCACACTCATTTCCTTCAAAGTCCCCGTCTTTTGCTGAACTCTCTCAGAAACACTAACCCCGGCAACACTCTTCCGACCAGTCGACGCAGACCTCCCCACGGGAACCCTAGAAGCCCTCCCATTCGCCAAATCCGACAAAACCTTATTGAATTCAGAAGGACTTGAGCTCCTACCTCTCGGAACCGACGATCCGCCGCCACGCCTTTCAATCCGCCGCATGGCCTCAGTCGCTGGCTTCTGCGACACAGCTGCCGCCGCCGGAGACCGACCCCTGGAAGTGGGCCTGGGATTCCCATTTCCGTTGGACTTCTTGAGAGTCCCTCTGCCGGAGACATTTCCGGATACCGGCGCTAGATTTTTGGAGGGTTCCTGCGCCGCAATCCTCCCTCCGCCGCCGCCGCATTCCTTTATCCGGCGAACCGACGACGTCGACATCAACTTGTATTTCTTGACTTTTCTTCTTGGAGCAAGAGAGCGTCTGGTGCGTGAAAGAATAGAGCGAAATTGAGAAACGCAAAGAGGCACTTTGGGCGGGAATTACATTGTAATTAAAAATTGTGGGGCCCACCCTTCTTATTTGGATTTTTTACAGGGTAATTTCGTCATTTAACCACAGCAAAATCTATAAAAAAAATAATAATAAAGGCATCATTTTTAATTACTACATTATTTAATTAGTTTATCATATAAGAAAAAATTTATATTTAAATTTAATTAGTCTAAATGAGAATGTTACGATAGATATAAAATTATATCAGAATAAATGGTTCATTGCATGTACTCTAAAAATTGAATTATAAATGACATCATAAATTTGAGTATATCTTTTATATGATTATTAATAATTTGTATATATTTAAAAGGTTCATCCCTAAACTTACCTACCCATTCGCTTAAATCGAAGATGTGGTGGGCAATAAATTATAGAGGATAAAGATGGTTTCGATCGACAAATATGCATTAATCAAAAATTTCTTTAATTTTTTAAAATAAAATAAATCTAAAATTTATATAACTGACATTATGTAAATGGATTAAAACTTATGATTGTAATTTAATAACAATTTTGATGCAAAAATTATTTTAACACTTTATTTGAAACGATAACTTTCACCTACAAATATAATCTTCTCAAAAAAGATACAAATATAAGTAATTAATTCATATTTAATTATCACCATCTATAAATTTTATTATGAAAGGTAATTAAGTACTGTATAGGTCGATTTATACATTAGATGTCTAGTGTTGTGTTATATTAATAAATAATTTCATATTTAGTTAAATTATTTAAAAAATAAAATAAAGATTATAAATTCTATTCCATTCTATAAAATTCATTATCCTTACTCCAAAATGAAAAATAAGGGATCAAAACATGAACCCACTTCATCGGCCCGGCCCGGCCCAATTAGCCGAACCGATTACGGAGCACCAGCCGATTAGTTCACGAGGAGAACTCAGAACGGCGCTGAAAGCGCGTCCTCCCCAAAAATTATGGACGTTAGGGTGTAACGGCTAGATTTTAATTTAAAACTTCAAATATCAAAAGCGTTTCATTTCCATCTCCATCTTCCTCTGTTTTCTTCCGTTGACAGACCTCTCATCTCTTCCTTCCATTTACAGCTTTCTGTGCGTTACTCGATTTCTTATCGCCCCCAAGTCAGCTTCTCTCTCCTCAACTCAGCTTTCAACTCTCTCTCTCTCTCTCTCTCTCTGTGAAACCCAGAAATCTGAAAATCTTGGAATTTTCTCGGGAAACAACCAAGAAAATATCGGGATCATTTCCGTTTCAGATCTCTCCACCTCTGCCGCCACAGCAGAGTTCGAAGTTGAACTGAAACCACCGATTTTTTCTGTGCGTTACGGGGAAGGATCTGAATATTCTTCGAGGGTTTCTTGCAATGGCACCTACACCTACACCTTCGGCCAAGTCAAATCAAATGGCTGCTTATACTCCTTCATCGAAATCAAATCAAGCTCCTACTCATCTAAAGACACCCCAAACAAAGCTTCGCCTGAATTTCAACTTAGCAAAACCCTCCCCAAATCCAAACCCTACAATCAAAGAAACCCCACCGGCCGAGCACCCGGTGGAAGTGATCGGCCGGATCCGGGACTACCCCGACCGGAAGGACAAACCCATATCCGCATTGCAGATCAATCCTGATCGCCAATCTCTTCGGGTACGTACAGATATTGGGTACCATGATTTTAGTCTGGATGGGGTATCGTTATCAGAAGAGGAAGATCTCGATGTGTTCTACAAGAAGTTTGTGCAATCTAGGATTGATGGTGTGAAATTGGGGGCTAAGTGCACTATAATGATGTATGGTCCAACCGGGTCGGGCAAGAGCCATACGATGTTTGGGTGTTCCAAGCAGCCGGGGATTGTGTACAGATCTTTGAAAGACATATTAGGGGAAGGAGATGGGGACAATGATAGGAATGATCAGAGTGATGGGATTTGGCCATTTGTTCAAGTTACTGTCCTGGAAATATACAATGAAGAGATATATGACCTCTTGTCAACTAATAGTGGTGGAGGGTTAAGTTTTGGTTGGTCTAAGGGCAGCGCATCCAAGGTGAAAACTACACTTTTTTCTTGAAATCTATTCATAATTAATTATTTTTTACTTGGTTTAAACTTTAAATACTTGTTGATGTGAAGATTGATACGCTGCCATATTCATTTATGAGAGATTAGGTTTTGATATGCTTGTGTTGTTTATGCACGGCATGAGAAATGAAATTACTTTCAACGTCTCGTCAATCAGGAATTTTGTTTAACAGGAACTGTGAAGTGTTTTAAGATATGTTCTTGGTCAGTACACATTCTGCTCTTCATTACTTGATTCTTATCTGTTAGGGTAGAAGAAATAAGAGGTAGTTTAGTTCTGAAAAATGTTTTCCAATTTTCTATCTCCAATTTTTTATAAAATATCTAGTTTTCATTTTTCACATGAGATTTGGATAATGCGTTCGAAGTACAGAAAACTGGAACATATGTTGAAAATGATTGTTTTCCAACATACATAAAATTTAGAATTGTTGAGATCATCAAAGTTGTGTGCTTACATTGTTGAGAAACATGAATGCGATTTTGACAGAGAATTTTCTTCTTTGTTTGAAAGAGTATGTCACAGAGAAGGAAAAATTTCAGGTTTCAATTGTTACAAGTAATTAGGTTCTGCATTGACCTAGTAGGCACTATATCATTAGCATGACTTCTACCCCATACCATAATGCTTTGGTTGAATTTTGAAAACATGCGACGTCTTTTGTGATTAAAAAGTCACATCTTTGAGTTGTACAAACAACCACTTTGCAAAGAAAGGGTAAGGATGCATGCAAAAACAACCCTTCCCCTGCCATTGCAAAGCAGGGAGCCTCATGCATTGAGGAACACCCTTGCATATTTTGAAAATGTGATGTGCCCTATTTTCCTAGGATATTGTCTTTACTTGTGTTTTGCACTGAATTAGGAAACATGATAATAGGCCAAGAAATATAAATGAAGAAAACAATAACATAGGACACCTGAATTTATATATCTATATGTATAAAAACTCTAAAATAAAGGGGTAAACCTGTTCAGACTCCCTATTAGCAAAAATAATAGCAGATGCATGATATCCCCCAAAACTGGGTGAGCAAAAAATGTCTACAAAGGTGTAGAAATGGAACATCCTTCAAGTGAATGCTAAAAGATGAGGAATTTAAATCTGAATTGATATATTTGCCCTGCTCTCTCAGTCTCATCTAATTCAGGAGGTACACATGCTAATAATAATGCATTCATGCTTCATTACCAGCTAATCCCTCTACTTGTAACTAGTTTTGGATACAAAAAGTTCAAATAAAAATCCATTGAGAATCTTGAGATTAGATCTTAGGGCAATCTTAGAGTTGTTGGTAACCATTCTGGTCTCCAACTTTGTAAATGAGTATGAAATGCTCTGATTTTTCGTGCTCTTATTGTGTGGAGGAGAAGATTATATGGAGGTCTAGATTTAATGTGCTCCCTTGTCCAACCTCAATTGAAGTTCACAAGTTGTGCTGGTGAACTATTTCTCTCATCAAAGGTTGGCATGCAATCTTCCATTTTATGAATGAGTTTTTGCCCACGACCAATCCATGATCATTTATTTGGTTGGCATCACCCTGTAGAGAAGTCAAAAAAGGCATTGCGGCCAATCTAACGTGAATATGTATTGAATCTTTGCCTTGAGAAATAGCTATAATAAACAGTTATTAGTAATGAAGCATAAGCATTGGTCTAGTTGACCGACTTCCTTTCAGACAAAAGGGTTAAATTTACAGGTGTTTATGCGTGCACTTTTGTATTGAGTTTGAGAAAGAGGAAAGAAAATATGTATTCTTTTTAATTCAGTATTTCTTACTTTTTAAGAATGCAGTTATTTTCTAATAGTAGAGAGTTTATATGCATTGTGGTTATTAATTCTTAAATGAAGAGTTTTTATGTAAACTTTTTTGTACTGTGGTTATATTTTTTTCTTTTTTATTTCCTGGCATGTTATTGTGATGGTTAATTTAGTTTGCTGCTCAAGGATAAATGCTTCCTCACTTGCAATTAGGACCATTTCTGTCTTTGAATTTTGCAGGTAAAATTGGAAGTTATGGGAAAGAAGGCAAAGAATGCCACCTTTATCTCTGGATATGAAGCTGGGAAGATATCGAAGGAGATCCAAAAGGTTGAGAAGCGAAGAATTGTTAAAAGCACACACTGCAACGACAGGAGCTCTCGAAGCCACTGCATGGTCTGAATCTTTTTATATTTCTTCTTCAAAGGCAACCTTATTTCTGGAATCAGGTTTTCAAGAGGAAGTAACACCGATTCTAATTTTGTACAGATAATCCTTGATGTCCCAACAGTGGGAGGACGACTTATGCTGGTTGACATGGCAGGTTCTGAGAATATTGAGCAAGCTGGTCAAAATGGTTTGGAAGCAAAAATGCAGGTATGATTGTACTATAACTTTCTGCAAAACTGTGAAGTCTTCTTCTTCAAGTTCAAGTTTTTTAGATGGTAAAATTATCATTATACGGTTGCCTTGAAAACTGCAGACAGCTAAGATCAACCAAGGAAATATAGCACTAAGGAGAGTGGTAGAGTCAATTGCAAATGGTGATTCGCATGTGCCATTCAGAGACAGCAAGTTAACTATGCTTTTGCAGGTAGTTTCCAGCCACATTTGTTTCATATGATTTTTTAGAACTTGATTTTTGATTCTTGTGTTTATTTGTTGTCTTTAGGATTCATTTGAGGATGATAAGTCGAAAATTTTGATGATACTGTGCACTAGCCCAGATCCCAAAGAGATGCACAAGACAATTTCTACTCTGGAATATGGAGCGAAAGCAAAATGCATTGTTCGTGGTCCTCATACGCCACTAAAAGAAAAGAATGGCATTGAAGATTCATCATCAGCGGTTATTTTGGGATCAAAGATAGCAGCTATGGATCAGTTCATTTTCAAGCTTCAAATGGAAAACAAACTTAAAGAGAAAGAGCGCAATGAAGCCCATAAAGAACTAAAGAAGAAAGAAGAAGAAATTTCTGCTTTAAGGGCTAAACTTGCACTAGCAGGAGGGAAGGAACTGGAGACAAATGAGGATGAGATCAACTTGAAGGTTAAGGAGCGAACCCAGAGGCTGAAATATGAATTAGAGAAGAAGATACAAGAATGTGAGAAAATGGCAACTGCATTTGTGGAAATGGAGAGAAGGAAGATGGAAGAAAGGATATTGCAACAGCAACGGGAAGTTGAAATGCTGAGGCAACGTTTAGAGGAAATTGAGTTAGAGCTGTGCCATTCAAGAGACAGAAATGATGAAGAGAATGGGGCTAGCAACATGAATGGAGGCAGCATTGCTAAAAGGCTGTTAGAGATTTATGGTGATGAGGATCCAGGGATGGAGAAGTCAATGGATTTGGATAAGTCCATCGATTTGGATATGGGTAGACAAGAGAACGTTGTCCGTGATGTCAAATATTTTGATGGTGGTGCTAATAGAACTGGCAGCAATTCTAGGCCTGTCCTTTGGAATCCCACAAATGTCAGTAGAATGAATGATGTAGACCATGATGCTATTGCCCCAACATTTGCCAACAGAATGTGTTTGAGCACTGTATTTGAGGAAGGGGAAGAAGGAGACCAAGATGAAAGTAAAGAGAAATCAGGGGATGAAGAAGTGCAGAAAGAGGTGATAGAGGAGAAGACAGTATATACCAGTGCCACAATTAACGGCTCCAGTCCAGTGCTTCACTTCAATTCAGGGTCTTTTGCACCATCTCCTCAAAACTACACTGCAATGACAGTTGACCTTTCCAGCAGAAATATGCAGAATGATTATTCTAGAGATAGATTAGAGGAGAAACTTGCAGGCTTAGGGTTGAGCAGTGAACCTGAAAATCCCAAGGAGGCAGCTGCTTCTAGGCAGAGAAGAATCCAAAACATATTCACACTTTGTGGAAACTATCGGGAGCTTTCTCAGCATAGTAGAACCCCAATTCCTGTCAAAAAGAGTTCTGAAAGTTTTGGTTTCCACTCATCTGCAGTGAAGCTATTTGGTGATGATTCTACCATGAAAAGGTCTTCTAATGAAATATCTGCAGATGTGTTGGTATTGGATAAACCTGATAACAAGCAGAAACACGCAGAACCAAAGACAAACAAAATTCAGGATCCTAAGGAGTTTGCAGTGGCTTCAAAGGAGAACAACCCCCCGTTGGAAGCAAGTACCGGTGATCTTCTTGAAGTGTATGTGAAATGGGAGGTGTCAAAGGAAAACATTGGAAAATTTATCACCAATCTTAAGGTCCAAAAGGATGCAACCCTTGCTGATCTGCGCAAGCAGATTAATAGTCACCTTGGTGCAGACAAACAAGGATTCACATTTCTCGAACTTGGGGTATGTTATCTATCACCTGATGATTTCTTCTATAATCTGATATTATATGCTTATTGGATTCTTAACTTTTCATAACAGACCTTAGGAGAAGGAAACCTCTGAAATATTTGAGATTTGACACTTCATCTTTTCCATTAATTTAGCAGCATTTCTTTTTCTGGTTCAGGGTATGTAAAATCCTTTTCAGGAACAGCATTTCTTCTGAGTCGTTGCTTCAACAATTATTGTCTATTTTCTCATTGTTCCAGTGGAAAACTACATGGATCTTTTTTTTTTTTTTGGTTGAAAATAGGTGAAAAGGAACAGATATAAACAATCTGGAACCTTTGTATCATTGCCATCCAAGGTTTTTCTTTCAAACACCAAGAAATGTTATCTCTGAACTTTTTACGTGCGCCTTCATTCTTCTTGCTGCCACAGTTTGACTCTTTACCTAGAGTCAGCTATTGCTTGCGATTTTGGTTACTTATCTAAATCAGGCATATGAGCTCATGACAATAAGATTTGTTTCCTGCCTTTGTTTCCTGTCTTGTTTGAGCTCATCAAGTTCGAGTTTCTAACTGAAAAACCAAATTCAGGATCCCACTGGAGCCCCAGTTGCTAGAGAGAAGGAAGCCACAATGCAGGCAAGCAAACTGCCGATTTGCAGCCAGCTACGAGGCCACCTAGCTTGCCTGCGTCCGGTGAAAGGGATCCTAGCTCCTCCTCCCAGGCATCTTCCACTCAATCCACTGGAAAATATACTCAATGTCACAGCAAGTTGATACCTTCTCATATTATTTGTTGTGTCCAAACTTGCTTAATCCTTTTGGTGTGCAAATTTGTACATTGTAATCTATGTTGATTGTTGCAACGAACACATCCAGGGTAGATGTGCACTCCTAGTGCAGTTTTTTCAGTGTTTTTTTTTCAGCCCTTTTTGGTCTTTTGGAGTGTCTGGCTTTTAAGAACCATACAATGTACAATTGCACTTCTTTTGGTGTAGATTGGTTTGTTGCATGTGATTGATTTGTAAGTTATCTCAAGACAGAAAATTCTGTCTAAATCTATGCTGAAAATCTGTTGTTATGAGTAAATTCAGTAGCATATATTCGCCGAGAAAGGCTGTTAAACCGAATGGCTAAAACTCCAATTCTATAAAAAAAAAAATCTGGTCGGAAAGGGCTAATTCTAGTAACAACAACATATTAACTAAATTGTATTTAAGAAGACTGACTAAGTGGAAAATATTTGTAAGTTGGGTAAATTTCACAAATCACCCTTAAAATTTTTCTAAATTGCATTAACTATCATTACTAAAAATGTTTGAACCCCCAATAACTGTCAAGTGACACATTTGTCTAAATTTAGTAGGTAAATTTTGCTAAATTTATCTAAATTTTTATTGTCTACCCTTACTAAATATTTTTGAACCCTATTTTTTTAAAAATGACACTAACTTCTCTCGCCAATAAATACTACATCAATTTAACAATTTTACCCCCTCGATCATCAAATTTAGGATCCCCTATCTTATTTGTGTTTCTTCTAAAGGAATTATAATATATTATTTTGTTATGAAATCTTAGTTTGTTTAAAATTTAGAAAAGTAATATTTTTATTAGTTAGAAAATAATGTAACACCCTTTTTTAAGTGTTACTATATTAGGAATTTGAATCTCTCTAATAATTACACTAACTCAAAGTTTCTCAAAATTATATTTTACCCTCTTAACGTAGTATTCTTCATGAAATTACGGTAAGTAATTAGATAACACACGAAGCGTACTCTAAATTGTAACCTCACGAAAAATACATAACTTTGAATATATACTTACTCGAAATGTAATTTCAAAAATACATCCACAAAATATATGGCTTAAAATTATATACGTAATTGAAAACATAAACTAGATTTATAAAAAAAAATAAAAATTACCCCTATTAGCAAGCTAACAATTTATCTTCTTTTTGCCCTTGATATTACTGATTTACTAGTCATTTATCATTTTTGAATGTCATATTAAATACTAAATTATTTAATAAAGGGTTCACAAATATTTTTTTGTATATAATGACTTGACCTAATTTTAAAAGTTTGATTGTTCAACATTTATTCCCAAGTTAGAATATAATAATGATAGTCATTTCTTCTGCTTTAGGGATGGGATAATGTAAATAACTCTTTAGACTAATTTCTTGTTCTTTTTGTGATCAAATAATGACATAAATGTTATTATGCCAAATAATCCCATGTCTAATGCAAACAATATTCATTTTGATACATCATAATCAACAATAAATATGATAATTCATAGTATATATATATATATAGATATATATACTATGAAAAATTTATGTATTTTTTTAATTTGTTTTATTTTCTTCTATTTGTTTCTTTGATTGGCACATGGGATACAAGTGCTAACTTTATGTACAAGGCCACCCTCTACTTCTTTTGGCGTATGTTTTATGTGTTTGATGCCTTTGCATTTATGTTATGATATTTAACAAGGGTTGAGTGTTGCATCTTGTTATTTTAAGTTTTTTTCTCAATTTCTCTCATATTTCTCTTATTTTTGTAGCTTAAAGAGGCTATAGCAATTATAATTTCTCTCTCATTGGATTAGTTTTTTTTATTTTTGTTGCGACTATAATTTTTTGCTTAAAACTCCACCGAAATGTCCCTTAGAATCCTTCCTATAACTTTTTTGATATTATCTTTTAAAGCCCTTTATTAATTTATCTCAAAAACATTTCATTTCACTCATAATTTTATCTTTTAGTTTAGACTCCAACTTCTATATATACCCATTTAATATCACAAGAGTTGATATGTTATCAAACGCGGACTAGCAAGGGATAGTGTGTAGACCACACCACTTTATGGGGCCTATGTCCCTTATCTCAAATTGTCCGTATCGAACAATTATTATATTATCTGACGTAGTCAACATAATAATTCTATTGATATCACTATCTAAATCTGCCAACTAAGAGTTTTCTTGTCTTCTACAGTGTCAGATTAGGTCGAATCTTGGCCAAAATTCTATTAAATTCAAGGTTTAATGATTAAGAGATATTTTATAATTTTTTGATGATATTTTTTTTTATCATTATAAGGTGATAAGTTTTCATCTAAGTTAGCCAATCAAAAGTCATTTGAGTGCCAATAAAGATACATAAACCAATCATGGCCTAAGATTGTAACTATTATCCCTTGTATAAAAAGAAAACTGATGACAAGTACTGTAATTATTTTGAATTTTGTGGTGTTCACATTGCTTTTGTATGTCCTTAAGTGGCCAACTTGTTAGTTCTTAATTTTATCCAACATATTTCTATCATTTATACTAGCGCCCTAGCGATCTTTGAAAATTTGCACATACAGCCAAAAACTTTTGATGAATTACAATAATACCCCAATTTCTACAATTACCAAAATACCCTCAAGATAGGAACCAAAATTACCAAAATGCCTCCAGGCCACTTTCTTTTAGAGATTACCATCCTAAGTATTATGAACAGGATTTGATAAAGTAAGATATTATTTTTAAGAATCATGTTAGATGTGTATCATTTTTGTACATTTTGGACTACATAATGAGATATTATGACAAAAATAATTCTCATTTTCGTGTGCTTCACGCGTCTCATGAGAGATATTTTTGTCATTGGTACATCTTTCTGTAGTTCAAGGTGTATCAATAGCATTATTTTACTTTTAAACCATAATTACTTCTTCTAAAAAAACAAATTAAGTTATTTTAAAATAAAAATAATGAAGCATAATTTTTCATAAAATATAAACTTCTCGCCTAATTGTCTAATACTATTTTCACAATAAAATATAACACAATATAATACCCACAGCATAGCAATACCAAATACGTGTTTGTCACCAAGTATATTTGAAAAAAAGAAAAAAAGATTCATAAGACAAATGACAGCTAAATAGAGACAGTGTAATAAAAAGACAAATTTTAGATAATCATAAAGTAATTGCTAACTAAAAAAGAATTATGTGACCATCTATGTCTAAGGCGCAAATTCCCATTAGTGGGACCTAATGGGGATTTTCTTTTTTGGTAAAGCTCCATTTATTTCCACACTAGCTGTCTTTGACTGGAAGACCCTTGTCTTGCGGCTCCTCATCTCTCTCTCTGATTAACGCTTGATCTTCTGCCAAGCTAAGCTAGCTTCTTCATGGAACCACGCCAAGGAGAGGTATCACTGAACCCTTTTCCCCCCTTCTGATTAATGTTTACTATTTTTCTTATGACTGCCTTGACTATCATTGTATCTATTCCGTTTGGTTCCCGAGAAAGCTTATCAAAGAGTAGGAAAATTCTGTCAGTTTTGCTTGAGGGGCGTCTGTTGTTTTTCTTTCTTGAAACCGGTAATTTTCTGTTCTTTTCTTATGTTTGCAGCGATTGTTATTGTTCTATTCCGTTTGGTTGCCGAGAAAACTTGGCAAAGGCCCGAGAGTAAGAAGATTCCGCGAGTTTCGCTCTAGTCTAGTGGCTGCTGTTTCTTGATTGGTTTTGTAAGGCCCAAATTTTGGGCCTTATTTTTGAGAAGGCCCAAGGGGAGCCAAGCCCACGTGACAAAAAAGCCACGCTCTCAGCTTCCTTCCTCCCCTCTCTTCTGTTCTTCCCATTACTCGCTCTCTCTCATTCTCTTCCAAGAGCACTGCTGTAAGTCACCGATTTTTGCGAAATCCAACCGCATTTTCACCGTGAAAGCAGCCCCGATCTACAAGAAGGTAAGTCTTTTAGTGTTATCAGCCTTATTTTCAACATAGGTGCATGATATATATATGTATATACGCGCGGTTTGGGTTTTGCCGGAAGTTCAGGCTTAGATTTATGGAAATTCGGCCGTTGGATCTTGCTAGTTTTTGGGTATGTTGGTCGATGGGATAAGGGTGTCGGGTGGTTGCCTCCGATCGCCGAAACCACCGGCCACGGTGGCCGGCGGCGGCTGCCAGTGTGTTTTCAGTTCTGCCGAAAATTAAAGATTAGATCTATGTAAATTCAACCGTTAAATCTGTCCCATTTTTTGGTATGTTAACTCCCTTGACTTGGCGTTTCTAATGGTAGGTTCTGATCGGGGGAATCTTCGGCCGACGATGGTCGCCGGTGGCCGCTGGTGGCGGCGGTTGTGGCTGGTTAGGCTGTTTTTGGGTTTGGCCTAGGTTGGCGGGGCTCAGGTGGTTCATGGGCTAGTCCAATGTGTTTGGGACTGGGGCTGGCCAGTTGTGGCTGCCCTTGGGTTTAGGGTGGGTCCAAATTTTAGGTGACTTGATTTTGTATTTATTTAATTCTCGTGTAATTTGATAATTTTGTTAGGTGACATTGATGTGCCCCAGCTAAGAGGTGCTTGAGCGAATCCCGAATCTTCCATAACACAGTGAGTGGGTGAATTATATTATGGTGGTAATTGTTGCATTCATATCTCTGAGCATCCGATATTCTATATATTCTATTCACGGTTTCAATTCTTAATTGCATCTGGGAAAGTAGAATCCATCTTTTATGATCTGTGCATATTGACACTTATGGATTATTGCATTTCCTTTAATGTTGCATTTGGGAAGAATATGATTCATGTTATCGTGGACGGTAAATGTTGATACTTATTTGTGAGATATTGCGTGTGGCACTTGTTAATACTAAATGATAGCATAAAATGTATGTTAAATGGAGTAACTAGTTAGAACCCTATATTGCTAACTATAGTAAAAGTTAGCCATTGGTACATCACATATACATTAGGGTGTGCGATAGTCCACCCTGGTTGGCATGAGATAGTTCGCAACCATGTTATATCCGGCATGAGATAGTCTATCGAAGTGGATTTTGGTGGCGTAGAGTAGTCTGCACCAAGAGGTTGGAATATGTGAATTTTGGCTCTAAATGGTTAACTCCTAATGTGCATGTTACTTGTCATCTCCTATAATGTATTAATTACCACTTGGCATGGCATGATGAATATTTCTTGATGCATTGATTCTATATTTCCCCCCATTATAATACTTTTTACCCCTTACTCACTAGGCTTACCCCTTAATATTTTAGATTTGTAGGTTGGCATTAATTTTGACGGTAGGGATCATGGTAAGCGATTCTACTACATATACCATAGTCACGCTTTGGCTACAACATGTACATCTCACCTCATAGTTTTGGGCATGGGGAAGTTTGAGTTACTTTCCTATATGAATTTGTAAATTTGAATATTGTGAGTATATGAAGGATTTTGGCCCATAGGGCACTTCAATTTTAGTATAATGATGATGGCAATATTGTTGTAATTTATTTGAAATGTTTGCATGTCAGAGGTATATGTTCATTGTAGGCTTGTTATCCCCTCTTGGAGTCTTCAGCTTCTTAGGGGGTTGGTCACGGCCCCTGGATTTTGGGGCGTGACAAAGTTGGTAATGTAGCTTAGGCTTTAGAACTTTGGGAAATAAAATGGAAATGATATGACACGTGGGTGCATGAATAAGGGGTTAAACACTTTTGCATGCATTGTATTGCATACACTGTAGCCTGGAGTAAGTTTTTGGCAGGATAGGTATGAATATGAGCCGTGACATATTCACGACCTTGCTCTACTAAGAACTCTAGGTCCCTTATGCGTATCATAAAAAATGTGTATGTGAAGTTCTATTTTATTTGGCATATTATTTTGTTTCGTATAAGACAGTCTAAATTTTGCATACAGGAAAATCATGCCTCCTAAGACTCGAGGAGGGGCTAGCTAGACACGTGGACGTGGTGGTAGTCGTGGTCGTGGGAGAGGACAGGCTACTTTTGCCTTGCCTGTACTTTCTTGGGGTGCCCATGGAAGGCGACCACGTAGGGACATTGCTGAACAACCCCATGGTGATCGGAATTCAGTGGTCCACCAAAACACCGAAGGGGCAGGTGGATCTTCTAGCTTACCACAGTCCATAAATGACATTATCCAGGTAGCGGTGAGTGAGGTGCTGAGGAGTTTGGAGATGCCCGGGGGTGGATTAGGATCACAGGGCAAAGGTCAGGCCATACCAGATGAGCGAGATCAGGGTGTGGATGTCCCCTTGTCAGAGTTCATGCAATGCGACCCGCCTTGGTTTTACGGGATTAGTAGTAATAGTAAGGTGGAGCCAGAGTAGTTCTTGAGCAGGTGCAAGAAGATTTGCGAGGCATTGGGTTGTAGCTAACAAATGATGGTTCAGTGTGCGGCCTTTCGGTTGGAAGGCCCAGCGTACACCTGGTATAAGCTTTTGAAGGCAGCCAGACCACTAGGTGCACCACCACTAAGGTGGGATGAGTTTAGCAGCAAGTTCAGGGAGCAGTTCATCCCTGAGACCGTGAGGAGCGCCAAGGCTCGAGAGTTTGAAGAGTTGAAGCAAACATTCGACATGACGGTAGAGGAGTACGATCACAAGTTCACTTACTTGTCAGAATTTGCTCCTATGTTGGTGGCCATCGAGCAAGATAGGGTGCGACGTTTTGTGAATGGTTTGGTGGGGCCCATTTATAGGGTGATGGTTCTTTCTCACCTTCCCACATATGCCAATGCAGTGAATGGGGCCATGATGATAGAGAAGAGTGTTATGGAAGAGCGAGCCCAGAGAGAACAACGCAAAAAGACAAGGAGTGATGCCACTGGATATGAAGGTGGCAATCAGCAACAACAGAAGATGAGACCTCAACAACAATTACAGCAACAACAACATAGAGGAGGAGGGCCTAGTGGACAGGGGCAACTACCACTCCATGACAGAGGTGATAGGGAACATGGAGGATTTAGAGGGGTTGGTCAAGGTGGTAGGGGAACACCATCTTGCCCTACATGCATGCAGTCTCATCGTAGACCGTGCCAATGGCAGGTTAGAGTTTGTTACGGGTGTGGTCAGATGGGCCACCTTAGGAGGGATTTCCCCTATGCTCATCGGGAGGTAGGGCATGGAGTGACTCCAAAGATGCTACTTCAGACACAAGCTCCAATTATGCCTTTGCCATGATCCTCAAGTGGTAGAAGCCGGGGAGGTAGAGGCCAGGGTGGCCAAGCGGGAGGTGACAATGGGGGATATGCGAGCGTCTTTGCCATGACACCTCATGATGCAAAGGCCAACAATACTGTCATTACAGGTATGATTTCCATCTCCCATATTGATGCCTTGGTCTTGTTTGACCTAGGGTCCATACACTCATATGTATCACAAGAATTTGCCCCCCGTCTGGGTAAGAGACCTTCCGCTCTAGAGTGACGTATGATGGTAGCCACCCCTGTAGAGAAACCCTTGGTAGTGGACACAATGTATCGAGGTTGTGTGGTCACTGTAGTTGGGCGAGACATAATAGCAGATTTGATCTTATTTGGAGAGAAGAGGTTTGATAGTATATTGAGGATGGATTGGTTAGTCTCTTGCCATGTCAGTTTAGATTGTAGGCCAAATAAGGTGTGGTTTGACTCTCCTAATGGAGATCGATTTTGCCTTCAGTGGGACTAACCCTCAGTAACTAAGAATCTTATATCCGTTTTAGAGGTGAGGCAATTGATGAATGAGGGGTGTTGGGCATTCCTAGCTATGGTACGAGAGATCCACGAGTTGAGGGGTGAGTTAGGGCAGCCCAGCAGGTGCCTGTAGTGAGGGAGTATCTGGATGTATTTGCTGAAGATCTACCGGGACTACCTTTGGAAAATGATATAGAGTTCGGTATAGATTTAGCTCTGGAGACTTGACCAATTTCAATACCCCCGTGCCGTATGGCTCTAGGTGAGCTAAAGGAATTTAAGGTACAAATCCAAGACCTTTTAGACAAGGGTTTCATACGCCCAAGTATCTCGCCATGGGGGAGCACCTGTGCTCTTTGTGAAGAAGGATGGATCCGTGAGGTTTTGTATCGACTATAGGCAGTTGAACAAGGCCACTATTCGAAACAAGTACCTATTACCTTGCATAGATGACATGTTTGATCAGTTGTAAGGAGCTCAATGTTTTTCAAAGATCGACCTAAGATTGGGTTATCACTAGCTTCGTATTAGGGGAGATGACATCCCTAAGATTTCCTTTAGGACTCGTTACCGCCATTATGAGTTTTTAGTGATGTCCTTTAGCCTTACGAATGCCTTGGTGGCATTGATGGACCTCATGAACAGAGTATTTAAATCGTACCTTGATCGTTTTGTCATTATGTTTATCCATGACATATTGATCTACTTAAGGAGCCATGAGGAGCACAGGCAGCACCTCAAGGTAGTGCTTTAGATTTTGCGAGAACATAAGCTATATACTAGGTTCTCGAAGTGTGAGTTTTGGTTGAATAACGTGGCATTTTTGGACTATGTGGTGTCCAAGGAGGGCATCATGATAGATCCTAAGAAAATTGAGGATGTGGAAAAGTGCACTAGGCCTACCTCATCTAGCGAAATACGTAGCTTTGTAAAGGATTTCTCAAGGATAGCCTTTCCATTGACCCGTTTAACTCAAAAGAATGTCAAGTTCGAGTGGTCTGATACTTGTGAGGAGAGTTTCTTAAGACTTAAGGAGAGCTTGACTATAGCTCCGGTGCTAGCCCTTCCTTTAGGGGAGGGTGGCTATGTTGTCTTCTGTAACGCCTCAAGGATTGGACTTGGTTGTGTCTGTCAGAACTCTGTTTTCTGACAAGGAATTCTCTTGCAATTCAATGGAGAATTGCAGGGAATTGAAGTGCAAACGTGAGAATTGTGGGATGAGGGAGAGAACTGAGAGAGAAAGAGATCGAAACAGAATTGGGAGGGAAAATGAAATCTGTATTTTCTCATTCATACGCAACTAGGCCGTGGGCTTGGCTTATATAGCCAGCCTTGGTGCCTCAATTTGATTTTACATTTGAATTGTAACGACTTCTACTTCTCTTATTACAATAGTGCCCTATTCCCAACTACTTCTCTGTTATTACCTGAATGCCCTCCCTTAGTTGATGGACTATGACAATGTCTTGATGCAACATGGCTGCATCATTGCCTATGCTTCTAGGCAGCTGAAGAGACATGAACAGAACTATCCTACCCCCATGATCTAAAGATGGTAGTGGTGGTGTTTGCTCTTAAATTGTGGCGACATTACCTATACGGTGAGACTTGTGAGATTTATACGACCACAAGAGTCTTAAATTTATATTTGAACAGAAGGATCTAAACTTAAGGCAGAGGAGATGGATGGATCTGCTTAAGGATTACAATTGCACTATACTATACCACATGGACAAAGCTAATGTAGTAGTTGACGCTCTAAGTAGGAAGTCGATGGGTAGGGTGACACAGACGTGGTCTTGGCTCATGTCCAACTTCGTTCCACCTTGGTTGAGGAGATTAAAGCAGCTTAGTCTAGGGATCCATATTTGGTTAAATTGATGGATGTTGCTTGTAAGGGTAAAGTTAGGAAGGCAAGGCTATAAGGAATTCAGGGTGGACTTTGAAGGTGTTGAGGTGTGGGGCGCACCTATGTGTTCTTGATGTGGATGGCCTGAGACAACGAGTGCTGAGGGAGGCACATCATTCGATATATACCATACACCACCCTGGTGCAAACAAGATGTATCGGGACGTAAAAACATTATATTGGTGGAATAAATTGAAGAGGGATGTGGCAAAGTTCGTGAGTCAATGTGTAGTGTGTAAGCAAGTGAAGGCTAAACACCAGAAGCCAAGTGGAGAGATTCAAAAGATATCGATTCCTAAGTGGAAGTGGGAGAGACTTACTATGGATTTTTGTCATGGGATTACCGACATCTAGAAAAGGTAGCAACTCCATATGGGTAGTTGTAGATAGATTGACCAAGAGTTCTCTCTTCATACTTGTAAACACCAACTACACGGTGCCGCAATATGTCCAAAAATACCTAGATTATGTGGTTAGGTTACACGGTATTATGTCGTTAGGTTGCACGGTGTTCTATTATCCATTATCTCTGATCCAAGGCCTCAGTTTATTGTTATGTTTTGGAGAGAGTTCCAAAAGGCATTAGGAACAAAGTTGCACTTTAGCACAACATTCCATCCTTAGACCGATGGGCAATCAGAATGAACTATTCAAATGTTGGAGGACATGCTTAGAATGTGTGTCATGGATTTTAGTGGTGACTAGGAGAAAAACCTACCATTAGTCGAGTTCGCATATAACAACTACTATCACTCTAGTATCCAGATGGCCCCATATAGACACTTTACGGGAGGCATTGTAGGACTCTAGTAAGATGGTTCAAGGTGGGCGAGGTTCAATTAATTGGGCTGGCTAAAGTCCATGAGACTATGGAGCAAGTTCGGTTGATTAGAGAAAGGTTGTTTGGCAGCCTAGAGTCGACAAAAGTCTTATGCAGATCGTCGCAAACGTCCCTTAGAATTTGCTATCAGAGATAGACTGTATCTCAAGGTGTCATCAATGAAAGGGGTGATGAGGTTTGACAAGAAAAGAAAGCTTAGCCCTAGATACATTGGTCCATTTGAAATTTTGGACCAAGTGGGTGCTGTAGCATATCGATTGGATCTTCCTCCCGACTTTGTGAATATACACCCGGTGTTCCATGTGTCAATGTTGAGGAAGCATGAATCCGATCCATTCCAAGTCCTTCAACTATTAACCATTGATATAGTGCAAATTGATAGGGATCTTAGCTATGAGAAGTAGCCAGAGCGCATCATTGATAGGCAAGTAAGAAAGCTTCAAAACAAGGATATTGTCTCTGTAAAAGTGGTTTGGAAAAATCACACAGAGGATGAGGCCACCTGGGAATCAGAAGGCGCCGTGAAGGAGAAGTATCCCTATTTGTTTGACACTTAGATTATAGCCAAAATTCAAGGACGAATTTTTCAATAAAGGGGTGAGATTGTAAGGCCCAACTTTTGGGTCTTATTTTTGAGAAGGCCCATGCGATAATAAAGCCACTAGGGCTCTCAGCTTCGTTCCTCCCCCCTCTTCAGTTCTTCCCATTACTCTCATCTCTCTCACTCTTTCTCTCTCTCATTCTCTTCCAAGAGCACTACTATAAATCATCGATTTTTGCAAAATCCAATCGTTCGATCTTGAATCCAACTGCATTTTTCTGTGAAAACAGCCTCGATCTACAAAAAGGTAAGTCTTTTAGTGTTATCAGCTTATTTTCAGCATAGGTCCATGATATATATATATATATGTATATACATGCGGTTTGGGTTTTGTCGGAAGTTCAGGCTTAGATCTATGGAAATTCGACCGTTGGATCTTGCTGGTTTTTGGGTATGTTGGTCGATGGGATAAGGGTGTCAAGTGGTTGCCTTCGATCGTCGGAAACCAATGGCCACGATGGCTGGCAGCGGCTGCTAGCGTGTTTTAAGTTCTGGTCGAAACTTAAAAATTAGATCTATGTAAATCCAACTATTAAATTTGTTCCATTTTTTGGTTTGTTAACCCCCTTGGCTTGACGTTTCTAATGGTAGGTTTTGATCGTGGCAATCTTTAGCCAGCGATGGCCGCCGTTGTAGCTGGTTAAGCTATTTTTGGGTTTGGCCTAGGTTGATGGGGCTCAGGTGGCTCATGGGCTAGTCCAATGTGTTTGGGACTAGGGCTGGCCAGTTATGGCTGGCAGCCCTTGGTTTGGTCCAAATTTTAGGTGACTTGATTTTGTATTTATTTAATTCTCATGTAATTTGATAACCTTGTTAGTGATATTGACGTGCCACAGCCAAGAGGCGCCTAAGGGAATCCCGAATTTTCCATAACACAGTGAGTAGGTGAATTGTATTATGGTGGTAATTATTGCATTCATATCTTCGAGCATCTAATATTCTATATATTCTATTCACGGTTGCAATTCTTAATTGCATTTGGGAAAGTAGAATCCATCTTGTCTGATTTGTGCATATTGACACTTATGGATGATTGCATTTCCTTTAATGTTGTATTTGGGAAGAATATGATTCATGTTATCGTGGACGGTGAATGTTGATACTTATTTGTGAGATATTGCACGTGACACTTGTTAATACTAAATGATAGCATAAAATCTGTGTTGAATGGAGTAACTAGTTAGAACCATCTATTGCTAACTAAAGTAAAAGTTAGTCGTTTGTGCACCACATATACGTTAAGGTGTGAGATAGTTCACCCTGGTTGGCATGAGATAGTTTGCAACCATGTTATAGACGAAGTGAGATAGGTTGTCGAACGATCTTAATGGCGTAGAAATAGTCCGCACCAAGAGGTTAGAATATGTGAATTTTGTTTCTAAATGGTTAACTCCTAATGTGCATGTTACTCGTCATCTCCTACAATATCTTAATTATTACTACTTGGCATGGCATGATGAATATTCCTTAATGCATTGATTTTATATTTCTTCTACTATAATGTTCTTTACCCCTAACTAAGTTAGTGGTAGGCTTATCCCTTAATATTTCAAATTTGTAGGTTGACATCAATTTTGACGGTAGAGATCGTGATAAGCAATTTTACTACATATACTCTAGTCACACGACTATGTACATCTCACCTCATGGGTTTTGGCTATGGGGAAGTTTGAATTATTTTCTTATATGAATCTGTAAATTTGAATATTGTGAGTATATGAAGGATTTTGGCCCAGAGGGCACTTTAATTTCAGTATAAAGATGATGTCAATATTGTTGTAATTTATTTGAAATGTTTGCTTGTCAGAGGTATATGTTCATTGCATGCTTGCTATTCCCTTTTGGAGTCTTGACTTCTTAGGGGTAGTGCCGGTCATGGCCTCTGATTTTGGGGGCGTGACAGGTTTTTGTTTCTTGAAATGGATAATTTCAATTCAATGAGGGCCAGGGTATTGATGGCTTAGTTAATCGTGCTTTGTGGGTGTTGATACACCGGCAAAGCATTTTCTTGGCAACCAGAGTCACGGGTCCCGGTTGGAATCAATGTTGTGTGCCTTACATTTTAATTCGTGCTCTTTTTCTGTAGACTGTAGTTTCTTCGACGGGCCGAGGACGGTTGTGAAAATTTTATCTTCCTATTCTTATTGGAGCAAAACTCTAAATCATATTGTTTGTCATAAATTCTAATGATTTATACTTAGGTTTACAGCAATAATTAGATCTAGTCCTTGATCACAAAGGAACCCTTGTAATCTTCGGAATCCATCTATTTTAGAAGGCACATCCTAGTTAGATGACTACTTTTGAAAGGTAATATAATAAAAAAAGTTCCAAAGCCTAGTAAGTTTCCAAAACCTAATGACTTGTATACTAGGCATAACTAAACAAATAAAACAATTTGCTTCAGCATCAATAAATCTTTAAAAATTGTGGGATATTTAGTATTTTTGACAAAAACTAATATGATTAATTTTTTGTGAACCAATAAAACCAAATAAACTGTTTGTGGTTTGTTTGAATAATGTATTGGTACATTTACTAAAATTGGAAGGAAAAATTTTGTTATATTCATAAGATATTCCAATGAAAGTAAGGTTCAATTTAACTAAGAGTAAGTATGCAATTACATAAAACCATAATAATTTACTTTTGAATGTTAACATAACAAATTTAAAGCTATCAATCATCTCAAAAGCTCAATGATAAAAGGACTTAAATCCCAAATCTCTAACCAGCTTGTTTATAATTTACTTTTTTTTCCCCCTATCTTTAGAATTGCTTCCTTTCACAAGCTTAGATGATGGCTTGTATGTGGCGGCAAGCAAAGGTCTTGGGTAATCTTGTGTAGCTTCCTCTTGATTTGGCATTTCAACATATTCACTATCTAGAGAACTCCATCTCATCTCCTCCAATCTGGTAACAGAATCCTCTATGTTATCATTATCCATCTGGATCAGTATACCATCTTCTATAAGGTCCAACTTCATAATTTTGACAAAACCGCAATTGAAGACGAATATTGCAATGAATAAAAACCATTTATCAGCCCTTGAACTGTTCAACCTGTTCCTCTTCACACTACTTATTGGCTACGACAACCTTTTTTGCTACCTCTACCAAATCAGGAGTTTCAGAGGCAGAAGTAGATCACCAATCAATAGAGTCCCTTGTCACAGCATCAATTTGAGCCATGGACATGCTGAAGATGTCTTTCTTCATTTGAAATGCTGCAAATTGTTCATGTAGAAGTTTCTTCTCATTTGCATCTTCAGCTATTCTGTCAAAAGCGTCCATGACACCCATCACAACTTATCAAGATTAGGAGTCCTCCTCGCATTTCCCCCAGGTGCTAGTATGTCAAGGTAACTAACATCATAAAATCTTGGGGTAAGTGCAAAACCAAGATAATGCATAGAAATATTCATCTCTCCCCACCTTGCTAATATAATTTTCTCCATTTGAGGGTAGTCATTTCCATGCTTGTTATTTTTCATTATGTCTTTCACTTCTCCAAGCATGCTGTCCATTTTCTCATAAATCTCCCCCATCTTTGGTCCTTCACCATCACAAAACTTCATCAAGAGAAAAATTGGCTTTGTAATGGTGATAGCATTCTCATAAATCCCTCCCATCATTAGTGGCAGCCACTAATGACCCCACATTCTTAGTATGTTCATCACCACCTTTGGACCATTCTTTCCATGGTTTTAAACCAAGAGTGGCAAGAGACTCCGTACAGTCCAATAGCCTCTTCAATAGGGCATAATGTGAGGCAAACCTTGTTTGTGCAACTTCCAATAATTCTAAACTTGAGTGGCTTCTAAAAATTGCTAAGCATTGTGAGTGGTTAAGGAAATATTTGACAATAGTTTTCCCTCTTGTATAAGCAGTTCTTAGCCACTCAGTGCATTAGCAAAATCCTTGAAAACCAAATTTAAAGTGTGCACAACACTTGGAGACCAAAAGATGTGTCTCTGTACCTTCTCAATCTCCTTCCTGCTGCCTTGCATGTCGATGCATTGTCTGTCACCACTTGTAGAACATTTGCTGGCCAAACTCCTTCTGTTGCTTTTTTAAGTAGATATTGAGCAATCACAGCACCAGTTTTTTCAATACCACTATACCAGTAAAGTTTTCAGCGTACACAAAGGTAGCTCAATGGCTGTTCACAGCAAGAACATTAAAAAGGATCTGGTGCTTCACATTGCTCCAACCACCAGACACAATAGAAACCCGTTGAGTATACCAGCTGTCTTTGATTGGACTCAGGATCTTTTTCAACATTTCTTTTGCATTCATCGAGTAAACTGGTCCTAGCCTTCTTATATTCAGGAGCTTTGTATCCTTTAGGGGCTCGGTTAATTGCTGAAACCATCTCACAGAATTGAGGATTTCGTAGGACATTAAGCGGAATACCATTTGCACACAGCTCCCTCGTTACTTTCAAATCTACCATTCCCCTCTCCATGATACTAAATGCTTCTTGAATTGGTTTAGCGGGCATTGGCTTGTGTCTTTTGGTCATGGTTGAATTTTTCAAAGATGTTGATATACCTAAACAACATTAGTTAAACATAAGTATACGAAAATTAAGATTGCATTCTCTTTACTTTTTAATTTTCAGTTTTGAATTTATTTTTAATTTTTTGTTTTATTATTTTCTTTTTAAAAAATTAAAAACGTGTTCTCTTTGTCATTTTGAAAAATTATTTCTCAAAACAGAAAATTAAAAAATATATTTTTTTTTAAATTTTAAAAATAATTTTTTAATAATATTTTATTTAATAAATTTGATTATTCAATAAATTAAAAATATTTAATGTTAATATATTATTAAAAAAATATATACATTTTAAAGTTAATGGATTTTATAATATTTTTTTATTATAATAATAAAATATAAATAAATAAATAAATATATTTTGAGTTTTGAGTTTTTTTTATTTTTAAAAATGTATTCTTAAAAACATTAAAGAGAACGCGTTTTCATTATTTTAGAAAATCGAAAACTAAAAATGATTTGAAAATAATAAAAAAAACGTAACCTAAGTCTTTCTTTTAATTATAGGCAAAATAAATTAGATATGAACATGCTTTCTCAGCTGCTTGAACCTTCTTCAAGAGCTTCTTCAAACTGGGGAACAATATAGTCATTTGGTTTCCTTCATTGGAATTATGTTTCTATTTATATTTGTTTCAAATAGGTTAGGAAGGAGTGCTCTTATCTTAGAAAATGAGTTGGTCGCACCCACGAATCTTATAAATATCACTGTTGTTTTGGTTTTGCTCACATCAATAGCATATTTCTATATGGGTTTTAGTAGAAATAATCTGCATATTATTGATAGGATCCTAACTGGTGGATAGAAAGTGAGTTTAATGTTCTGTCCCCATTCACCTAAAAAGGGTTCCATTAATATGTGGAAAATAAAACTTTGTAAACCAAGTTCGTGACTGCAACATGCAAAAAAAAAAAAAAAAATTCAAATTAGATCAATACACATAATTTTGCCTAAAAAAATCCAAGGGCCAACTCAATCTTAAGAATTTTGGGAGTATAATCAGGATATTAATATAATAAGCATGATAAGATAGTAAATATTAATCCGAAAATATACAATATTCTGATCATGATTGATAATTAAAAAAAAAAAAAAAAACTTTCATCTCAATCCCAACTATAATAACCCAAATATCTCAATCTCCACTTTTACAAATTAGAAATTATAGGGCAACTCACCCTATAGAAGGTATTAAGAATTGAGTCCTTTAATCTCTTTCATTCTACTTTATAAATATTTAAGAAAAAATATATTTATGTTCTAAACTTTTGCTCTTTTTTTTTGTGAAATTTAAATTTTTTTGTGATTTTAAATGTGTCATTGAATTTAGGTCAAAAGTATATTTATACCCCTTGAACTATTGTGTTTTCTTTTTTTCATTTGAAAGTTTAAAATTTTTTCGTGATTTCAAATGTGCCCTTGAATTACACAAAATCACTCATTTAAATATTTGACTAGCAAATGACATGCACATGCATTAATGTGGGGCAATTTTTCGATATTTCTTCAAGTTCCCCTCTTTCTTCTTGGCATTTCATCTCTCTTTGACATGTACTCAACTCCATCTTTCTCTCTGATGGCATCTCCTCAGCTTTCCTTCTCTTTTCGACATCATTTCAACTCCCCATCCTCTCCCTTCAATTGTGTCTCTTATTTTCCAACGTCTTCTCCAATTGCATCTCTTTTGGGCGCATCTCCTGCAAAAAATGTTATACCTAAATTAGCCTTATCTTCGATCCCCCCACACGGCAAGGTGATCATCGACTTGACCACGTCAATAACCTATCTAACCCAATCCGCCTATGTAGCCCAATTAGAGTAGACTTATGAGATGCTGGAGACAGAAGAGACACAATCAAAGGAGACATAATCGAAGAGAGAGAAGGAGTTGAGGAGACGTCAAAAAATTGTTACGTTAATACGTGTGCATATAATTTATTTGTAAGTGTTTAAATGAGTAATTTTGACTAGTTTAGGAGCATATTTAGAATCATGAAAAATTTAGAAATTATAAATATGTTTTTAACTCAAATTTAAGAATACATTTAAAATCATAAAAAGATTAAAATTTCACAAGCTAAAAACACAAAAAATCAAGGTTCATAAATATGCTTCTTGTCCCTTTCAAATATAAGCAACAAAGAGAGAGACAATCTCGGTCAATTTTTTTGATATTGATGGCAGCTCCCGTAAGCAAAATTTGATATTATATTTATGTATTATTTATAATATTTATATATGTAATGTTTTCATTGATAATATACTTAGATATATATATTTTTGTAATAAAGATAATAGTGGGACCCAACAGGGAAAAAAAACCATTTTTATTACCACTCTCCTTCCTTAGTCTTGAAGACTACACTTTTGTCTTACGTATCTCATTTGCCCCTCTCTCTCTCGCTCTCTCGCCGCTGGTCTTCACTCTTCACCAAGCATCCGTTTTCATGGAACCGCGTCAAGAAGAGGTTGATCACTACCCCTTTTCTTTAATCATTTCTGTGTTTCTTATGACTGCCGTGATTTTCATTGTTATATTCCGTTTGGTTCCTCTGAAAACTTGGCAGAGAGTAGGAAAATTCCTTTGCGAGTCTTGCTTTAGGGCTTCTGCTGTTTCTGTTTCTTGAAACGGATAATTCCCTTTTCGTTTCTTACGATTGTAGAAGGAAAATTCCGCGACGTTTGCTTTTGTGGTTTCCCTTGTTTTTGTTTCTTGAAACGGATAATTTTCTCTTCAATAAGGAGAGACAGAGGTTGATGACTTGGTTAAGCGTGCTTTGTGGGTGTTCACACACCGGGAAAACGTTTTCTAGGCAACCAGACAGAGTCAACAGTCTTGGTTGGAATCAAATTAATCAATGGGAATGGGTGTTGGGGACGGAGGGTGGGTTGGGGGTGGGGGGGGGGGGGGGTTCTCTCCAAAATTTACCTTTCTATTCTTATTGGTGCAAAATTCTAGTCATATTGTTCTCCTAAATTCTAATGATTTATTTTTTCGGATGGAAAATTGTAATTGAGACCATAATATCTGAATTTTGAATTTCTTTTGGGTCCTAAGAAAACCAAAGGCTCTGCTTCATTGTGCTGTCTCCTCTATCCCTTCTTCTTTATTTATTTCTTTTCATTTCTCTTTTTTCTCTCATATGTAGCCAACCCCACATAATGGGATAAAAGCTTGATATGTTGTTGTGTTGTACGTCTAAATGTTTGTGTCTTTTTTGAAGTGCCATTATTGTTGAATTGGTTTTAACTGTGTCTAAATAATGCACAGTGATGTAATGTTGAGTGAAATATGTATTAGTCTTGTACTCCTTTTCATGGAATGATTTTTGTAATATACTTACTTACTTGAAATGTAATGTTCGCTTGAAGAATTAATTTAGAAATATTACAAGTGAATGTAATGGCGTCAAGATCCACCAGTGTTGAATATTGGTTTACTAGGATCAACTGTCAGGCAGTTGGTCATTGATAATGATAACTACTATCTGCTCGTCAGAAACCTGCAATCAAATAAAAAGGAATGTCCAAGAACCTCCCCAGAATGGCTCTCAAATGCTTAAAGTCAGATAGGATATTTACAAAGTAGAATGGAAGGGAAAGGAGGATTTTGTCCTTTGTACATTGGTGTCCTTTGCTGCTGCCGTGTTGATTGTAGAGGTGGAGGTTGAGATGTTTGGGCTGTGAAATGAAGTTTTTCTTATTAGTCATGATCTGTATACTGTATTATCTTATGATGGGGATTTTGTTGCCTGATCTGGCTTGTTGGTATCCCAAGGGGATCATTATATACTCTTGAAATTGTCAGAGTTGACATAATCCTTGGATTTTTTAGGCAGAGTGATGTCTATTATCGAATGTGATTCCTTCTATATTTTGAAGTAATGAACTTGTAATTCATGGATTTGTTTTCCGCATATTAGTGGGACCCTTTTCGGGTGGATGGTGAGAGAACATTAAGGCTCATTTGATCCACATGTCAGACTATCAATAGTGTGTAGATTATTTCCGTATTAGAATAGCTTTGCCGATGCTAATTTGGAGCTATTCACTTAAAATTTTGATATTTTGCAACTTTAGCTATCTAAATTTTAAGTGTGTAATGGTTTGTGGTTGAATTCATTGTTTGAAAAGGTTAAGATTGTGTAAACTCATGTTAAGACAAAATATGGGGACCTTGTACGACCTAAATGAGGACTATAGGTACACTAGTTTTTCCTTGTTTTACCCATTCATTACCTTTGAAAGGTAAGATTTTTTTTTTTTGGTTTAAATTTAACGGTTGAGCATAGCAAAGTTGTTTCTAGTTGATTATTTATGTATGTCTTATGCTTGCTACGAACACTTTTCATTTCTTCTCCTTTTTTAGGTTTTCTAGTTGATTATATCTGTATGGCTTATGCTTGTTATGAATGCGTCTTATTCCTTCTCCTTACTTGGTACAGATGAATATATACTTGAAAGTCATTAAAACAGTTGCCTTAAAAGTGAGAACTGTGGACACTGTTAAAAATGTGAAGAAAATCTTACATGAGAAGGAAGGCATTTCGGAGAATCTTCAGGAGCTCTTTTGTAATGGTGATCGTCTTAAGGACGATTTCAAGCTGGTTGATTATGGCATTCAGGCAGACTCCACTCTCCATGTTGTGCTCCAAAACTTCCATTCTATGGAGCTTTTTGTCTACATGCCTTCACAACAGAAAACTCTTACAGTTGAAGCAAAGCTTTGTGATACTGTGCAAGATGTAAAATCCTTCATTCATGCTAGAGAGGGTATCGGATCAGATAGTTACACTCTTTTCCATAGCGGTAAGCTACTGGAAGATAACAGAACTTTGGCTTCTCTGAATATACAGTCAAGATCTGTCCTTTGTTTGGTCTTTAATCCAAAAGAAGTGTTGTCAGTTTCTGTGAAAATGCCAAATGGCGAGATCCTGAAACCTGAAGTTAAGCTCTTGTCCACGATTCATGATGTCAAGGCAATAATGGGGAGTATTATTGGTTTCTCTGGCAGCGAGCACTGTATAATTTGTGCAGGAAAGGAACTGGAGAATTCGAAAACTTTAGCTTATTATGGCATCACGGAGGACGCTATTCTAGAGATGGTGCCTTCTGCCTTTCCGATATTTGTGAAGGACTTGAATGGCAAAACTGTGGTTGTTAAAGTGCACCAAAATGACACCGTCAAGGATGTGAAGTGTAAGATTTTCAATAAGGAGGAGAAGGTGGTTGATTTCACCAGCCTCTTGTTTGCTGGAAAATCACTCAAGGATGGTCGAGATTTGGCTAGCTACAATATTCGGAAAGATTGCACTCTCCGCCTGGTGTACCGGGTGGCCTGCTATTTATCCTAGAAGGACAAGGTGATGGTGTTTGCTTTTGAATTGCATTATGTTTCATCTATGGTACAGTTATATATCTAATCATTTACAAAGATCCGCTAGTTGTATTATTCTGGAACACCTTCCCTTTCTTTCAACTGAATCTTTAGTTCAGTGGTACTTTGGGAGACATGTGGCCTCAAAAGCTGTAAGTTTTATTCAACATTACGGGGTTTCAACAAAATCATAATTTTCTTGGTCACCAAACAAGGTTTTCTACAGTGAGCAGTAAGTTCAGAAGAGCTTTGCAGGGTATTTGATGGCATTCTTCACAATTTTCTTGGAGGCAGCATCTCCCAGATCAATGCCGCAAATATCAGCCAGTCTGATGAGATATAGCAGCACATCCGAGAGCTCTTCCCCTAAATGCTCCTTCTCTGCTTCCTCCCAATTAGGTAATCCTTTGTCTACCTCTCCTCTCCATTGGAATATCTCTGATAGCTCTCCCACTTCACCAACCTGTCCATTGGAACATATTTAAGTACATAAATATATATTTAGAAGGGGTTGAATTTGTCGAAAATCTCATCCTAACTCATGATTATAATGGTGTGGATCGATTGTTGAGTTATGGCTTATCCTCCTACGAGATTTTAACCTGTTCCAGGCATGTTTTGTTACTTTGAGAATTCATCTTCACTGGGGTGTGCAAATTTTGGTCCAGTCTGCTAAGTAACTGATCCAGTCTTTAGTCTTCAAATTAAAAGCTTTCCTGTCCCATCCCTAATCTTCACCACCATTACTCTAGTTTCATCCTGCTACTTTGAGAATTCATCTTCTATATGTTCCCTAGCGCCCCGTCCCCTTCCCAACCAACCAACCCAGAATACCTTCGCCTCCCCACCCTTCACCCCCCATGTTGATGATAAGGCGCCCATGAAAGAACCCAGAGCCCAAATTCATTTCCCAAGAAACAAAGACCACTACCCAACAATACAAAAACAACATCTTTTCAGAACTCAAAAACGTGGCTAATCTAAGTGTACAAGAGTTAGATCGGGCAAAGATCACCGATTACCATTGCGAGGAGTAAGTTCCTGGGGCTGTGGTACTTCTCCCAGTCTCTGGCCTTGGCAAAATCTTCAAGCTTCTTGGACAGGTCCTTGAGGCTGATGTCCACCGCTCTCTGTTCTTCTTGCTCAAGCCCTTCTGCATCTCCTCCCATGGCTGTGCCTCTTCGCAGAGAGAAGAGAGAGGCTCTCCCAGATATAAAGGCAACAGCATGGAAGCATGCATAATTATTATTACTATTTTAAGCAACGTGGGTATTCTGATTTGCAGGGGGATCT